>NW_020943070.1:6415271-6456030 GCF_900497805.2 Vombatus ursinus | reverse complement strand
CGAGGCACACAGTAGGTGTGCTTCTTGGTGAACAGCGAGAGATGCAGGGTGCACAGTAGGTGTGCCTCCTGGTGAACAGTGAGGGGTGTGAGGCACACAGTAGGTGTGCTTCTTAGTGAACTGATGTCTGCCTTTCTAAAGGGAAGGCAAGTCCTGCAACCCTTTCAGCATGGGGGTCTGCAGGCATTGTCTGTGGGTCTCTATTTCTGTGTCAGGACTGGAGGAAGTGTGGTGTAGTAGGAAGAGCCCTGGGCTAGACGTGCCAGCTCAGCCTCCCTTTTATCTTCTCTAAAACGAGCTGAGCCTCAGTGGCTTGGCCAGTTGTTTCTAGTACTCACATTTGACAGATGAGGAAACTGAGGCCCAGAGAGGTTGGGACTTGCCTAACTGACATCCCAAAAGTAAGATGCATGGTGGGTGTTAGGGCAGGCAGCAAGAATCCCAGCAATGTTTCTTTGGTGAGTTCCTTCTTAATGACCTTGAGAGATGTGGGCTAGGAATTTGGGAAAACTCATTTGCAAGGCCCCTTTAAGGCCAGAGTAAACTCAGCTGTGCCTACGAGCCAGGAGAGTGTTTAGCTTGATCTGGAAGTCATGGGGTCACTCACTGAGCTTTCGGTTGCTGCCCCCCCCCCCCCAGCGTAGGTGTCCAGAGGCTCATGTGGGTCAATCACAGCCCACCTGGCCCGCCTGCCCAGAACTGGGCCATTTCCTGCTCTGGGCGCTGGATGAGGTCTGCCTTTATCTGCCAGGTGCCCTCCAGACTTGGGTTCCCTGAGATCAGGGAAGTTACAAGGCCTCTGCCCCACCCCCTGGTTACGCCCTGGCTCCCCCCGGGGCCTAGCTCTGAGACACAACAGTGTCTGTCTTCCCTCATTTTCCTGGCCACTGGAATGAGGTCTAGGCTGCCTCCCGGCCTGCGCCAGGCTCCCCACCTTTCTCAGCCTTGGTTGCATTCTCTGGACTCCGTCTGAGTCTGGAGAGGCTTGGACCCAGACTCCCCCTTCATGCTGCCAAAAGAATGGAGTGACTCACTTCACTGGGCTGTGGAGGAAGGAAAATGGGCGTCACTCTGTGTCCTGGGAGTCAGTCATGACAAAAACAATGATAGGACTTAGAGCGATGTTGTCATTCCTTTGGGAACTCCCAGGTGAGGCTGCCTTGTCTCCCAGGGCTGGACTCTAGGCAGGAAGATGTGGTTTAGAATCTTGTGTCTAACGTGCTTCCTAGCTGGGTGACCCCAGGCAGATGGCTTCGTTTTCCTCTGCCTCAGTTCCCTCATCTGTAAAATGGGGATAATAATAGCACCTGCCTCTCAGGGCTTTTGTAGGGTTATGTCCCAGCTCAAATCCCACCTTCTACTGGAAACTTTTCCCTATCCCTCTTAATTCTCCTTTCTGTAGCTTGTTTATATATATTTGCTTGGGTGAGACTGTGAGCTTCTTGAGGCCAGGGACTGTCTCTTGCCTCTTTCTGCATCCCCAGCTCCTAGCACATAGAAGGTGCTTAACAAATGTTTATTGAGTGACTGACAGACAGCGTACTGGCTGGCCTCTTGCTGCCTTCTGGGTCCTAATAACAATCTAGATGACATTTTATCTGTCACCTAAGAGTTAGCTAAGACCTCCACATACAGCCCTGCCTTTGAGCCTGAGGTTGTTGGCGTTTACAGATGAGGAAACTGAGGTGAGTGGCTTGCCCACAGCCACAGATCAAATCAGCATCCGCCATGAGGTCTGAGCCCAGGTCCTCCTGCGTCCACGTCCAGTCCTCTGCTCCGTCTGCCTCAGCCGTCCTGGGTCCCTGAGTCCTGCCCCCAGAGCTGTCCAGGATCACTGAGGTCATCCTGAGGGCAGGGTCCAAGCCAGGGCCATCCGCATCATCCCAATGGGGCGGTGCTGATGAGGCAGATAATGTAGATAAGGCCGATGAAATGGAGGAAGAATGCGTGGGACTGGACCAGGAGCAGGGGAGAGGGGAAAGAAACGGAAAGAAATGAGCATTTATGTAGTGCCTACTACGTGCTAAACGCTTTCCAACACTGGGAGGTGGATGTTATCATGACCCCCATTCTGTAGATGAGGAACTGAGGCACACAGGACTAAGTGACTTGCCCAGGGCCACCCAGCTAGTAGTTATCAAGAGTCTGAATTTGAACTCGGGTCTTCCTGACGCCAGGCACTCTCGGTGCTGTGGCGCCCCCTAGCAGCCTCAGTGGGGATAACATCCTACGTTGGCCACCAGAATGTGCGGAATGAGAAGACCTAACTCCCCTGGGCTCTTTTGTGGATGGTGGGCTGAGGGGCAGCAGGGCTGGATATGAGGCAGAAGACCGAGGTTCGACACTTCCCTATTGTTGTTTGTCCTTCATTCTCAAAGAGGACCGATGACATCGTGAGGGTGAGGTCTGGGCTTGATTACCTGGGTGACCCTGGACAAGCCACATGACCTCTGTGGATCCAGTGAGCCCGGAGGTCCCTACCATCGTCCTGTGACTCGTCCTCTACTCAGAGTTCTGATAGCATCCTCACCAGTAACGGCACACCCCCCACAGTTGCGGAATGCGGCCCCTGTGCCTTCCCAGCCTGTGCGATTCTCCTCTGGGACATTCCATGAATGGGCATCCCATTCTGGGGCTAGAGGCGGCCGCCTTCCCACTTGGCTTCCTCCAGGCCAGGCGGGCTGGCTCCACTTGGTTCAGGTGGCGTCTGAGCTCGCCCTGGAGAGGAGGCTCCGTGGTTTAAAGGCGCTTGTCACTGACGGAGCCTGAATGGGAGAATTGGGGTCCAGAGGTCAAGGGTCCCCAGGACTGATGTCCTGTTAGTGGTTTCTTTGGTGAACATGAGGCTCTGGGTGGCAGCTTGCAGCCTCATTAATTAATTGATGAGCATTTATTAATGTGCCAGTCACTGTACTAGGTTCTGGAGACAAAACAAAAGGTAGGCCCTGCCCTCAAGGAGTTTACACTCTAACAGGGGAAACCATAGAGGGGCCTGGTGGCCTGGAGGAGTCCCAGGGAGCCCACAGATCATCAGCTGTGGTACCCTGCCCAGGGACGAGGGCAGAGCTGATGGGATCGCTCTTCCCAGAGCGGGATGTAGAGAGGTTGGGGCAGGAGTGGCTACCGGCAAGATGGCCTGGGTGGAAGCCTCCTCCATGGCTCCCTCCCGCCCCTTCCGGCCCCCCATGACACTAAGGTTTGCAAAGTGCTTTATGAATATTGTCTCCTCGACTCCTTCCAACAGCCCTGGATGGTTGGCACAGTCTTTATCCCCATTTTACAGATGAGGAAACCAAGGCTGGGAGAGAAGGGACTTGCCTGGGGTCTCACAGCTAAGTGTCTGGGGCAGGATTGAGACTTGGGTCTGCCTGCCTCCAGCCCTGGCCTTACAGACATCCCAGTGGGTGAGGACTGAGCCAGGTTCCGTTTTGCAGAGGAAGGAGATGAGGCCCAGGGAGACATGCATGGGTCTTCCCTTGGCTGAGACACTGGGGGACTCTGCAGCGCCTTCTTGTCACCCATGTTTCCCATCCTTGGCTTAGCTTTATCCTGAACCACCACATTTGTCTCTTTCAGAGTCAAGTATGAAGCGCCCCAGGCTAAGGACGGACTGGCGGGAGCCCTGGATGCCCGGCAACAGAGCACTGGAGCGGTAAGTCTGGGAAGTGCCCACCACTCGCACCCAGACCAACCTGCCACTGGGTACAGACACAAAACCCAAACAGTCCTTGCCCACAGGTGCTGGTGTACTCATGGCTCAGTGGTCACAGGCTACTCGCCCAGGCTTACCCAGCGAGGCAGGATGGCAGAGTGGGGAGAGCTCTGGCCTTGGAGTCAGCAAGACACTAACCCTGAATGAATCCCTTCAGCTCTCTAGGCCTCAGTTTCCTCATCTTTAAAATGGGAAGATTCGATTCAGGGACCTCCTCAGTTCCTGGAATTCTGTCCCTAAACCTAGGGTCCTGTGAGGAAGCTTTGGGCCAGAACTCAGGGTTGGACATGCAGGTGCCAAGCACACCTTTACGTGGGCCGCACTCAGACTCCAGGCAGACCCCCGCTTTCTGTGTCCCAGCCACAGCTCACTCAGAAAGCAGACTGAGGCATGTTTGCTGGTTTCAAGTGGGGGATACTGGGAAGGGAGACGGGGTTAGCTCAACTCAATTCACCATCCAGGGAATGGGCCAAGGATGCATGGGACACCAGGGTCAGCTAGGCCAGCCCTTTCATTTTATAAAGAAGGAAATGGAAACCAGAGAGGGGAAGCACTTTTTCCAAGGTAATACAGCTCATTGGTGGCAGGACCCAGCGGAGAAGCATCATGGCAGAGTACGTGAGACATTCGGTGACTTGCCCAGGGCCACACAGCTAGTAAGCATCCAAGGCAGGATTTGAACTCAGGTCTTCCTGACTGCCACACTAGCCACTATACCACCTGGAGGCCCAGTGGGTTTTTAGTGATAGGCTCTACTCAGAGGCAGAGGACTTGGGTTCAAATCCTGCTTAGTGCCTGTCTGACCTTGGACAAGTCCCTTTGCCCTCTGGACCCAGGATCTAAGTTGCTTTCCCTCACTGGGCTTCAGGTTCTGCCCCTACAAAATTGTGGGGCCCCTGGGGCCCTTTCCCGCTCTGTGTCCCAAGAGCTCCAGCAAACAGCCAAGCAGGAGTTCACAGATGTCAGGGGTGGATGGAGGGAGGAGGGGTGGCAGGGGGCGAGGGGCATTTGCAAGAAAACGCTAGGAGAGGGGGGCATTGCTTTATTAGTCTTTGGTGGACTTGGGGTCTGTTTCATTGCTTTATTAGTCTTTGGTGGACTTGGGGTCTGTTTCCAACCCCAGTAAAGGCCTGTCCTTGGGATGGTCATAAGAATGAGGCTTTTCATGGACCGTCACAGCTGGAAGGGACCTTTGAGGCCACATCTGGCCCAACAGCCTCATTTGACAGAGGAGGGAGCTGAGCCCCAGGCCTGCCCCCGTTTCTCAAAGGAGGAAACTGAGGCCCTGGACTGGCTGGCCAGAAGTACAGCACAGATTTGGCCTCAGACCCCCTGAGTTCTAGGCCAGTGAGCTGTCCACTGTGCTATACTGTCCCCCCACCCCATCCCCTCCCGTCACACATGAAATGATTAGAAAGCAGTGCCGACAGTGACTTGTCCCGATCCCTCCCATGTCACACTCTCTAAGGGCAGGCACTTCCCAGACGAGCGCTCTCTATTTTTACAAATGAGGAAACTGAGACTCAGAGAAGGTCAGTGACTTGCCCAGAGTCACACAGCTGGCTCCGACATAATAGATAATGTCCAGAATTGAATGCGATCAGTGACCCAGACACATGGTTCAAACCCTGAGGGGACTGGAGTACACCCAGTGTCTTGGCAGTTGGGGGTGGGAGCGGGGTCATAGTGGGCATGACAGATTTCCAAAAAGGAAGAATCTCAGTCATTATTACTATTTGTGAATGAAGCTTGTGTTACCATTCCTGTTTGAAGGACCCTAATAATGTCCAAAAGGAAATTATATTAGCGATTTTTGCAGGGGGAGAAGGGGGGGTGATAGCTCTTCAAAAGGTGGTGAGCATCCCGTCACTGAAAGTATTCAAGCAGAGAGTTTGTCCATAATCACTCATGGGAATTGTGAAAAGAGATTCCTCCCTAGAGCAGGAGACTGCACAAAATGACCCCTGGGCTCCAGTCAGAGCCTACAAGCCCCCGAATTTCACTTACTGCACCCCAGAAGCTTATGAGCTCACTTCTCAGGCCCATTCTCTTGGAGCCATTTGGATCCTTGGACCAAGACGCTCATTCAGAGCATGAGAGGCTCTCTGTAACAGGGGGGCCAGGGGATGGAGCAGCCCTCTTTCTTCCCTCTGTTCCTTAAAAAACAGTAAGGTGTCTTGAATCAGTCTCCCCATAGGAGAAGACCTGGCCTTCCTGGGGACCCCAGTGTCCTGCGTCTGCCCTGTTTGCCGTAGCCTTCATTCCTAACATTTTCTCAACTAGATGGAAGGCAGCAGTGAGGAGGCCCTCAGCGCCTGGATGGCGAATCAGGGAATGGTGAGGCCGGGCCAGGGGAGCCCAGGACAAGGGAGAAGCAGCAAGGGGACAGTGAGCCCACAGGGGCCTCCCCTTGTCTGGGCATGCCTGGGCTGCAAGAGTCCCCACGTGCTTCTCTGCCAGCCTGGGAAGGCGGGTGCAGGCTGCCCAAGGGCTCGGGCCGCTGGTCACTTTGCTGCAGCTGGGTCGGGCTCTCCCTTCTGCTTCTGCCTCGATAGCCCCGGGCATCTGGCGCTTCCTCAGGGTTAGGCCCTTGGCCTAGGCTGCCTGGGAACAGGCCTGGGGAGAGCTTTCTCCCTGGGCTGGGCTTTCAAGTAGAGCAGGGCTGGAAGGGCCACGGTGGTGATGGTGCCCGGGGGGCCCCTGCTGCTTGGCTCTGGTCCTTTGTGCCTTCTGCCCTGGGAAGTTTTCTGAACCATTCTGGGCTGATGGCCCCTGGAGGGGATGAGTGCCGGGGGTGGAAACAATCTCTCTCTCTCTGTGACTCTCTCCCTGCCCCTCCCTCTCCCTTTCTCTCTACGTCTCTTGCTGTCTCTGTCCATTCATCACTACCTCTCCATCCTCTGTCTCTCCTTCCCCCTTGCCCTCTGCCTGTATCTCTCTTCCCCTCTCCATTCTTCTCTCTTCTTCTTTTTTTCCTTCTCTCCTTCTCTCACTTGCCCTCCCCATCCCAATCCATGTTCTCTCTCTCCTCCCCCCCTCCTCCCCCCTCCTCCCCCTTTCTTCTTCTTCATCTCATCTTCTTCTCCCCCTTGTTCCCTCCCTCTGTCCCCCACTTTGCCTCTCCCCCTTCCTCTCTATCATTGTCCTCTCTTCCTTCCCTCCCTCTCTTCATCCCTATCCCTCTTTCCCCCTCTCCTCCCATTATGTCCTGGCCATGGTTTATGAAGACAGACCAGCCCTTTCAGACTCCCTTGCTGTCTGTCTGGCAGCCAGGACCCCATGCAGCAGCCGCTGGCCATGGACATCAGGCTAGCCAGTTTTTCTTGATCGTGACGCTGCCGTCCCTTCTGGCCTCTCATAAGGCTCTGTTGTGAGCTCTGAGCCTTCAGAGGCAGATACGGGAAGGCAGGGGTTGGTCCATGGTGCCCCATCAGAGGGCCGGCAGCAGAGGAGGGGTGGGCATTGGACGCGAGCCTCAGTCAGTGTGGGGGCTCGAGCCCCTCAGCCCCAAGGGAGCACCCCTGGACTAGGAGGGGTCTTCACCGCTGGCCCACATGAGGCTTGGGCTGCTGCTCACTGTCTGTCTCAAGACTCCCCAGGCCCAGCTGTCCATGGGAAGCCCAGAAGCCCCGCCCCATTCACTGTCATGATCTTGCCAGACTCCATCCTGTAACGATGTGAGCTGGAGGAGGAACTCCAGAGCCCTCCTGTGAACCTGAACCCACCAAGCCAGGACTCAGGTTCAAGCCCAGCCTTTGACACGTCCTGGCTGTGGGACCCTGGACAGGTCACTTACCCTCCAGTCCAGCGGTACCGACCACAAACTAACATTGTGTTGTGTTTTTATTTATTTTCTTAAACACTTCCCGGCCACTTCTTAATCTGGTTGGGCACCCTTATGATGTCTTGGGGCCTCTTCAAAAACAAAGGACAAACAACTGGCTGGCTGGAGCCAGGAGCTCTCCAAAAGCGCTCTGAGTCTCAGGCCATGGGCTTGCCCCGGGGCCACCTGGCCAGCACACAGGGGAGCCAAGCCTGGGCCCAGCCTTCCTCGCTCTTGACCCCAGGCTCTGACCATGGAAGGTGCTTCCTGAGTCACCCACCATGCTGCAGGCAGGCGGCCCCCTCTGGGCACCGTGGCTCGTACGGCTCATACTCACGCGTCTCTCTACTTGCCTTCCAGATCCCCATCACTCAGGCCTCCCTCATGGAGGACATTGAACAGTGGCTTTCCACCGATGTGGTGAGTAGCCCCCAGGCCCTGAGTAAGGCCCCAAGCGTCATGGGCAGCAAAGCCTGATGAGACTGGCTCACGCCCGTACTGGTCCCTCGGGGGAGCAGACAAGGAGCCAGGGCCTCAGCTAGGGAGGCAGGACCACCAGCACCCCTCACCCTTCCCCCATGAAAGGATGTGCAGGCAGAGCAGGAAGAGCCGGGGAGCCTGAGGAGGGGGCTTCTAGGATGCTAGATCAGAGCTGGGCAGTGGAAGGGCTGGGCCAAGGACAGAGAGAAGGCCAACGTAGCTGCCTGGCATGGGTGTGGAGGGCAGAGAAGTGGAAGAAGACTGGAAGCGAGGGAGAAGGGCCCGTCTAATCCCACCCCTCCTTTTAAAGCTGAGGAAACTGAGGCCCAGGGACATAAGGAGACATGCAGACAGCGTTGGGAGCCCCCCTCCAAGGGAGGAGGTCAGCGGCCCAACCATAAGGGGCCACTTGGACTATGCGAGGGGCAGATTTCAGCTCCAGGGAAGGGGAAATTTCCTAACAGCTCAAGATGTCCAGAAAGGGACAGGGGCAGTGGGCCCCTCCCCTCTCCCAGCCCAGGCCAGGGGCCCGTCAGGTCAGGTATGTCGTTCGTGTATGATTTGGAATAGAGAGCCCCTAGGTCCCCCCCCAACTTCAAGATTCTGAGAGAAGGTGGGGAAAGGAGCAGAGCCACCGGCATTGCTCGCACCCAGACTTCCAGGGCTTTCCGGGGCTAAGGCTCCCTCCTCCCCTGGTGAAGTCAGCCTTGGGGTCTTGGCTGGGGGGGATGGCGAGCCCATCTCCTGCCCTGTCCCAATCCATCACATCCCTCTTCTCTTGACCAGTCAGTCAGCTACAAAGCACAAAGAGCGAAACAGTCCCTGGGTGGACTTACATTCCAATGGGGGCGACAAGTATCTATAGGAACGGAACCTGAATAAATGCAGATCTGCACACGGCCCTTAGGGAGAGAAGGTGGGGTGGGGGAGGGTTGGGAAAGGCTTCACACAGCTGTTGCTTGAGGGATTCCACACGTGGGGGTGAGGAGGGAGGCCATTCCTGGCCCGTCATGCAAAGTCACAGAGGCGGGAGAGGGCCCGTGATGAGCGAGAAAGAGAGAGGAAGGATCCGAGGAGGCTGGAGAGGGAGGCTGGGCCGGGCCTGTGAAGGACTCTGAGCGTGAAGCCAAAGAGGCCTTGGACGGCCCACGATCCAAACTCGTGGAACGCCTCTGGAGGAGGTCTCCGCCTCCTCTCCCCCACCGTTCGTTATCCTGGATATCAGTGAAGGCTACCCGAGGGACTGAGGGCCGTGAGGCCCTCAGCACTGAAGGTCTCCAGGAAGGAGATGGATGCCAGCTCGGTGGGGATGCCATGGGGGCCTCTCTCCGTGTCTGTGTGGCAGGGTTTGACCCTAGAGGCAGAGAGAGAGGCCACGTCCCAGCTCTGCCCCCACTTCCTTTGTGACTTCGAGTAAATCCGGCTCCTCGGGCTGGGCATGATCCCATGATCCTTTTCCTTCTTCCCCAGGGAAATGAAGCGGAGGATTCCAAAGGGGTCACCAGCGAAGGTAGTGGTCTCCTTTCCTCCTCTCCTCCCCCCCTCCTTTCTTGGCACGCCCACATAAGCATCTTGTTTCTTGTAAGGAAACTCCGTGGTTTACAATAAACAAACTTTACCCCCGTCTCCCTTTATTTTAAGAAAAAGTTTTATTGATGCTTTTTGGGGCGTTGCTGCCCTTTTCCAATGCTAACACCCCTCTCCAAGTAGAAGCCTCCCTTGTAATAAAGAAGAACCATTAGGCAAAAGCAAACCGACACACTGATCCCTTCTAACCACCGCCTCTCTACTGGGAGGCAATGGCTCTGTGATCCTCCTCGGCCCTCTGGAGCCGGTGTAACCCTCTCCCTGGCAGTAGACACTCCATCTGCTGTATTCTGGCCATCCTAACTCTCCTCTCTTTCTTTCCATCAAAGAATTTGACAAATTCCTGGAAGAACGGGCAAAGGCCGCCGAGAGGCTCCCCACGCTCCCCAGCCCTCCAGAAGGATCACCCAGCTCTGCCCCCCAGAAGAGGAAGGACAAAGACGATGACTCCCTCTTTGCCTTGTGAGCCCTGAGTTCGAGGGCACTGCACCCAAGGGGACTGGAGGCCCCTTTCCTTTTACCTGCTAGGCCGGGGTCAGGACAGGGAGGTCCTGCTGGGCCTCTCCTCCAGCCTCAGCCATTAGGCTGCTTTGGGTGGTTTGTTAGCTTTTATCCCAGGAGGTAGCTTGGGCTGGGCCGGGACGTGCAGAGGGTCGGGGTGGATGGCCCATAGCGGGAGGGCAGGGTGCTCGGCTGTCTTCTGGCCTCTTCCCTCCCCTCCCCCTCCAACCACTACCTCTGCTGAGGGTTTGTGGCACAACTCAACGCCCGCCGTTTCCGTAGTCTCCACCTCTAGGCTGACTGCTTCTGTCGACCTACTGTGGTCTCCTCCTCTCTCAGGGCAACTCTCCTCCATGTACCTCTCCCCAGGGTGGCCTTCTCTGCCCACCCGGCCCGTAGTTTGAGTTCTCAGTCCTGTCTGAGGATCCCAGACCCAGCTCGCCCACAAGGATGGGGGGGGTCCATGTTGTTCCCCTAAACATCCCGTCAGGTTTATGACGTTTCTCCAAGATCCAGCCCTTGGACAATCAGTCCCCCTTCCTGCCGACCCCCAGGAATGCTGCACAAGGTTCCAGTTCCTCCCTTCCCAGGCTGTCCCCAGGCCCTCAGAATGAGAAGCCCACATGGGCCCCTTTCTAGCTGCACAAAGTCCAGGTACCAGAGCGCACAAATGGGACTGAGGCTCCATCAGCAGAGCAAGCAGGGGTGAGCCTGGTCTCTCCTCAGCCCCCCAGGCCAGGTCTGACAGCTGTGCCTTAGAGCTCCCTGCTCATGACACCCCTCCCACCCACCCCACCCACCCGTGTCCCCTCTCTTCCTGGGGAATGGGAGTTAACATCAGGGCAAGACCTCATGACCAGGCAGTCTCTTCAGCAGCGGAGAACACGCATGTGGGAGGAAATGAGGCCCTAACTGGGCAGGGCATGGCTGGGCTGACCCAGAGGTGTCCATGTAACTGGGAGATTGGCCTTTTGTGTATCCATATTAAAGGTGGAAAAGCAATGCCTCCGGCCCTTTGTTGGCTCAGTCCTAGGAGGGGAAACCTGGAGCTGGACAGTGCAAAGACCCCCCAGACAGTGGCAAAAGGGTTGGGGAGTGAGCCAGAGCTGTTCGGGAGAGTTCCAAGCATCCCCCAGAGGTCCCTCGAGCATGACACCATCATGCCCCCAGCAGTGCACCAGCCAGGCTTCCTCATGCCCAGGACGAGCCTTGGAGACCCTCTGTCCCGGGTCACAGAGCTGGTAGGGACATCCGGGCCTCTGGGAGATGTGGCATGGCCCTCAGAGCCCGCCCAGGCCTCCCCAGCCCCAGCACCTTCAGCACCCACTGACTTGCTACTACCCCCAGCTCCTGTCCATGCCCTCCTCCTCCCCCAGCCCGGTCCTTCACATCAGAACTCATGGTGCTTGACCCCTTCAGCATGACTGTCACAGCAGAAGAGAATGGAAAAGCTGAGGGAGACGGTAAGTAGCTTCCACTGAGTACTTGCAAAGTGGAGTGGGTACTGAGTCCCCCATCACTGGAGGTGTGCAAGTGGAGCTCCTGCAGGGAATACCGTGGAGGAGTTTCTTGCTTTGGGTAGGAGCCTCCAAGATCCCTTGAGCCCCTAACACAAGTTTACAAACACTGACATGTATGAGAAAAGCACTTATTAAGCACTTACTGTATGCCAAGCACTGTGCTAGTTGCTGAGGACATAAATAGAAAAATCAGGCAGCCTCTCCTCTCGCAGAGCTCGTGTTCTAAGCAGCAGACCTCCCAGTGAGACCCTGGCCTGGTTCTTCAACTTGAAGCAGCAAAGCCAATGGCAAAGCACTGAATCATGGCAAATCACTCAGTTACCAATTGTCATTTCTGCCCTCCCAACGTCTTACCTCAGCCCTTCCCTCCCCTTCCACAGCTGCCTCCAGGCCTTCATCCCCTTTGATCTGGACCCCGCCCCACTATCCTCCATAACGTGACCGTGTCACTGCCAGACCCAATAGCCACCAGTAGCACCATTACCTCTAGATCAAGTACAAATTCCTATGGCGTTCACAACCTGGCCTCAGTCTCCCTTTCCAAACTTACTGCCCATCACTCCTCTCCCAGTACCCTGCGGTCCCGCTATGATGACTGGTCTGTTTCTCATCTATGGCCGTCCCATCTCCACTTCTTTGCACTCAGGCCTGAGATGCACTTCCTCCTGACCTCTGACTCAAGGCTGCCTAGATTCTTGAAGTAAAGGTGGGACAAGGGGCAGCTAGATGGCGCAGTGGATAGAGTACCAGCCCTGGATTCAGGAGGACCTGAGTTCAAATCCGGCCTCAGACACTTGATACTAACAGTGTGACCCTAGGCAGGTCACTTAACCCCATTGCCTAGCAAAGAAAAAAAAAAGGTGGGACAGCCATTGTTAATAAGTGTTAGAAGATATTTTTCTCTGTCAGGGATTGGACTGGATAGTCCTAAGGGACCTTCCAACAGCCCTTCTGTGGGTCCTCCATCAAGGACCTTAACAGGTGTCCATGAGCTGTCTGTGTTAATACAGGGTGTCCCAAAAGTCTAGACTTTGGGATATTCCAATTCTGATCGCTGCATTTCCATAGAATGGGTTTCCTTTCTAACCCTATATATTTTATTTGGTGCATTAGAAACATCCTTAGAAGACCATCAGAGGGATCCGTGATACACCAAGTTGAGGGCCTCTTTTTTCAATATCGGGCCTCTGGTTTCATTATTGTGGGGAACTCCTTGTGCCAATGCAGATCAGCCCCTGCTCGGTGAGCAGAGCTTGCCTGGACCAAAAGATGAAGTGATTGGCCAGGGCCACACAGCCGGGACACGTCAGATAGGTTCAAACCCAGGCCTTTCTAACTGAGTAGCCGTCTCTCTATCAGCCTCTCAATGGAGCAAACACCGCAAAGCCATCATAGAGCTTCTCACACAGAAAGGTATCCCGCATACACGAGTCTGATGTACAAATCAAAATTTCTTTTTTTAGCCTCGAAAATCATGGTTTTTCCTTACATTTTGTCCATTTTGAAACAGACGCTTTAAGACATGTTGCACACATCCTGCCTTTCCTTCCCAACTCGGGGACCTCAAGAGGTACATGATTTACTGTCCTTACAGTGATGCTGTTGGGGGCTGCTGAGGTGGGCAAAGTCTTCACTCCTACACTAGTAGTGGTCTTTCATTCCCTTAGAGGGTCTCAATCTCAAGAGTTGGAAAGGACCTCAGAGACCATCCCATGCACCCTCTGTCTGAAGAACTCCCTCAACAGAGCCTTCAAATGGACATTAGCCTTTGCTTGAATGCATCTAATGAGGGAGAGCTCATTACCTCCCAAGGCAGCCCATTCCACTTGGGGATGGCTTCCATTGTTAGGAAGTTTTTTCTCAGAGCAAACTTAAATCTGCCCCTTTGCAACTTTCCCCCTTTCTTCCAGGTTTGGCACCATCCCTCCTGTCTACACAGCAGTCCTTCAGATAGTCAAAAAGAGTCATCGTGCCCCTCTGCCCCCCAGTCTTCTCTTTCCCAGGCTACACGTCCCGAGTTCCTTCAACCAACCTTGATGTTATATGGACTCAAGGCCCTTCACTGTCCTCACTGCCCCCCTACAAATGCTATCCACTTTATCCAAGTCCTTCCTAAAATCACCCAGAACAGAGAAGAATAATCCAGTCATGGTCTGAGCCGACAAAATTCAGTGAGTTATCACCTCCCTAACCCTAGACACCAAGTCTCTCACTTCAGCCTCAGAACCATATTACGGATCTCATTACATCCCTACATCCGTGACATAGTAGATAGAGTGTGGGAGAGGAGTGAGGAAGACCTGAATTCAAATCCCAGTTTTGAGACTCTATTGACCGTAAAACCCTGAGTAAGTCATTTAAACTCTCCGAGCTTCAGGTTCCTCATGAGAATTGAACTGGATGGTCTCTGAGATCCATCACTTCCAGCTATAAATCTCTGCAGCCGTTGGTATTTTTTTTTTTTTTGTCATGGCATCACTGACTCATTACCCTTGGAGACCACAGAATGTGTTTCCATTGTGCCGCCTGGCTCCTCCTTTGGGACTGAGGGCTGTTACTTCATAGACAGAAGGCCAACTTCATGAGGGAGTTTTTGTCTTTGAGTCCCCTGCCCCGGCAGTGCCCGGCACACGGAAGGCATCTAATTAATGCTTGTTGATTGATGGGATTGGCTTCATGTCGGCTTTCTCCAGCATCCCTCTCTTCCCTCCACACAAACTCCTGTCTCTCTTCCCTCACCTCCTCACCCCCTATACAAACACAGACACACACACACACACACACACACACACACCCCTTACCATATCTGATTTGTTGTCAGCAAAAACAAACCAAATAACACATCCAGTCCATCTGGAGTCAATATTCGTTATGACTCTATGACCCATGGGAAGTACGGGGCTGGGAGTCAGAAGTACTGGCCTGGGGGACCTGAGTGCTAGCTCTGATTCTCCCACTAACTTCCCTCTTGGCTTTGAACACAACCTTCAATTTCCTTGTCCATAAGATGAAAGACTTCCAGTTAGATGATCTCCAAGGACCCTTCCAGGTCTGAAATGTCAAGATTTGGGGGGGGGGCACTAGGCAATGGGGTTGAGTGACTTGCCCAGGGTCACACAACTAGTAAGTGTTCCATGTCTGAGGCCAGGTTTGAACTCAGGTCCTCCCGAATCCAGGGCCAGTGCTCTATCCGCTGTGCCACTTAGTTGCCCCTTGAAATGTCAAGATTTTAGGGTGCCTTGAGACTCTCAGGTGCCAGGCCTGGAATTAGGAACACATGAGTTCAACTCTGGCCTCAGACAATAGTTGTGTGACCCTGGCCAAGGCACTTCACCCTGCTTGCCCCAGTTGCCTCATCTGCAAAATGAGCTGGAGAAGAAAACAACGAACCACTCTGGTATCTTTGCCAAAAAAAACCCAAATAGGGTCACAAAGAGTAGAACACAACTGAACAACCACACAGACTCTTGTTGAGCAAAGTACATGAGTTCTGGGGCAATTTTTCTCCATGGCATACGGAGGCCTTTTCTAATTACTGGTAGCTCTAATGATGAATATTCGTGTTAGGGTTTTAGGGTTTACAAAATCACATTCTTAAAAAATAGACTATTGGTAATATAAAAATTAAACACTTTTGCACAAACAAAATAAATATAGCTAGATTAAGGAAAAAATATAGATTGGAAAAAGTTTGCAAATCACATTCTTCACAACATCCTCATGAGGTAGGTTGTGCAAGGAGGATCTCCATTTTACAGAGGAAGAGACAAAGGATCAGTGCGGTAGCTTGCCTAGGAGCACACAGCCCCCTAGTATTGGATGCAGGAGTTGAAGCCAAATCTTCTGACTCTAGGTCCTGCCCTCTTTGAACTATGATTCCGTAACAGTTATGCTTTCCACTAGTTTTACCATCAGATGAATGGGGGTATTGCTATAGCTAGTTGCCCCAAAATCTTTCATCAGTTAACAAGCATTAAGGACCTACTATGTGCCAGACACTGTGATAAGCGCTGGGGAGATGAAGGAAAAAACAGGGTCCCTGCCCTCCAGGAGCTTACAATCTAATGGAAGAGACAAGGTGTCAACAACTATGTACCAAGGAAATATATGCGGTATAAATGGGAGGGGATCTCAGAGGAAAGGCATTGAGTCACTCAATCAGGAAACAGGGCAGAGCAAAGGGAAATGACTTGCCCAAAGCTGAACTGCTTAGCAGATAGCTGCACCTTGAACTGAGGCCATGAGGTCACACCCCTGGACAGGACACATCGGCTAGCCCGGTTGTCCAAGGTCACCCCAGCAGGAGGCAGACAAATACTTTGTATCCCCAGCACCCGATGCATTGCCTGGCAAAAGTGGGAACTTCATACTAAATACTTGGTATCGACTGGTTGATACAGTTTGTATTTCTCTGTGTACACTTTGTATTCTCCCTGTAGGATGATCTCCAAGGACCCTTCCAGCTCTGAATGTCAAGATTTTTTTTTTTTTTTGGCTGGGCAATGGGGTTAAGTGACTTGTCCAGGGTCACACAACTAGTAGGACACCTGTAGAGTGTCCTAGGTAGGGAAGGGACCCCAGAGGTCATCTAATCCAACTACCTCCTTTTACAAATGAGGAAACTGAGGTCCAGCACCCAGCCCAATACCTTGCTCTTGATATAGGGACTGGAACCTGGATTTCATCAGACACACACAAGTGAGGAGACTCCCTCTACCAATGTAGGTCTGCTTCTCCTCTGCAACTTTTAGTCTCAGAGAAGATCCTGAGGGCACTGAGAAACTAAGTCACTTGTCCAGGGAAACACAGCCTCGGTGTGTCAGAGGTAGGATTTGGACCCAGGTCTTTTTATCTGCTAAACCATGCTGTGCATTGCATGTGACTAATAAACACTGGCTGAGTTTGATTTAATCAGAATTAAATTAAACCAATCCCATGACTCCCTGTCTGCGCTTTCTCTTCTGATTCTGGTATGTTTTGAGAAAAGCCAAGCCAGGGGAAGGAAACCATTAGGTCTGGGGGAGGAAAGGGGCTCAGATTTCCTGAGGCTCCTGTGTCTGGAGCCTAGGACCGCTTTAAACCTCCCCCCAACGGATCACTTTACAACTCACAGGAAGTGAGCCCTCTAGACTAAAGTAGAACCAGATGCTTGGTGGAGCCTGCCCTGGCCACCCCAAACCAGGCAGAGGGGCCTGGAAGAATCCCCCAGGGAGGCCCCCTGGCACCTGGCTGCAGGCTAGAGGAGGCCAGGCAGCTGAGGAAAGGGGCCCCGGCAGGGAGGGCAGGCTGGAAACCGCTGTCCCCACACAAGAACCATACTCTTCCCCACCTCGTCCATTCTTAGATTGAAGTTACAGGACAGGGGAGGGGGGAGGTCCCTCCAAATCTTTGTGCAAAGGTCTAGAGAGCAAAGACAATGTAAAAAAAGATGAGGGGAAAGAGCAGGAACTTGGTGGATACCGCAAGGCTTTAGCTCACCTCTCCTCCCAGCCTCCCAGGCTGCCAGGAAAAATACCACAAGCATCCCTTCCCAGATCCTGGCCTCTCCTTCTAACCACGCCCTGTCTTTGACTGTTAACTTCTCTACCCACCCCATGGTCTGGATTCTAAGCCCTGGGAAACAGAAACCACCACATTTGAGAGGTGGAAGGGCCCTAGTGCAGCCTACACATGAAAGGCCTTCTCGGGTCACAATACTGCCTTTGGCCCTGGCTCTTTGTCTCTGGTGCTATCTCTGCCTTAATGTATGGCCCCACCTCCAGCTCAGCTGGGGGTGGGGGAGGTTCCCTGCTATGTCACAGTCCCTCAACCTCCTTTCCTTCATCTCTCTGAGTCCCTGGAGGGTTACCTTCAAGTCACCTCAACTCTCTAGCCATCCATAATATCTGTGATATGCCCAGTGCCCTGGAAGCAACAACAAGGAATAAAAGAGATTTAGAGTCACAGGACCTGCGTTTGAATTCTGACTTACTTTGGCTTTGGAACAGCAACAGCCTTCCTGGGCCTTAGATTCTTTCTTTATGAAATGAAAGGTTTTAATTAGATATAAGACTCTTAGCCTCAGGTGCCTGATTTTTTTAATTAATATATTCAGCATGATGGTTTCCTTCATAATCCTATGTATTTCATTTTATACGTTTAAAAACATGATCCTAAGAAGGGGCCTGTAGGTGTCGTCACTGCCAATGGGGTCCAAGACACAAAAAGGGTGAAGGACCCTTGCTTTAGAGCATGTCTAAGAGTTCTTTCAACCAGCCAACAAGCACTTATTAAGCACCTACTATGGATTATTATGCTGATACAAAGACAAAAGCAAGCTCAAATTCTATGAGAGATTCTATGGTTCTACCATTCTTTCTGGGAGATCTTACAGGCCCTCCAAGCCGGTTCTTGCTTCTAAAGGTCCTAAGACTGATTGGCCACTAGATGGCAGCAGCACCCCACCATGGTCAGGAGCCCAGGCAGCAAGCATGCATTTTAGAGCCCTTAGACATCATCTTCCACGCCTTCCATTTACAGACAGAAAACCTCCAGCCCAGAGAGCAAAATCCTGTGAATGGCTCACATTTCTAGGGGGCTCTAAGTTTGACCAAGCACTTTCCCTAACGTGATCCTGGGAGAGCAGAGAAAGATTGCCACAGGTACATGTGGGAGCTCCCCGTGCCCTCCCAGGCATGGATTCAGTGCTTCTCACACCCTTCTCCCCATTCTTGTGGCTACCATGTTCAGACCCTCCTCAATCCTCACCAAGCTTATTGCAACTGCCTCCTTGCCTTCACCTTCTGATGGGGTATAGGCCCTGGAAACCCTCCCCACCCCAACTTCCCCTGAACCCTCCCAACGTGGCCCTGGTGTTTGCCTAAGGCTATAATCCTTTCAACTGTCCTTTCATTGTGGCCCCCTGCCCAACACTCCAATTCTCAGTTACCTCTAACTTAGCCCAGCCCTTCATTGTCTGTTACCTCCCGATTGCCAGGCCTCTTCCCACCCTTAATTCCATCTAGACCCCTTCTCTGTCCCCACATTCTGTATAAAAGAACCTGTGCTCAGATTCTTAAAATCTGGCCAATAACACAGACTCACTAGGAATCTCGCTCACCCCACTCAGTGTTCTAATAAACCTTGTCTTTGGCTGAAAGAAGGCTTGGGTCGAATTCATTCGAGGAAGGACTCACTTGCCCTTAAATCTGGGGGTTCCCAGTGAATAAGGTCTAGATTCTTGGGATGCTGGGACCCCAACACGATACGTGGGTCCTGCCCGAAGGAATTTGACCCAAATCTTCTTTTAGCCAGAGACAAAGTTTTTATTAGAGGTGGGCCATACAGGCCAGACTCTTCAGCAATCTGAACATTAGTGATGCCCATAAGGACAAGTGGGCATGAGGAAATCTCAGCGTTTAAATTGAGGCCAAGGTGTATTTTATATACACTCAAGTAATTTTGGGTGACCAGAGGAAGGGCTGAGAAGAGGATCTGGGTGACAGGGGGAGGAGTTTAGGGAGAATGGGCGTGTCTGGAAGGGGTCACCAGGGAATAGACAATGAAGAGCTAGGCTTTTATTAGAGTAACAAAGAACTGGAAGGAAGATGTTGTGTGGGGTCTGGATAAGATCAAAGGTGGGATATATCAAAGACTAGGATCAAAGCTTCATGAGGATGTCAAAGGGAGATTGGGAGAGTTGAAATCAGAGATAAGGAAAGGCCAGTAGAGTGGAGTACAGCCTCAGGCAACGTTTGAGACCAGAGTGAGGTCAAAGAAAGTTTAAGGATTTTCTGGGCCGAAGATAAGTGAGACCCAAATTCTTTTTGGGGTAAGGGGCAAAGGTCTCAGCTTGGGCCCATACCCCAACACCCAGCACCGGTAGACCTCAACACTTCCTCTCCAGTACTTCCTCCATACTGCTGACAAAGTGAATTTTCTTGGTGCAGGAAACGGTCCATGTCACTCCCCTCCTCAAGCAACTCCAGTGACTCCCTATTGTCTGAATAATAAAATAAAAACTCCTTTTACTTTTTTTAAAGCCATAAAACCTGGCCCCAACCTACATTTCCAACTTCACTGGATATTGGTCCCCCACCCTCTCTGACAGCCAGACTAGCCTTCTCTTTTGTTCTTCTTCACTTAGGAAACTCCACATCCCATCCTTTGCTCTACCCCTACCCCAAGCATGGAAGGCATTCTTTCCTCATTTCTCTTCCTTTAAGATGCCGCTCAGCATTATCTTCTGCAGGAAGCCTTTCCAGAGTCTCCTCCTAGCTCTATTTAAAATAGTTACTTCATAGTTAGAAGGACCTGAGTTTGAATTCTGCTTCAGCCAAGTTATAACTGTGTGACCTTGGGCAAGTCATTTAACTTCCATTTGTCTCAGTTTCCTCATCTGTACAATGGGGATAATAATAGCACCTACCTCTTGAGATTGTTGTGAGGATCAAATGAGAATAACATACACTCATATGTATGTATGTAAATATGTATGCATACTATATATACATATATAGGTACAATAGTGATTTGCAAACCTTAAAGCATTATATGAACAACTACTTCTATTCAATATTAATATTACTACTGGGGGCTGCTAAGTGGTGCAGTAGATAGAGCTCTGGGCCTGCAGTCAGGAAGACTCATCTTCCTCAGTCAAATCTGACCTCAGACTAGATGTGTGACCCTGGGCAAATCACTTCACCCTATTGGCCTCAGTTACCTCATCTATAAAATGAGCCAGAAAAGGAAATGGCAAACCACTCTAGTACCTTTGCCAGGAAAACCCCCAGCAGGCTCACAAAGAGTCAATCATAACTGAAAAACAACTGAACAACAATTATTAATACTTCTATATTACTATATTCTTACTTGTATTTATCTCATGTGTACATCCATCTAGATAGATGGATCGATGAATAGATAGATTGATAGATAGACAGACAGACTGACCTACATATGTACTTATTGTCTCCCTCACTGGGATGTAAACACCTGGTGAAGAGAGATTGTTTTCTTCTCGGTCCTTGCATTCCTAGTGCCCGACCCATAGGAGACACTTGGTAAATGCTTTTCCAGTGAGTGATTCTGTTTCTACTCGGCACCTGGATGACCTTGGGCTAATCGCTGAACTTCTCTAGGTCTAGTTCCTCATGAGTAAGAGGAGGGGGTTGGGCGAGATGGCCTCTAAATCTGCCATTCTATGGACAAAGTGCGGGACCAGCCTCCTATTCCTTCCCCCTTAGGCCTGAGCTCATTAAGATCTTTCCACTAAACCAGTATGAATATCATGATGGAGGAAGAGCCAGGGGCCAAGACACCAGAGTTCTAGACCAGTCTGTCACTAAATTGATATTGGACCTGTAACCTCCCCTCTCAGGGCCCCATCTGTAAGTTTGTTGACTTTTCCCCTCCTTCTCCCTTCCCTCACAGAATGATTCAGAGTGTTCTATTGGTCCACATCCCCTAAAACCACAGCTCAATGAGCCCCTACCAATGAGTTTCCCTTTAATAGTCAGCCAAAGGACAATTAGTCCAAAGCAAAGGCATTTAATGAAATGGCATAAAAAGAAAGGTAACATTAAAGCATTTCCACCTTCAACCTAAGTGTGCTCTCCCACAAATACACATACAGGAAACTCAAGTATATAAATATAAATACAAATATTAGGGAATTCAAATATACAAATCCAGATACACATACAGGAAACGCAAATACAGATATATGAATACAAATATAGGAAACTCAAATACGCATATAGAGAACTCAAATACAGATATATCAATACAAATATAGGTAACAAATACACAAATAGAGATGTATATATATGGAACACAAATACATATTTAAATGCAAATACAGGAATTCAAATACAGATATATGAATATAAATATAGGGAATTCAAATACACATACACAAAAACAAACACACAAATATGGAACTTGTGACAAGGACACATGTTGGGGAAATGTGAGGCCCATGCACACAGAGGGGCAGCTCAAATCACTGGCACTCAGAGTTGCTGATGTCATCTAAGGATGTCAAAATGCTGCTCCAGCCTCCAGGCCTGTCCCTGCCGGTCTCTGGCTTCTTCCTAATGTCACTAGTATGGATGCTGAAGGCTTCTCTGAAGGCCATTCTGCTGCCCACACAGTATCTGCTGGAGGCACTCAGCCGTCTCAAGCTGCTGACTCAACAAAAGTCATTGGTGATATGTTCTTGTCTCTTTTGGCAAAGGAAGAAACCCTCACCTTAAACAGCAAAAAGCCAAGGGGTGGGGGATAGGGGTAGGGGAAATCTCTACTTTTTGGTTTGGTTCTGTGGCCTCTCACTTCTCAGGTAGGAAATTAACAGCAACAATAACAAAGCATTTATAGAGCACTTTTAGGTTTACAAACAGTTTTACAAATATTATCTCATTTGATCCCCACAAAAACCCTGGGAGGAATATTATCCTCATTTTACAGATGAGGAAACTGAGGTAGACAGCAGTTAAGTGACTTGCCCAGGGTCCACAGCTAGTAAGTATCTGAAGCCATATTTAAATTCAGATCTTCTTGAATCCAGATCTGGCGTTTAGCTAAATCATTAGTCTTTTCTTTGGATTAAACTTCCTATCTCTGGATCGGAAAGGTCTCTACGGACAACTTCACTCTAGCTAGCCCATGGAGAGCATGTCACGTTCAAATTCTAGAGCTATATAAGGGACATTTGCCTAAGAACTAGCCACAGCTCTGGAATCCAGGGTTCTCCAGTTCTTTGAATCCTAGATCTCTTCTGCCCCCACCTCCCTCCCCCAAACATGAGTAGGGGTAGAAAAGGCACAGAGACAAAACTAAACTCAAAGGCAGGATCATTCTATCCTTTCCTACTGGCCAAGCCCATTCCTTGATCTTTCATGTGTAGGCACGGGCAGCCAAAGCTGGAAAGGGGCTTTGCTATACACCTTGCACGTGAAAAAGTTAGGTCACGTTGATTTTTAAGTCTTCTTCCTAAGATCCAACCGGAAAGGTAAGAAGGAAAATAGGAATTCACTTAACAGTGTCATTTCCTCCTAAAATTGGAACAATGACTCAGCAGGCACCAGAGATAGCCAAGAATCATTGTGCATTGGAAGGAATACAGACCTCCGGACCAGACAAGGGTTCGAGTCCTGACAGCTGTTTGCTCTTCTGTGGGATCACTTGATCTCAGGATCTGTAAAATGAAGGTGTTCACTTCAACATGCACTCATTAAACACCTACTACATGCCAGGCTCTGTGCTAGGCACTTGGGAGTCAACAACAAAATGAAACAGTCCCTGCCCTCAGAAAGCTTACATTCTACTGGCTTGGACTAGACAATCTCAAAAGTCCCTTGAGCACAGTGCCTGGCAAACAGAAGGCACTTAATAAGTGCTTGTTGACCGACTCTAGAGTGACGTTCTATGATTTATCTATGTCATATCTATGACATAGCTATGTCATTAAAGTTTGCATTAGGGCACTTAGTGATCAGAAGGAAACTGATATCTTAAATTATATCTGGAGTCTGGGACCCAACATACTGAGAATGGAAAAGGGAAGACAGATCTGAACAATAAGAATTGATTGAGAATCTTATCAGGTTGAGAGCTGGGAGGAACCGGAGGGATCATCTACCCACAGCCTCATTTTACAGATGAGGAAACTGAGGGCTGGTGAGGTTAAGTGATTTTTCCTGAGGTCTCAAAGGCAGACAGAGGATCCAGTTCCTCTTCTCCAAGGCCCCGCCAGAGGCTCAGGGACACCTAAAGGCAGCTCTCCCTCTGCCATACACACCCCAAGGTGGGATCTGGGGCCCACAGGGGGCACTGTCTGTGTCCTTCAAGAGCAGGGAAAGCAAATCATAAGACTTGGGCCTGGAAGAGACCTTAGAAATCACCTCTCATTTTATGGATGAAAAACCCAAAGCCCAGAGAAATTATCCGATTTGCCTAAGGTCACATGCCACAGATCTTGAGTGGGAGCTAGGAGGGCTCTCAAAGGGCCATCTGGTCCAATCCCTCATTAAACATATGAAGAAACTGAGGCCCAGTGACTTATCCAAGGTCACACAGTACATGTCAGTAATAAATGTCAGAGCTGAGATTTGAACCAAGAATCTTTTATCACTCAGCCTGTTGGTCTTGGTGGATGACATTATTAAATTGATTAGGATGCTTATTAAAAGTGGCATGTAAGAAAACGTTGTGTGACATGAAACCTAAGGTTATAGGAAGGGATAGAATGCATGAGGTTCTGTCCCACCAGCCCCCTCTTCTTTCCAACCTTCCATCCCCAGGACAGGCTTCCCCGGATATCTGAACCTCCAAGACGGAAGCCAGAGGGAGCCCAGAACCCCAACTCAGACCTTGGACCCTTCACCTTGACCTCTTAAACATTGTCTCCATTGAGGGCCTTCTCCTGAGGATGGCACCGGTGTCCCCTGACCTCAGGAGCTGGGGATTGTCAGATGAGTTCAGCTGGGCCAGTGAATCCTAGAACATGGGATGTCAGAGCTGGAAGGGCAGTTAGTACAGGGAATGTCTGTTGAGTTGAGAGGAGCCTTAGAACAGGATTTCAGAGCCAAGAGGTGTTTAGAACAGGGAATTTTGGAGCTGAGAAGAGCTTTAGAACATGAGATGAGATGTCAGAGCTGGGAAGAGTCTTAGAACAGGTAATGTCAGAGCTGTGAGGGGTCTTGGGCAGTATCTATTCCAACCCCTTCACATTACAGATGAGGAAACTGAGGTTGCAATCAGGAAGCAGGGGCCCCTTCTGCCCTTCTGTCACCCTCAGAAGATGTAGGGTTCTTTCTCTGTAGCTTCAACTACTTGCCATCCTCAGGTACCATTTCTGGTGACTCAGAGCTGGTGAGCCATTGCACCCCACTGGTAGCTTTACCATAGCTGGGGTATGAGCATGAGAGGGGGCACTCCATAGCTAGGAGGGGAGGCATAGTTCCTGCTCAGCAACCCCTATAGTGTTAGGGGCTCCCAGCAGAGGAGGGGCTCCCTCTGGTGACACAGGGACAGCCTGACCAGAGAAGAGCTCAGCCAGAGTCCTTTCTGATGGAGGGTAGGAGTGGGAGGGCTGGAGAAAAGTCAAGGCCCAGAAGGCTGGCAGGGTCAGGTGGGCCTCAGCACACATTGAAGACCAAGAAAGTCAAGATGTTCCCTTTGGAAGTTCCATGGATATGTCAAGGTTTTCTGTGAAAACTCATAATAATTATTCACATTTCCGTGGGACTTCAAGGATCACAAAGTTCTCTATTCCCAGCAATCCTAAGAAGAGGCTAGAGCAAGAATTATGATGTCCATTTTACCCAGAGGGAAACTGAGTCTCAGAGAAGCAGGTAGCTTGCCCACAATTCAGACTAGCTAGGAAGCATCAAAGCTAGGATTCCAAACAGGGTCTTTTGACCAATGCCTAGATCTGCCTCTCTGTAACACGCACCTACTGCTCCTGGTTCTGCACTCTGGGGCCAAGCAGACTAAAGCTATGCCCTCCTTCATGCCACAGCCCTCACAATATTTGGGAGCATCTACATGGGGACTGAAGCCAGGATTTCAGTACCTACCTCACTGAACTGTTCTGATAATCAAGCAAGTTAATGCATGTGTGAGATACTTTGTAATCTTAGATCGAAACATACAGGAGAGATATGATCATCATCACCATGAATATTCCTCCATTAATGTCCTCCCATGGTGCCTCACTGTATTCTCCCACTCTGTGTTCTAGAATGTTCACAGCATGGGCAGGTCCTTAGCAAGCTGAAGAGGTTTCGAATGCCAGGCTAAGTGATGAGCTGCATGCCTAAGGATCCACTTTATCAGAGAAGCCCATTTCCAAGTCAGCAGGTGGGATAAGTTCCTTGGGCTTAAAGCCTAGGGTCACTATGTGAGTGAAGGGAGGACCCTCAGAGGAAAATCTGGATCGTTTGAAATAACAAAGTAATATTACTGTTACTGCAAAGCAGCATGAGTTATTGCATAGAGAGCCAGCCACAGGGCTGGGAAGAGCTGGGTTCAAGTTCTGCCTTTGTGATATACTAGCTGTGTGACCCTGGGCAAGTCACAGTGCCCCAGGAAATCCTCTAAATCTTTTAAGTTGACCAGAAGGTGCTGACCTACATTGGTAGAGCACTTTCTCTCACTCAAAATCCTAAGACTGGACTCCCAACCTGATCCCAACAAAAGAATTATTATTAACAGCAGCAGCAGCGGAGATGAACTAGACTCAGGTCTTCTAACTTGCCACCTGGTTACTGCACCACACCCTTGTCACAGGAATTGTCACGGGGCTGCGCACTGCCTATTGGAGTCCTGGCTTCTTAGCAGAAAGTTGAGGGTCACAGTCTGTTGTGTGAAAGCAAGGAGGTCTTAACTGACCTCTCCTCTGTGGACATGCAGCAACCATGGCTGGTTCGGCTCTCCTCTGAATGGCTAAGCGTTCCCGTGCACATCCTGTGCACGACCCTGACACGATGGGATCTACTGACTGGCTGTCGGGCACTGATCACACGATCCCAAGGTGCCTTGAGGGCTATAAAGGCCACACCCAGCTAACAATAAACAGGAGCTTCTGCTATCTTGTTGTCTCCCGCCTCATCCATGCGTCTCTGGGTTACTGAACATTGAGCTGGTCTCATGCTCTCCACTGTAGTGGCCGCGACACACCCTGTCAAGTTCTGTGCTTGGCTTGGGTCCCAGGATTTGGCAGACACCCGAGAGTTGTGCACCATGATAGAGTCTTCATCTTGGTTCCTTTGTTCCAGCTATTGAACCCAGGGACATTTCGAGGGTTGAGGACTCCCCAAGCACATCCCCATGGCAGGGGAAGGGGGAACAGTCAGAGCCATCTCCCAATCAACTTGACAAACTGATCTTTGAGCCTTTGTTTGGAACCTGTCCAGACCACTTTCCCTACTGGGTGTGGATGTGCCCATGATCACACTCTTTTGAGAAAACAAAAGGCAACTCTTGATAACTCTGGAGTTGCCTTCAAGAGAAGTTGGCTCATTCATTCATTCAACAAACATTTATTTAATTTTTTAGAAGTTTTTTGCTATCTTTTGTCTTATTCCTATCAAAACGATTGCTATTCCTGAAAGGCAGAGTTGTCATAGTGGATAGAGAGCCAACCTTAGAGCCAGGAAAATCTGGGTTCAAGTCCACACTCTGACATATGCTGGTTATATGACCCTGGGCAAGTCCCTTGACCTCTCTGACTGTTTTTTCATCTGTAAAATAAAGTTGGACTTAATGACCTCTAGGGTCCACCTCTATATCCTTGGTCCTATGAATTAGAAGCAAAGGTATTGACTTGCTTCAGAAGAGGGAATTTCCTCACTTGGGAGCTTTTCGGGCCAATTAAATGACAGGTCCAATCCCTGTCTTTTTTGTTTTTACATCACTTTCCTTTCTAAATATATGGTCAGACACACACACACACACACACCCACACACACACACACCCCAGGAAAGAGTCCTTGTTTTCCATTAATATAACAAGAGTGTCTGTGAGAAGGAGGCATATAAAACCTCACCTTTCCTTTTCCCCCAGTTGACTCAAAATGAATAATCCAATCAATCAGTATTTCTTCATCCCTTCTACATACTGGACACTGTGCCAGAGAATGGGCAGACAAAGACAAAACAAGTGAAACTGGGTTCATCTCTCTGAGCCTCAGTTTTCTCATTTGTAAAATAAGGGAGTTGGACTGAGTGGTCCCTAAGCTCTGGCCCTCTAACTCTGATTCTGTGTGAAGGATTGTCATTAATGTAACCCTAATCCTCTCAACCAATCATGAGTCACAATTTCTTCTGAATGGACATCACAAAGAAGTCCTAGGACTGTCCCAGATCAAATGAGATAGTCTTTGTAAAGTCTTTAGCACAGTGCTTGGCACATAGTAGGTGCTTAACAAACGCTCCTTCTCATCCTTGCCCCTTCCCTCAGAAAAGCTGCCCCAGGCTTAGGTTAAATGTGGGGGTGGGGGAAGGGTGGTACATTAACATTCAAGTGCTGAAAGGATCCTTGGAGGTCATCTAATCCAATTAGCTCATTTTTATAGATGAGGAAACTGAGGCTTAGAAAGTTAAATGACTTACCCAAGTTCTCGAGGACACAGCAGTGTGAGAGGTGGAGGAAATTTTAGGTTTGGAATCAGAAGATCAGTGTGGTCCTCTGGAAGGAATGGAAGAAATCCTAGATTTCGAATTAGAAGGCCTGAGTTCAAATCCTGTTTCTGCCATTTGCTGCTACTTGTGCAGCTGACTCACTCTCCTCATCTGTAAAAATGAGCTAATTGGATTAGATGATCTTTAAGTTTCTCCTAGCTCCAAATCTGTGATTCTATGACAAAGGCAAGATTTGAACTCAGACTCTCTCCTGTTTCCAAGGTACCATATTCCTGCATGACCTTCCCTGCTTTGCCTCTGTTTGGGTTCCTAAGGTCACCCATCCAGCTTTCCTGACTTCCTCATCACACTGGGTTCTATAGGACCATAAACCAGTCCCAGCCCCAGGCAGAACAGGTACCTGGGCGTACTTGGCCAAAGGAGTGGGGTGGAGTCAGCAAAGACAGGTGTTAAGGAGGACAGATGCCCAGATAATCTAGTAGGGTGTTGATAAGAGGCCTTAGTCAGGGAGCTTTCATGGCCTCCCTGCCAGGGCAGTAGTCACAGGGCTCAACTGGCTCAGGGCCATTGGGTGGGGGTAAGTGGGGGCACCTGGGTTGAGGAGTGATAATCATTTAAGATCAATTGAGCCCCAATAAGGGCCAAAAACCTGAACTGATCTTTTCTTCCTGAGTGAACTGAGAATGCCCCTTCCTATGTCAACAGCTAAGGTGGATCAAAAGCATTCTTTTGGTTATGCTCATTAAGGCACCTTTAACCTAGACACTACCTTGATGGTGGTAAAGGAAACACAGATATCCTGGATCTGACATTTGCCTATCAATTAAGAAAATTCCTTTCTTTCTCCTGCTCTGGTTAAACATAGTAACACAGACATCCTGAGTCAGGGCTTAAATGTCCTCCTAAAAATTGCTTGTTTCAGTCACTTAAAACTCCGGTTCCATGTACATGTCCCTAACTTAAGGCAATAAACAATATAATCACATATCACTTGACTTGTTTGCCTTCTTCAACCAAACTTTCAGGTCGACAGGAGAGAGAGTGAGGGGATAGACCACAGGAAAGCTTAGGTAGACCAAGTCCTAACTCTTCTACCCATCCTGGAAAGCCCAGCTCAAAGACCCCCCCTCCTACAAAAGCCTCCCTTGATCCCCCACGCTGATAGTGACCTTCCTGCAGGATCACACCCAACATGTGGTTTATGCTTCTTGGGAGTATTTCACCCGTACTATATGTGAACCTTGGAGTCTGCTCCTAGACTCACTTTGGGCTGTCCCGGGGGAGCTTGTGCCTCTTCCGGCCCCATCCAGATCTCCAGCTCACTCCCAGGCCCCCAGCTCCAAGCCCTGAAGCTTCTCTCCAAGCCCCAGCCTTTCCCTCCTCCCCTCTTTGTATCGTCCTCTTCCTTAGAACATAAGCTTCTTGAGGGCAGGGACTGTCTTGCTGGGTGTGTGCCCTTGGGCTTAGTACAGTGCCTGGCACTTGGCAAATGCTTAATAAGTGCTTTATGTAGCATAATAATAACAATAAAAATAGCCACTATTTATATGGCACATTAAGGCTTGCAAAACAACTTACATGATATCTAGTCCTCAGAACTATGCTTTTAGGAGGTGCTATAATTTATCACTGTTATACAGGTGAGGAAACTGAGGCTGAAGGAGGTTAAATGACTTGCCCTGGATTGCCTGGTTAGGAGGCAGGATGGGAGCTCAGGTCTTCTTGACTCCCAAGTCCAGCACTCTATCCACTGCACCACCTAGCTGCTATCTGTCTATCTATCCATCCATCCATCTATTCATTTATATCTATCCGTCTATTAATATATATATATATATATCATCCCTTCATTCACATCTATCTATCCATCTGTCCATTCATCTATCCATTTGTATCCATCCATCCATCTGTCCATCTAGCCATCTATTTATATCTGTTTATCCATCCATCTACCCATCTATCCATTTATCTATTCCTCGATTTATATCTATCATCCATCCTCTTATACTTTTCTATCCATCTATCTATCCACTTAAATCTAGCTATCCATCTGTCCATCCATCTATCCATTTGTATCTGTCCATCCATCTAGCCATCCATTTATAGCTATCCATCCACCCATCTATCCATTTATCTATCCATCGATTTATATCTATCTGTCCATCCACTTATACCTTTCTATCTATCCATCCACTGACATCTTTGTATCCATCTATCCATCCATCCATCCATCTATGTATCTTTGTATCTATCTTCTATCTAATATTACAATTTTCTGTGTTCACATCAAACCCCAGCTCTAAATCTCTGATGCTATGATCTTTGGCTGTTCACCAGCTCTCTGACCTTGGGGAAGCCACGTCCCCTCTAAGCCTCTGTTTCCTGAGCGTTGGGCTCCGGGAGCTAACCTCTCGTGACTGTTACTGCTTCCTCTTTCCTTAGGGCTCAGGCCAAGTCATTCCTGATCTGGTTGTTTCTGTTCCTTTTCTGGCCCTGAGGCCCATGGAGCCCTTCCTCACAATGTTGTCAAAACACTCCAGTGAACTCTGGGACTAAATCTGGTTCTGCAAAGATCAGATGTGTGAGAGGGCACAGGGAGGGAGGAGGGCTCCCCACCCCCCACCCCGGCTGTCATCACAGTATTTGTGACAATGACACTATTTACATCATTGTGTCTTTCATTTTACATAAATATAAAATCCTCTTTGGGGATTTTAAAGCCATTAATGACAAAGGTCCTTCCTACCTTTCCAGTTTTCTTACCGCTCACTCCCTTCTACTCACTCTGAACTCCAGTGACACTGGCCACCTTGGGGTTCCTCAAACACAACACTCCAACTCCAGACTCCAGACTCCAGGCCTTTGCACAGGCTGTTCCTCATGCCTGGAATGCCATCCTTCCTCATTTCTACCTCCTGGCTTCCCTGGTTTTCTTCAAAACAGCTCAAACTGTACTTTCTGCAGGAGACATTTGCCACCCCACCCTCCCCCACTACTAGTGCCTTCTTCCATTTATACCATGGATCTTGCATGGACAGTTATTACACATTGCCTCCCTGTTTAGAATGGAAGGCAGGAGCTATGTTTCTGTCTTTCTTTGTATTCCCAGCTCCTATCATTGTTCCTAGCATATAGTAAGCACTTAATAAATGCTTGTTGACTGATGGATTTATCATATCCTGTCAACAACAACCAGCATTTATTAAACTCCTACTCTGTGCCAAGTAAGCACTGGGGAGACAATGATGGATGAGAAGCAGTCCCTGTCCTCAAGGGGCTTATATTCTATGGAGGAGAAACACAACATTGGGAGGTGACATAATATGGTGGAGACATGAACATGGAGTCCCAGGACCCACGTTTGGATCCCAGCTCTCGTATTGCTTGCCTTCTCAATGGTTAGGGAGGGCCTGAAGGGAGGGAGAAAATTTGGAATTCAAAAAAAAAAATCTAAAACAATGTTAAAAATAAATAAATAAGAACTTTAAAAAAGAATCAGCTCAAGTTCCCCTTTCTACATTAAGACTTCCCTGATCTAGGGCAGCTCGGTGGCGCAGTGGATAAAGCACTGGCCCTGAAGTCAGGAGGACCTGAGTTCAAATCTGTCCTCAGACCAAACATTTGGCACTTACTAGCTGTGTGACCCTGGGTAAGTCACTTAACCCCAACTGCCAAAAAAAAAAAAAAAAAAAAAAAGACTTTCCTGATCCCCCCAAGTACTGGTGTCCTCTGCCTGGAACACAGTAAGCACTTAATAAATGTTTTATCTAATCTCCCTAACTGCCTTACTTTAATTTTGTTATTTGTGTATATTCTTCATAAGCACACATGCATATACGTATATGTTTACATATGTACACACACACACACACACACACACACACTTGTCTCTTCCTTTACGGTATATGCTCTTTACAAATAGTGACTTTTTCATTCATTGCATTTGTACACAGTACAAACCTAGTACACAGTAGGTGCTCAGTAAGTGCTGATTGGTTGGCTTCATACATCAGTCTTTCAGATATTTGTACTTGAAGACAAACATAAGGTCGCCCAAGAGACTTTTCTTCTTTAGATTAAACATACATACAGCTAGAGCTGGCAGGTACCTTAGGGGCCATCTAAGCCAGTCCCTTGATTTTACAGATGAGGAAACTGGGGCCTAGGGAGGCAAAGGGACTTACCCAAGATCGTACAGTTGGGACTTGAATCCGGGGCCTGTGACTCCTGAAGCAGTAATCTTTTCACTGTCCCATACTGCCCTCTGGGTGTCATGGTTCTTCCTCCTAAAATAGGAGTTCTTCCAGATCTATTGACTTCTTATTAATGGCTCTTTAATAGTTTGGGGCTCAGAACTGAACCTATTTCTCTAAAGCTCCACTGACTTACCTTCTCTGAACTCTACCGCCTCCCGTCTACACCACACCACCCAGCACTTAATTATATACAGTATCGGAATCCATTTCTTTCTCATGTTATGGTTTGGTGACTCTGTTGGGGGAGCCAAGATCGTCGGGCTCTAACCCATTTTGTAAATCGATAGACTGAGCTTCAGAGAAATGGACTGGCTCCTAAGGCAAAGAGTGAGTCATTAATGGCAGCCCAGCCTGCAGTCGGTGCTTTTCACCCACCTACTCACTTGTATTTCATCTACTACCATGCTACATACCCAAACCCCAAAGGGAGCATGCTAGCTGATTGCTAAGTTTTCATTCACCTCTCAGAAGTCAGCAAATGCTACAAATCAGGACGTGATTTATCATTTTATTGATAGTATAGTCTTAAGAAGGTAATGGAGAATAACGCAGATTAAACTTAAAAGTGTGTCAAGAGTACTTTCTTTTGGATCCAGTAGTTAAACATTACCAGCACATCCCTCCTCCTATTCATACCTGCACAGGAATCCTCTTTATCATGGGTTTCTTAAAGCTACCAGTAGATAACCAGTATGAGGTCAATTATTCTTACCCTTTTTTTTCTCATTTCCTCCCTTTTTCTGCAACACAAAATCACGGAATCCCTCAGTCACAGCATCTCAGAGTTGGAAGGCACCTTGGTGTGGGGGTGTGTGTGTGTGTGTGTGTGTGTGTGTGTGTGTGTATGGGGAGGGGTGTCATCTAGTCCAATACCTGACCAAGAATCTCTTCTACACCATTCCAATTCACCATTATCCAATCCAATCAACATTTATTAAGCACCTCCCGTGTTCCAGGCACTGTGCTAAGTGCTAGGGATGCCAGACAATTAAATGGTCCAACTTTGGGGTGAAGACTTGCAGGGAGGAGCTACCTCTGAAGGTAGCACAGATCTAATTCTTAGCAAATTTGTCCTGATGTCATGACTAAATGTGCTTCTTGGCCATTTTCACCCATTCCTGGCTCTGTCATTGGGGGCCACACAAAACAAGCCCAATCTTTCCTCCATGGGCAGCTCTTCAAATACTAGAGACCTGTTATCCTGTCTCCTCCCACCCCACAAACCCCCAGTCTTCTCTGCTCCAGGCTAAACAGCTTTAGCTTTTTCAACAGAGCCTCACAGGGCACGGACTCAAGGTCCTTCACCATCCTGGCCACCCTCATTGAGGAGTTTTCTAGCTTCCTAAACTATGGTGCCTGCTACTGAACTCAATGCCCCCTATGTGGTTTGACCAGGGCAGGGTGTATCTGGATCATCACTTCCCAAGAAAAAGACTGTTCCTGTGCTTTCAAGGGCAGAGGTGAGGGAACACCCTCCACTGAAACAGGCTGGCACCTTCTAGGGTCACATAACTCTCCACCCAGATAGCTCATCACTTTTCTTGTCCCCAATAAAATATCTCTCCAAGAAGCCTCACATCACCTTTGCTATCTTGGCTGGCTGCCCATATCACACAGACTTATTCTGAGTTTACAATCCAATGAATCCCCATGTCTTTTTCTAACTGACCAATCTAACCCCACTGTAATACCATTCACTGTGAAATCTGGGATCCTTTAACCCCAGAGGATGGTTCTCCCTGGCTTGGGGAGGGAGCTGCAGCAACCTACACTCTCTGATCTGGACAAGACCTCCATGATGGAGTCCCCTCCTCTGTGGTTTTGCATCCTAGGAGCAAAGTTCAGCCAAGGGTATCAAAATAAAGCTTTGTTGGACGGAATTGAACTGAATTGAACAACAGATTGTTGATTTATTGGATAGGTAGCAAGGAGGTCAATTAATGATGAGGTTTCCCTGCTAATGAGTTCCTCACTTCTGTACTTGGAGGATTTGTGATTCTTTTGCTGTGCTGACACCAGAGGCAGATCCCTTCTCCTTTGAACCTTTTAATAGATAGCCCTCTTGAGTTGCAATTGCTGAAAAGCATCACCTAGCTCCCCCCCAGGCTCAGCTGAGCTGCTACTTACACATGGTTCAGGATTCCCTCCACTTGTTAGTTGTGAGTGATTAGATCCCCACTCCAAAATTACTTTGTAGGGGCAGCTAGGTGGTGCAGTGGATAGAGCACCAACCCTGGATTCGGGAGGACCTGAGTTCAAATCTGGCCTCAGACACGTAACACTTGCTAGCTATGTGACCCTGGGCAAGTCACTTAACCCCGCTGCCTAGCAAAAATTTAAAAAAAAATTACTTTGTATAATTTGTTTTTTACTTTTACACACACACACACACACACACACTACTAGAATGTAAACTCCTTGAGGTTCAGAACCTAGAACAGGGCTTGGCATAAAATAAACACTTAATACATGTATATCAAACGTATGAATGAATATTCTATAGCCAGTGACCAGCTTTCTAGTTGGAAGCCTCTCTAAGTTTGGCTAATCTGTACTTCAGTTGACAACCACACAATCATTCCTTTACTGGGCCCACATATTCAGTATCCAGCACAAGGCTCCCCACATAGCTGATACTTAATATCTTTTCGTTGGTTGAATGAATGAACAAAATATTTCCAAAATATCAGAATGTCACAAGATTATAGAGTTAGAACTGAAGAAACCTTAGATGCCATATAGTCCAATCCCCTCATTCTACATGGTAAGAAACTAGGCCCAGGCTATTGAGGTGACTTGTTCAGGGTCATACATAGAGTGTCAGAGGTGAGATTTGAACCCAGGCCTCCTGTCTCCAGACCAGCACTCTTTCCGCTGTGCCCCATAAGCCCTTAAGAACCCAGGGTTACAGCCTCACAACGAGCCATCGGAGGAAATCTTTAGTAAAGGATAAACAGCTTAGACCTGGGAGAGACCTTAAAAGTCATCTTCCCCCACCCCCTTCCTTTACAAATGAGGAAAATGTCTCCCGGATGTGAGAAATGACTATTTCTCTCCTGTATTAACAACTAATTGTTGAATCAGAACCCAGGTTTTTCCCCTTTTCTACTTCCCTATCCAGAAATCAACCAGTGTGGGAAATGTTTCTAAAACACTTACCCAGCCAAGATGGCTGAGATCTAATCAAAGACAGCGAAAGAAATTCCAAGTTTGGGCCACTGGGTGCATTCCTGTTCCCTGTGTTTGCTCAGACAGGTGTGGCAAAATGTGGATCCTCCCTTTTGTCAGACAGGTGACATGGAAATTGATGTGTCTTTGACCAAGATTTGGGTGACCCAAGTCAGGTACCCCAAGACCCTCATTATGATATGGCCCACCCTCTCGTTGTAATATTCTTTCTCCCATTAATTGTTAACCAATCAGAGCTGATTGCCACCCTCAGGAAAATCCACTCTTCAAAGGGCACATAAACTGTGAGCCCACCGCCATGATTGTCTTTGGTCTAAGAGAGATGACCAGATGACCATTCTTTTATTAATAAACTTTCTGGCCTAAAATGATTAAGTTACCCAGAAACTATGTCTCTCAAACCTTTTTAAATGCCACAAAGAGATGCTCAGGGACTAGCCCAAGGTCACACAGAAGGCTAGTTCTCACCACCTATCAGATCACTCCTGACGGCTAAGTAATAACAATTAATAATAATAAAAGTAAGCATTTATATAGCACCTATTGAGTGCCAGGCACTTTGCTAAGAGCTTTACAAATATTATTTCATGTGATCCTCACAGCAACCCTGGGAGGAAGGTGCTATTATTATTTCCATTTCACAGATGAAGACACAGAAGACGAGAAGAACAGTGAATTGACTTACCCAGAGTCACACAGGTAGTAAGTGTCTGAGTCAAGATTTGAACTTAGGTCTTCCTAGTGCCAAGTTCAAGGAAAAATAGATTTTCCCCCAAGGAAAGTCATTCCTTTTCACTTAAGAATCATTTGTCCAGGGCAGCTAGGTGGTGCACTGGATAGAGCTCTGGCCTTGGATTCAGGAGGACCTGAGTTCAAATGTGACCTCAGATACTTCATACTTACTAGCTGTGTGACCCTGGGCAAGTCACTTAACCCCAATTGTTTCACCAAAAAAGTGATAATAACTAACATTCATATAGGATTTTAAGGTTTGCAAAGCACTTTTCCAATATCTTTTTTGATCCTCACAATAACCCTGGGAGGTAGGTACTATTATTATCCCATTTTACAGATGAGGAAACTGAAGCTAAGTGATTAACCTCTGAGATCACATACCTCGAGTCTGAGGCCAAATCTGAACTGAGTCTTGCTGACTCCAGGCCCAACACTCTGTAGACTGATTGATTCTTTGCCTTGGTATGTCTATTAGACTGTAAGGGGCCTGAGGCCAGGGCCTGTGTCATAGCTGTCTTTGTATCTGCACTAAACACACGGCTTGAACCCGGAGGCCAGCACATAGCAAGGTGCCTGATGCAGTGTTTCATATAAGCTTGCTGACTGACTGATAGTGCTGGGCCAGAGTCCAGAGGGAAGGCTTTTTGAAGGACTCCAGGTTCAGGGCTTAGGGGTGGAGAAGAGAGAAGGAAGGGAGGAAGGGAGGCTGTGATCAGATGCCCGGAGGCAAGAATGGACATGGCCTCCGTGTGGGAGCAGGGAGGTACTGGCCTGGCTGCTAATTAGAACCTTACGATGAAGCATATTAGGCCGGCAAAGTACAGGTTGGATCATGTCCCCTGGAGCATAAACACTTAGATTCAACACCTAAGCATATAGGATTCCCCTGGGATGGGTGGTCCTCCCGTCCACCCTCCAGAAAAGCCTGGCTGAGGCACTGGGGTGAAGGGAGGGTCGGGTCTTTTTTTGTGGGTGGAGCAAGAATAAACACTTAATGGGGGCAAGGGATGAGGAAAGTAGCTCTGAGAGGCAGCCTGTGTAAAGAAAGGAGAGCTGGACAGAGTCAGAGGTGCCGGATTCGAATTCCCCATCACTCCGTGTGTGGGCACATATACTGATAATTATGAAACAAGTGCTGAGGAGAGACCCAGGCAAAAAGGGAGGAGAAATTTGGGCAAGTCATTTTCCCCTACCTGGGCCTCAGTTTCCCCCTCTGTAAGATGAGAGGGTTTGAACTTGATGGTTTCTGAGGTCCCTTCCAGTTGGATCTCATGTACACATGGGCTGTATGAACCTGGGTCAGTCCCTCACCTCTTAGTGATGCCAGTCAACTTTCTAAAACTAGAGAATTTCCAGACCAATGAAATCACAAAATCCTTCCCATGGACCAAAAGAAAACTCCAAACCGGGTAGCCAGAGAAGCCGGGAAGAGACAGGTGTCCAGATCCCCTGCCCTCGGACAACCAAAGAGATGTAACGAAGCAGGGGGCATACTGAGAGTGGCCAGGGAGCAACATGGACAGTTACTCATTGACTTGCCACGGACTCAGAGGGAAGCCGGGGGCTGTCCATCCCTCAGCAACAGGGCCATTCCTGGGCACTGAGCGGCTTTACCCAGCTGACTCAGCGATTTTGCTCCTGCCTGGACTTTTCCCCTTCTTTGTCAGCACAGAAGCCCCTCAGCTCAGTTCTTTTTTTTTTTTTTTTGGTGAGGCAATCGAGGTTAAGTGACTTGCCCAGAGTCACACAGCTAGTAAGTGTCATGTGTCTGAGGCCAGATTTGAACTCAGGCCCTCAGCTTGGTTCTTGACCCCAAAACAAGGACTAAAGTATAGGAAGGCACATGTCCCAAAGTTCCCAGGGGACCAAGACACCCACAGAGGCTGGACAAGGGGAAGGGAAGGGGATGAGTATTTATTAAATTTCTGCTGTGTGCCAGGCACCATGCTAAGTGCTTGAAAAATAGTATTGACAAGAATGATCATAGAACCATAGATTTAGAGCTGGAAGAGATTTTAGATACATATATTTCAGAGTTTCTTAATCTGGGATCTATGGTAACCCGTGTTTTTACAAAAATACATTTTGATAAATATATTTCAGAATAATTGGTTTCTGTTGTAATCTTATGTACTTTATTACTAAGCACTCAGAAGTCCCACTCTCAACTTCTGTTTCCTGCTTTAAGACCCTATCCATGTTCTGAAGCCCTGACCAGGCCTAACATTCCCCATTCTGAGGCCCTCCCAGCTCTGACATTCCCTGTTCTAAGGGCCCCTCCCAGACCTAACATTCCACGTTCTAGGGCCCCTTCCAGCTCTGTCATTTCATGTCCAACTTCTACATCTCCCTTTCCCTATCCCCCCATTTCTGCAGCTAATAGACAGTCTCTTTCAGTGGCGTATGCTTCTCCTCCGTCTCTTAGTTTGGATGCTGACAAGCCCCAGTACAGCCCTGTGGGCTGAGTTCCCAGCTGGCTCAGAGGTGATCATGGCTGTGCCCTGCACTGGTTTCACTCTCTGACCCCTGTCCTCCCTCCCCTCCCTGCCCTGTCCCACTGATCTCTTCAGCTGCTCTGCCAGCACCTGAAAAGTACTGGTAAACAACCTGCCATACTGGAAAACTGGTCCAAGTTCTGTGTGCAGAGCCAAGCAGGGACCTGGCACTTGGTTCATACTAAACAACCTAACCTATTTCCTGTAAAACACCATTGAGTTCCTGACTATCCACTTGGATCAATCAGCAAATATTTACTTGGCCTCAGTTGTTTCCATGGTCTAAAAGAAAGGCCTCTTTGAAGAGTCAGGAGACCTGGGTTCTGGTCCTTGTTTTAAGGGAACCCTCCTCTCAGAGCTGTAACTAGGATGGAGAAACGAGGGCTTTGTCCCAGTGCACTAAATTTAGAGAGTGCAAAAACTCAACACACATACTACTTTAGTTGAATAGAAGCCAATACTGTAATTGCTCCTCAGCTGAATTTGTTTTAATTACTTGCACTGTTTTCACATCATGAATTATGAAGGAGATTTAGCGGCACACAATTTTCTGCAGCTTCCTCCAGGAGTACTTCAAACTTGTTCAATTGTTTCAGTCATGCCCTACTCTTTGTGACCCCATTTAGGGTTTTCTTGGGAAAGATCCTGGAGTGGTTTGCCATTTTCTTCTCCAGCTCATTTTACAGATGAGGAAACTGAGACAAACAGGGTGAAGTGACTTGCCCAGGGTCACACAGCTAGGAGGCGTCTGAGGCTGGATTTGAACTCAGGTCTTTCTGACAACAATCTGGTGCTCTGTGCATTGTGGCCCCACCTAGCTGCCTACTCACCCCCAGATTGTTAATTATGGACCAAAGGAACATAAAGTTAGATCTAGAAGGGACATTAGAGGTCATCTAGTTCTACCCTCTCATTTTACAAATAAGGAAACTGAGGCCCATAGATATACAGTCCAAGGTCCTACAACTGGTCAGCAGGACTCAGGTCCTCTGACTCCAAAATCTATACCCTTTTCATTGATCCTGTTGCTTGGCTTTTCTTCTCTGGGCCTCAGTTTCCTCATTTATAAAATAAGGGGATTGAAGCAGGGGGCCTGTGAGGACTCTTCCAACCCTAAATACCATTTGTGCTTTAGGATAATTATTTTGGCCGGTATGTGGAAGAGGGTATGGGAAAGGGAGAGACTGGAATCACGGAGAACAACTGAGCCTCTCAGAGGGATCCGGGTGGGAGTTAATGAGGGCCCCTTATGAGAAGAGAGAAGTGAGGCACACAGGAGATGTGCATGGGAGAATGGACAAGACTGGAAAACAGACGGGGAAGAATCCTGCTGACCGCAAGACCGGGAGCCTGGAAGAGATCAGAGAGATGTCTAGTTCAGATGTGTGAATTTGTGGGGTTTGGTTTTTAAATTTAAATCAATGTTGATAACTATAGTGGGGAGTAGAGGAGGTCTCAACAGAAACAGGGAAATTTGGAGGAGGGGTGGGTTTAGGCCAGAGACTCTTAATCAGTCCTATTTTGGAAATTATCATTGAGATGTTGATGGCCAGCTGGAAGTCGGCAGCTGGACATTCAGAACCAGAGCTCACGGGCCGTGAGAACAGGACACATAGATCCGTGAAACATCTATGTAAAGATGATCATCGAATTCCCCAGAAACAGATGAGATTACCAAGTGAAAAGATGTAGAGAGAGAGAGAGCGGAGAAGCGGGTCCAGGACCGTGTCCTGGATGGGGCATAGGTAAAAAGGGGACTTCTTAGGAGAACAGCCAGGAGAAGCCCAGGGAAAAGATGGTAAGTGGGATGACAGGGTGACCAACCATGTCAAAAGCTGCAGACAAGTCAGGAGGAGGAGGACCCAGGCAGCTGAGAGAGGCTTGGTGACCTCCCACTGGTGGGATCAGAAGCCACGTTGCAAGGGCTGGAGAAGAGAGGAGGAGGTAATCCAAAGAAGATGACTCTTAAGAGTTTAGCAGGAAAGGAAGAGGATGTAAGGAGAGCTAGAGGGGAATGTCAGGTCTTTTCTTTCTTTCTTTCTTTCTTTCTTTCTTTCTTTCTTTCTTTCTTTCTTTCTTTCTTTCTTTCTTTCTTTCTTTCTTTCTTTCTTTCTTTCTTCTCCCCTTAAGACTAGGTGAAAGATCAAGAAGAGATGAATAAATGCATGTTTCTCTCTCCTTGGTAGAGGTGAGGGACTATGGGTACAAAACACTGGATATATGGACAGATTGCTTGATAAATTTAGTTTTGTTCAACAATTGCTCTTTCCCTTCTCCTTTCCCTCTCCTCCCTCCTCTCTCTCTCCTCCCTCCCTCCTTTTCCCCCTTTTTTC
>NW_020943070.1:6380058-6415261 GCF_900497805.2 Vombatus ursinus | reverse complement strand
CTCCTTCCTCCCTCCTTCTCCCTCTCTCTCTCCCCTCTCCTCTCTCTATCTCTCTCTCTCTCCTCTCTCTCTTTCTCTCCTCCCTCCCCTCTCCCCCTCTCTCTGTCTCTATCTTTGTCTGTCTCTCAGTTAGGATGGGGAAGTCCTAGGAGTCAACCAAGGCAGAATAGACAGATTGCTGCTCTACAGACAGCCAGAGAGAGTCCACTGGAGGTTAGATAATGGGAATTTGTATTGGCTCCAGTAGAACTTCCTCAGGAACATTCAGTAACAGAGCAGTAAGGGCGGAGAAGACAGATGGTGGGGAGGGAGATCAGGGGCTGAGAGTTGGTAGGGAAATACTACCCGGAGCAGACTGTGAAGCGTGCTTTCTGACTCTCACCAGAGAGGTAGTGGACTAGAGGGACAGATTGAGTCATACATTGTTCAGATTTGAACAATGGTGTTGACTTGTTTTGCTTGACTGTTTATTTGTTCAGAAGAAGGGTGCTGTGGGTGGAGAGCGAGAGTCAGTTGTACTTTAAAAAAGACGATCAACACAAACGTATTTTTTAAAGCATTGGCAAGACAGGAATGATAACAGGAGAAAAGGGCAAAGAAGTCAAGCTAGTGGCCAGTGTGATTGCTGAGCTGACCAATTCTTAAGTCAAGGCAGTGAAGGGAGGAAAATGAGGCCAGAAGCTCTGGTCGTGGACTGGACAACAAGCAGGGAGGGACTTTGGGATGAGGGGGCAGGGGGAGGCAGGACATGTAAATGGGAGGTATTTTTCAAATACATTTTTATTGATGTCTCTTGTCTTCACAATGAATGCCTACATTCTGCCCCCTCCCAGGGAGCCACCTTTATAATATAGAACTGTTTGTTGCTGTTTTATACTAATATTGATTTGCTGAGAGTCAGAACTGCCTTGTTTTCCACTGCATCCCTAACTCCCTTCACTTTCTCAGGTACAAGTGTTTGAAAGGCTGTCCTGTGGAATGAACAGTTGATCAACAAGCAAATATTAAGTGTTCACTGTATGCCAGGCACAGTACCAGGTGCAGTGAAGACAAACTCCAGAGTGGTGCAGTGCCTCGGATTGAACAGAGAAGAGAGGTTCCTGCTCCTTCTGCTTGATCCAAAGATCAGAACCAGCAGCAATAGATGGGCGTTCTGGAGAAGCCAACTGGGGACCGTAAACCTAACAACCAGGGACCCCAGAAGCCATCTCCTCTAGTGTTTTCATTAAAGGCAGTTAGGTGATTCAGTGGATAGAGCCTGGCCTGGGAAATAGGAAGACCTGAATTCGAATTTGCTCCTGTACACTTACTAGCTATGTTATCCTCCATTTAACTCTTCTGTGCCTCAGTTTCCTCATCCATAAAATGGGGGAAATCCAAGCACCTAAACTCCAGGGTTGTCGTGAAGATCAAAGGAAATAAGTATAAAGCACCATAGTTAATACAGATGAAGAAACTAATGCTCAAAGAGGCCTCTGAGACTTGTCTACAATTTGAACTCAGATTCCATGACTCCTGGGTCAGCACAACCTTTCCAAGCTAAGCCTAGATGATGGCTGATCAGGGTGGAGTTGTGGATTAAGACCTAAATGTTGCAGTCTGAGAGGTTGAGATCCCTCAAAGACTAGAGTAGAGGGCAGGGTGGTCTGGAATGAATTCACAGACAAGCATTCTTTAAGTCAAGGTGGCAAAGATTTATTGTTATGCTTTTCAGTGGGCAAGGATTCTTAAGGAACCTGCAAGAGACTGAGGATGGAGCTAGGGTTTACATGGAAAAGGGCATGGGAAAGGAATGCCAGGGACACTGATGAGGTAATTCAAAGGTGCAGGTGTCTTTGGGAGCTTTGGATGGGAAAGTACAGGGAGTATACCAGACAGGGAGGGAGATGACAGGTATGGATCTTGGGAGTCTGGCAGGAGGAGTCCTTGGGCAAGCCAGGGACAAAACTCCTTGGGCTGAGCAAGGCACCCCTCTCTCTCTGTCTCGATGAGAGAATGCTCTGCAACAAGGGAAAGCTTTCTCACAAGACAGGAGCTTACTAAGGAATTGGGAGGCTTCCAGAGACAAGATCTGAGGGCTCTCACTCTCTCCCCCAGCTTTGTGTAGCTGCACCAGGGAGAGAGATCAGAGTCTTGCTGGGGCCCACGAGTGAGTCATTGCTAGGTACAGTGTCCTTTGGCTGGGGAGTGGTTGTCAGAAACAGTGTTTCTGAGGCTAGGGAGAAATTGGGGTCCAAGTACCAGCACAAGCACCCAAGCACCCCATCAATATGACCTCAGAGGTCAGCTGCAGCTCTGAAAATTGGAGGTAGCTAAGGGAGTGTGGAGGATAACATCCTGGGATTGGAGTGTAAGGAGTTCAAATCCTGCCTCAGACACTTGCCAGCTGCATGACCCTGGCAAGTCAACCTCAATCTGCCTCAGTTTCCTCATCTGTAAAATACGTGGGTTGGTCTACAAAGCAGAATTCTCAGGTTCCTTCCAGTCCTAGAGCCTTGGTCTTGATTTAGCAACAAGTGAACTCCTCCCTTCCCTACACCCAGTCACCAGACCCAGGTGGCTTGGAAGCAGGGAGTGGGAATTGTGCTGAGTAATGCTTCTCAGACCCTGCCCCCACCACCCCTTTACTGCTGAGTCACGCTTTCCCCCGGGCTGAGTTCTGCCGAGTCACGGAAGCCGGCTGGTACCATCCTGCTGGACTGTGCGGGAAGTCGCGGGGAGGGGCCCCGAGGCCGCCCCTGCAGACTGCGTCACGGGATGGGCCAGGAGGGGCCCCTGGGGGCTCAGCCTGCCCCTGGCCGAGGCTCGAGAAAGTTCGGTTCGCCCCGACACGTTCAGAACGACAAGCAGCCCTAGCTTTGGGTCTGGAAGCGGAAAATCCGCCGGGCTTCTTTCTTCCCAGCCCTGCAACCGACCAGCCCCGTGACTGGGAGGGGTCAGTTTCCTCTGCGTGTCAGTTACCTCGTCTGTATTAGGAGCAGGCTGAAGGGACTTCCGGCCTTAAATCCCATTTCTCTGGCATCTCTGAAAAGCCCTGTTTAGCCAAACATTGGACGCACCCCTTCCTCCTCTTCCTCCCTGCCCCATCCCACCCCCTTCACTGAGGACTCGGAGAGTTTGATTCATTGGGTCCAACCCGTGCTTGAAGGAAACTCTCCCCCCTACACACACACACACACACACACACACACACAAAAGGGCCATCCAGCCCCTGCTTGGAGACATCCCACCCCCTGCCAAGGCCGCTGCCCATTCCGCTGTGGGGCAGCTCTCACGGCCAGGAAGGCTTTCCTGACATCAAGTAGAAATCTGCTTTGAAATTTCCCCCCAATTGCTCAGGATTTCTTCCTCCAGGGCCAAATAGAACGGCTCTAATCCCTCATTCCCATGACAACCCTTCAAACATTAAACACAGCTATTATGTTTTTCCTGAGTCCTCTCTTCTCTAGGCTAAATAAGCCCAGTTCCAGAAAACAAGGCCTGGGACAGATTCTGTGAAAATTCAGCTTGTACTAAAAACTTCCAGAAAACAATAAACAGCAGCTAGGCCCCTTGCTCCTGTTTTAGAAAAAAAAAAATTAATTATAATCGTACCCTTAGAGATGGAAGGGTTGTTAGAAACCATCTAGTCTGGATGTTCTCAAAATGCAACCTAAGGGTCCCTATACCCTTTCCTGGAGTCTAAGGAGTCAAAAATACTAAGAAGTCTTCATTTCTAAAATGGTAAAATTTGATAGATTGTAAGCCACACAAAAACTGGGGATGGGAATCCTCAATAATTTTTAAGAGCATAAAGGGGTCCTGAGACCAGAAGCTTTAGAAACACTGATGGAGTCCATAGGGTTCTTAACCTGGGGTCCATGAAAAACCCAGAGGTGTGTGGAAAAATTTTCAGGGGTATTTATGAACTTGGATGGGGGAAAAAAAGAGACTTTTCCCCATGAAACTAACTGAAATGTAGCATTTTCTTCAAATATAAATTCATTCAAAAACAAGCATTGTTCTGAGATCCCTAGACTTCCGGAGACTGCCAAAGGGGATTCATGACACCAAAAAAAGCTAACCTCTGTTCTGAATTCTAGTCCAATCCCTTTCTTTTACAGACAAGGTCCAGAGAGTGTTGTCAGGGTCACAGCATAAATGACCGAAGTCAGATTCGGACCCTGCGTCTTTGCCTTTAGATCTGATAAACCCTTTTGCCCTCCTTGAGACTTCCCCCAACCCAGTAGGTTCTATTTCTAGGGTGAAAAGCAGTTTCTTCACTGCAGCCCTCTGAGAAAAGAAGTGCAAGGATTAAAACGAGGGGTGTGATCCGGTGACCTCTAGGTCCCTTCCAACTCTCAAATACCTATGTCTCACAAACTAGATTCCAGAAGACCCACGATTAAGCATGTTACCTGCTTCCTGACCCAGAAGTGGTGTACATAGTGTACAGAATGAGACATACATTTTTGTATATGTCTGAGACTTCTTACTCTCCCTTCTTTGAAAAGTCTTTCTTTTCTTCCTCTTTCTCCTCTCTGGCCCCTTCACTGAGGAATCACAGGATTTGAGGATAGGAAGAGACCAACCTCCTCCTTTTAGAGATGAAGGACCAAGTGACTAGACCTGGATCGTGCAGCTAGGAAGTACAGACCAAAGAAAGGATTCAAATCCAGGTCTGAGGGACTGTCTTTTGCTTCTTTTTGTATCCCCAGTACTTTGCACAGAGCCTGGCACATAATAGGAGCTTAATACGTGTTTATTGATTGACTGATTGATTGATTGATTCCTAATCCCACACTGACTCTCAAGCTAGGACTCCGCAGGGTTCAGAATGGCCCTTAAATATATATATATATATATATATATATGTTTAAAAGGCCAAGTGGGTTGGGTTAGGTGAATAACACTGAGGTCTTTTTCCAACTTTGACATCAGATGATTTTAATGCAGTGCAGGTATGACCTACCCTGTTCCTATTTCCTAGAATTCAGAGCGACTTTGGACATTGTCTCCTCAGCTCAGGCCCATAGGGCTTGTGGCAATTGAATAACCTAGGTAGTAAGCAGTACAGCTGAGGTTCAAACATTAGACCCAGGACCAAAGCTTGAAGGAACCACAGAGACTACCCAAACAGCCCCCTTGGTTCACAAAGGAGGAAGCTGAGACTCAGACTGTGCCCCAGGTCCCACAGAGCCAGGTTGGAACGCAGCTTTTCTGACTCCAGATCTGGGGGGGATTGGACTGGGACCCCAAAGCCTTGCCCAAAACAGAACCAGATTTGCTCTAGAAACTGTCCTGTTTCTTGGGTGCCAGGGCAACACAGAGGTTCTCAAGGCAGGGTCCTTCACACCACATTTATCCAGCACCAACTATGTACGAGGTACGTATGCTATATGCTATAGTGAGACGTAGACAGAGATAAAACACACTTTGCCCTCAAAGAGTTTACAATCTAGTTGGGGAGAGGAGATAGAGACACAAATGATAACATAAATGTCTAGGAGCGGGTCAAAGGATGGTGAGCAGGTGGGAATCAGGGAAGGCGTCTTGGAAACAGGACTCTGAGGTGTGTTTCAAGGAACAGGGAGGACGTCATTGGATGGAGCGGAGGGGGAAAGTCAGCAGAAGAGCAGGGATAGCTGGAGATTAGAAGGTGGTAAGAGCACAGGATTCAGAGTCTGGGATGCCGAGTTTCAGATCCTAGCTCTGGCTCTCATTCCTGTAGCCCTTTTCTGGGCTATAGTTTAATTATCTCCCTTCTAGCTCTAAATTTTGAGTTCCTTGAAAGCAAAGACTTTTCACTTTGTCATTTTGTTAGGTAAGTGGACAGCTAGGTGGCACAATGGATACAGCATTGATCCTAAAGTCAGAAGAACCTGACTTCAAATTCAGCCTCAGACATTTCCTAGCTGTGTGACCCTGGGCAAGTCACTTAACCCTGTTTGTCTCAGTTTCCTCATCTGGAAAATGGTCTGGAGAGGGAAATGGCAAACCATTCCAGTATCTTTGCCAGGAAAACCTCCAATGGGGTCACAAAGAGTCAGACACAACTGAAAAATGACTAAACTGAAAAGTTGCATGGTGGATTGAGTACTGGGCTTGCAGTCAGTTCAAATCCTACCTCAGATACTTACTAGCTATGTGACCTTGGGCAAGTCACTTAATCACTGCCTGTCTCAGTTCCCTTCTCTGTAAAATGGGTGGGTGGGTGGGTGGGGTTAATAATAATACCTGCCATTCGGGGTTGTTGTGAGGATAAATAAGATAATATTTGTAAAGTACTCTGCAAACTTTAAAGTGCTATATAAATGTTAGCTATAACTATTGTTGTTATTATCCCTAGGAGTCCTGTGGTATAGTGAATAGAAAGCTGGTCTTGGAGTCTAAAAGACCTGGGTTAAAGTCACATTTTAGGAAGAATAGTGACAATACACAATCTATCAATCGATAAACTTTTACTAGGTGTGTGTGCCAGGTGCTGTGCTAAGCGCTGAGGGTACAAAAAGAGGCAAAAGTCAGACCCTGCCCTCAAAGGCAGCATAGTATAGTAATGGTCTGAGAGTCCAGAAGACCTGGGTTTAAGATTTGCCTCCGACACATCTGATTCTGTGACCCTGGGCAAATCACTTAACCTTTAGGCAAAATTCTAAGACTATAAACTGGGGCAGAGGTCAGACCTCCATTAGTAGAAGGAGCTTCCTCATTTGGGAGTTCCCCAAACCAATGCAATCACAGGCCTTGTCCCTATCCCTAATCCACATCTCTATCTCCAGTGCCTAACATGGTGCCTGGCACATCCTAGGTGCCTAATAAATGTTTGTTGGTTGATCTGAGGATAAGTGGTCTATTTGAGCCGGAGTGTAAGGTATTGAGGGGGAATCATGTGAGATGATGGTAAGAAAGGTAAATGGGAGATTTGGTACAATTGGCAGATTTAATCTGTGCTCAGCCCAACTCTCTCCTTGGTGCAGGAGAAAACCCACATTCCCATTTGTGAACAGGGAGCAAGGAAGTCTTTGTCCAGGTTTAAGCTCTGGTCTGACTCCTACTTGGTCATCACCAGGGCTGCCTGCTCCCAGCCCTAAGACACCCACATACTTGGTGCCCTGGGATTGCCCCAGGTGGAGTAGAGAGAGCCAGGAGGCTCACTCTCCAGAATCCCAGGCCCCTGTGTCCTCCGGCTCTGTCCCCACCACAGCCTCAGCAGGTATGACCTTATGAGGAAAGGCTAAGAAGTTTGGGAAGACACTTAGGCATCATCTAGTTTTTTACAGATAAGGAAACTGAGGCCCAAAGAGCCTAAGTGACTTGTCCAACTTATTCCCTGGCCCTCAAAGACTTCCAACAATAAGGAGCTCACCACCCTCAGAAGCACTTTGAGACAGCTGGGATTGTGAAGCTGAGCTGGGTGTCCCAACTCCAAACCTATGGGGTTAGAGAGGCAGGGCAATGTACAGAAAAGCTCCTTGGAGTCAGGAACACCTGGATTCAGATCCTGACCTTTACTAACTGTGTGACCTTAGGTAAATTATTTGTCTTCAGTTTTCTCATCTGAAAAATGGAAATAATAATACATGTCCTCCCTAACAGGGCTGAGGGGAGGAAAACACTTTGTAAGCCTTAGATTGTTACCAAAATGTGACATTATTTTACTACTTTATTATTTTTAAGTGGTTACATGGCATAGATAGAGAGCCAGCCTGAGAACCAGTAAAACCTACATTTAAGTCTTGCCTCTAACACATCCTGGTTGTGTGACCCTGGGCAAGTCATTTAACCTCTGAGTCTAAATATAGGTATCAGACACCCCAGGGGTCCTCAACACTCTGGAATAAAGCCTGAACTGAGATGTAATTGAGAAATAGTTAACAAAATATATGTAAATACAACAGAACATAGATAATGTTAATATGTGGTTTTCTAAGTCACTAAGCAGCCTGCAGGGATCCTCATGTACTTTTTAGTGGCCATGCTACTGCTCTAGACAGATCTCTGAAACTATCAAGCACAGAAAATGTGCCAACCTACACTGGTGAAAAGACTCTCCTCATCTGGAAGCACCTTTTGCTAATGAAGTCACAGGTCCCATCTCTATCGTCTTTATCATTATTCAGCTTGGCCAGGGCTCCCACAATACGCCAGTTTCTATTTCCACCATAACTGCATTGTAGATTTGGATCTTAGCTCATTGGACAAAAAGTCTTGTGGGTGGGGAAGGTCCCTTCTGGAGACAGAGACTTCACGGGATCATAGGGGCCTGAGAAGCCAGGTACTCCAACCCACAAGGGCAGAAAGGTGGTACAGTAGATAGAGTGCCAGACCAGAAGTCAGGAAGAACTTAGTTCAAATCCTGCCCATGGACTTCTCAAATAATGTGACTCTGGGCAAATCATAAGTCTGTTTCTCCATCTGTAAAATGGGGATAATAAGCCTTGTTGTAAGGGTCAAATGAGATAATCTATTCATAGTGCTTTGCAAATCTTAAAAGCGTTTTATAAATAAATGGTAGGTATATTTTTTTTGCAGATGAGGAAACTGAGGTACAGAAAGGTAAGTGACCTAGACTCATAGCTGTGGAGCTGAAAGAGATGCTAGTGGCCCTCTAGTTCATTTTACAGAAGAGGAAACTGAGGCACAGAGAGGTGATATGACTTATGTCAGAGCTGGGATTCAAACCCCAAACTCTGGGATCCCCAGGCCAGGGCTCAGTCCATTTGTGCTCCACTCATGGGCAGGGGAGGGGGCTGGTCCCCACCAAATCTAAGATGCACTGGAGCCCTGGGGACCCTCAAGCCTGTGGTCAGGTTAAGGTCACTTGCTCCCTTATTACGAGGCTCCGGGTTTGCTGACCTTGTCCCTCTGGGCTCCTGCCTGCTGACATTAAGCAGGTCACCCTGCCCTCCAGACAGCGTGGTCTCCTCAGACAGGAGGGCTGGGATGGGGCCTGCAGCCCGGGCATCTCCAGACATCCAAAGGCTTCTCTCTGCTCACCCTCCCTGCTTCATTAGGCGAGGGATCTTTCAGCAATCCCGGAAACCTCGGCCACGAGGTTGAGGCAGTGTTTCCTCTGGCCTTGGGCCAGCCCAGGGTATTGCTGAGTCACTCTTCCGTCTTCTCCAGGTCTCTCATTTCTGCTTAGTCATGGTTCAGGCGCCCGGCTGCCCCAGGGGGTGGGAGGGAAGAGGAAAAAAAAGCCCAAAAAGGAAGAGATGTTTTTGCTAAGTAATGGTTTCTTTTCCCGGCTGAGCTTTCTGGGTGGCAAAGGCCAAAGTGAACAGCTGTCCGAGAGAAGTGAAACCTCTGGAACGGGCTTTTTCTTTTCTGCCTTTAACTGACATTCTTACTTCTTAAGGGGTTTTTACTTACCCTATTGAACACGTTTGGCCTCCCCCTGTTCTATCTGCATAGTAGGAGTCCAGATCGAGTGCTAGAAGGGACCTCAGAGGTCTTCTAGCCCAACCCCCTCCTTTTACAGAGGGGGAAACTGAGGTCCAGAGCGCTGAAGAGATTTATCTACGGTAGCCCAGGTAGGGTCATAAGATCGGCGATATCTACAACTGGAAGGGACCCGGTGCCTTTTCTCTGCCTCTCCTCCTTATTCCAGCCCGCTCTCCCTCTGCTGTTCTGGGCACATCTGATGGCATCTGTTCATTTAAATCAAAATAGCTGGGGCTAACTTATTGTGCCCACCTCCCGAGGCTATTTGCATTTTAAAAGAGTATTCTAGAACAACACTTAATTTTTAAAAAGTGTACCTCTAATGATAGGATATCTGGCAGAATTAGAGCAAGATTTTTTGAGGGAAGGAAGAGTGTGACATGGGAGAAGACAAAACTTGGTGACCTTACAATCACACTTTGAGGATAATAGCTGAGCATCATAGAAAATCAGAGATAGGAGGGCCCTTAGAACAGGGAGGAGCCTCAGAACATGGAACGTCAAGGCTGGGAGAGAGCTTGGAACGGGGAATGTCAGAGCTGGGAGGGCCCTGAGAACAGGGGATGTCATAGAGTTAGGGACAGGGCCTACATGGGAATTTCTTTTGCCATACTATGGGTCTATAATATATTGAAGGCTCATTTTTTGTTGTTGTTGTTTAAATTTGCTCAACGATGCAGGTGTATTGGGCAAGATAGATTAACAAAATAAAAAAAATTAAAAATAGGAGATAGCTATCTGAGGTGATGGGGAAATACAGGTTGCGTAAAAATGCGAATTTTTATTTAAAAAAATTTTTTAAGAAAAAAAAAATGAGCACCAGCCCTGAAGTCAGGAGGACCTGAGTTCAAATCAGGCCTCAGACGAAACACTTGACACTTACTAGCTGTGTGACTCTGGGCAAGTCACTTAACCCCAATTGCCTTAAAAAAAAAAAAAAAAAGAAAAATGTCAAAACTAGTAGGGTCCTCCATGACAATGGTGGACACTTATATAGAGCTTTAAGGTTTGCAAAGTTCTTTATATAGTAACCAAGATTCCAATAATTTAGCCAAGGTCAAACATTGGCAGAGACCCGGCTAGCCTGCCCAGGTTTCCTAGGTCCCAGTGTGGCATTCATGTGGCATGCTCACCTCTCTTCATGCCCCCAAGTCTGACAGCTGGTCTGAAAGAGGAGAAGAGGGGGTGACTTCCAGAACATTTTGGTTGTTGTCAGAGAAGGAAAGGGAAGTCAGGCAGTTGTTATCTGAATCAGCAGCCAGAAACATTCATGAATCCAGCCTCTGCAGGAGCCCCGTGCTCCTTACCAACATAGCTCCCTTGCCCCCATTCTCTGCTTACTCTTACCAAGCCCCCAGAGTCCTGGCCCTCCTGATATCTGGGCTGTACTAGTCCTGTGGGTTGTCCTAAACCCTGGGGTCTGGGACCTCTTTTAACCATATCAGTCTTTCCAAAACAACCATGCCTTTTCTTTGGGCCTGTAGATAAGAATGCCCTTTGTGCTTTCATTTCCCAATTAAGAGGTAAACTTCTTGAGGCCAGAGCCCAAATCCTACTGCTTGCACCACAGTGGTAGTACATAGTTGAAAGAACGTTAAGATTTGGATTCTGACAATTCAGGTCCAAATCTCACAACTGGCAATTACTAGCTTTGTGACCATGGGCAAGTCTCTTCAGCTCTCTGAGTTTCCTGTTCCTCAATTATAAAATGAGGAGACAGGTCTAGATAATCACTAAAGTCCCTTCTACTTTTAAATCTCTGACCCTATTTTTTGTTTCCAATCAACAAGTATTCTTTGGTCTGGATCACATTTAAGAAATTATATGGCGTGTTCAGTTATCTCAGGCTACTCTCTGTTACAAAAATCCATATTTTTAATGCCAGTGTTCTCCCAGTGACAATCTATAGCATATGAATCATATATGGATCATGGCAGTGGGTAGATTGGGAAAATTGTTGGATCTCAAGTCAAGGAACCTGGGTTTGAATTCCAGCTGGGTCACTGACCATCTTGGCAAGTTCCTTTCTCTTGGCCTCAGTTTCCTTCTGAGAGAGACTGGACTTGGCCTATAAGGTCCCTTCCAGCTCTACGTCTATGATTCTTCCCTCTCTGAAAAGTCAAAATTGTGGTCGACCCAAAGGGCAACAGAAAGAACGAGGGTCACACATAAAGCTGTTGCAGGTTACTGACGATGACTGGAGAAAGGGAAGACAATAGCAAGGTCACAAAATTGGCGTGGTGGTGCAGTGGCTAGAGAGCTGGGCTTGGAATCAGGAGGACTCATCCTCGTGAGCTCAACTGCGGCCTCAGATACTTACTAGCTGTGTGACCCTGGACAAGTCACCTTACCCTGTTGGCCTCAGTTTCCTCATCTGTAAAATGAGCTGGAGAAGGAAATGGCAAACCACTTCAGTACCTTTGCCAAGAAAACCCCAAACGGAGCCAGAAAGAGTCTGACACAGCTAGCTGACTCAACAACAACAACAGTAACAACCTTCTTACCCAGATCGTGGTCTCTACCATTATTGGATACCACTATCAAGTGGTCCACACTCAGCTTTCTCTTGCTCCTTATTCTTTAAGCTGCAAATCACACTCGACATTTCTCTTTCTGACAACCAGGTGGGACAAATAGGAAGGCAAGTCTATCCTGGGCCAAATGGAGGATTCTGTTTGCGTTCTTTGTTCTGGCCCACCTCCACAACCCCAGAGGGTAAACTGCTTCTGTATTCATCTTGAAGGTAGAAGGAATGATGAATCTGGAGCCAATGGATCTGGATTCAAATCCTCACTCAGCCACTTACTAACTGTGTGAACTTGGTCAAGTCACTTAACCCCTGGGCCTCAATTTCCTCATCTGTAAAAGGAGGGGTTAAGACGTGAGCCCTAAAGTGTCTTCCAGTGCCCAATCTATGATCTTTCAGTTGATAACGAGGAAATCAGAGCAAGGGATGTTTTCACTGGAAGTACTCTCCTCTGGCTAGAAAAGTTATTGCAGGGGGAGGATTGAACACATTTTTGAAGACTGAACCCCCTAAGGTTCCACAAACTCATCTGATGGTACAAACAATGAAGGGGAGGAGCATCCAGAGTCTCCAGCCCATTTTATAGATATAATGACTGAGGCTTAGAGATGTGCCTGAGCTCCAGGGGTGGAGTTACACTCGGGACGCTAGGCAGGAAATACAGCCTTCCCCCGCCCACAACCTGTTTATATTGAAATTTCTAGGTGCTGCTTTACTGAAACCCCAGGCTGGATCTAAGAACTACACCCCCATGCAAACCATCACGGAAGCTTGGGCTTGGGATGGACCCTAGAGGCCGCTGGGTCCAGCCTCCTCAGATCAGTGATCCCCTCTCCAAGGTACAAAGTAGTCAAATCAGCACTCAGACTACTTCAAATCCACTGTACTTTGCAAGATCTGATCCCATCACCCCTCCCCCAACTCAATTCCAGCGGCTCCTTTTTCCCTCCATAATCAATTATAAGATCCCGTTTGTCTGTTAAAGCTCTTCCAATCTTCCCTGTCAACTAGACCCCACCCCCTTTCATGTGCTCTCCTATCTAGAGTCACAGCCTCCTTGCAATTCTCTGAACAAGACACTCATCTCCCACCTCCATGCCTTTGCACAGGCTGTCCCCTCTCCTTGGAATGCCCTCCCTCTTCATCTTCACCTCCTTTGAGATGGCTCAAATCCCACCTTCTGCAGAAAATCTTTCCTGGTCTATCCCAGCTGCTAGTGTTTCCTTTTTCAGATTGTTGCTGTCAGTCACGTACAGCTCTTCCTGACACCATTTTGGGGTTTTCTTAGCAAAGTCACTAGGGTGGTTTGCCATTTCCTTCTCCAATTCATTTGACAGATGAGGAAACTGAGGCCAACAGGGTGAAGTGACTTGCCTAGACACTCAGCTAGTGTCTGAGACTGGATCTGAACTCAGGAAAATGAGTCTTCCTGACTCCAGGCCCCACTCTGTATTCACTGTGCCCATAGTATCTGAATCAATGTTAAGTGCTGGTCATTGTCTCTCTCCTCAGAAGACAATCTCCTTGAGGGCAGGGGCAGGGTTTCCCCCTTTTTTTGTATCCTGCCCGGTGTCTAGAAGGGTCAAATCTGGCCTGAGCACTAGTAGTGTCCTGGGCAAGTCACTTAAGCGCTGTCTGCCTCAGTTTCCTCAACTGTAAAATGGGTGTGGTTGTTGCAAGGATTATAAAGCCCTTAATACTATGGCACACAGTAGTTGTTTAATAAATGCTTCTTTCCTTCCTTCTTCATAAGCCCTTAATAAATACTTATTCACACTGCCTCTAGTCTGACCCCTCCCTGAACAAGAAACCCCTCTATGAGCATCCCCGAAAAGTGGCCCCATCTCGCCTCTGCTGGCAGACTTCCTCCAGTACTGGGGAGTGTCCTGCGTTGGGGCACTCCTCTAACTAGGAGCCAGCCTTTTCACCTAGAAAGGTACCGGTTCTGCCCTCAGGGGCCAAGCAGACCGCGCCTAATTCGTGTCGGAGTAAACTCTGCTTTAGAGGGGTCTCGGCTCACGGGAGGGGGGCGGTGGAGGAGGGAGGGAGGAGGGAGGGAGGAGGGAGGGAGGAGGGAGGGAGGACGGAGGGAGGACGGAGGGAGGACGCAGGGAGGAGGGCGTCCCGGCATCAGCCCGGAGTTTCTCGGGTTGTCCATGCCCCAGAGCAAAGCCGGCTGGCGTTTCCGTCCGTTCTGGGGCTTTTCTTTTGTTTTGAGGGCACATCCCGTGGATAAGCTCGGTCGTTTTGTCCGGGAGGATATCCTAGGCCTCCCGCTCCACCTGCTCCCCACCTCCATTGTCCTTCGGGGCTGGGGTCCGGGAGGCGGGGCGGGGGAGGAGGGAGGCCAGATGTTTGCACTGGTCCCCAGAGGCGGTGTTGCAATCAGCGGGGGGGAGGGCTTAGCTGAGGCAGCAGCTCTTTCCCACGTGACACCCACCTCCCCTCCCTCCCCTTCACACACCCACAGAGTATTAAAGCTGGCGGCGGGGCAGGAGCCAGAGCAAACTCCGTGCACTGCGCTCCCGGGGCTTTGGAGAGGGCGGAGCGGGCGGCTTTGGGCACTCGGAGCCAGGCACTCCTGACGCAGCGCAGGCGAGCGCACACAGGAGCCGGGAGAGGCGAGAGAAGAACGAGGACAACGCGATGGAAACCGTCAAGGCAGAGCAGCCCGACAGGTGAGGAAGGGAAGCGGGGCCGTCCGGGCCGGGGTCCGAGCTCAGCCGGGCAGGAGACGCGGCGGAGAGCGCGCTGCTGCCAGCCGGTTCGAATCCCGCCCCTGTCACTCACTCTCCGGGCCTCATTTTACCAATCTGTAAAACGGGGGTGGGAGGCATTGGAAGCGATGAGCTCCCTTCCACCCCTGTGCCCCGCCGGGAGCCCATTGTTCCCTCTCCTCTTCCCCACTTTGGGTCAAACGACCCCAAACTCCAGATTTGGAGTCAAAAGATCACACTGAGAACAGTGTGCCTTTGAGCTGTTACTTTCCTTCTCACTGGCCACAGTTTCCTCAAATATAAATTATGGATGGGGAAGATGCGACGACGTCTGCAGCCCTAACTCTGTGATTCCTGGAGTCCGGGGCTGTTCTGGACCCCCACCCCACCCCCACTTTCCTTTGGTCGTTCCCCTTTCCCAGATGGTGGAGGGGGGGAGTGATGCCCAGCCCCTGCCCAGTCACTCTCGAGGGAAAACCAAACTGGTGTGCATGGTAGGGAGGGATGCGGCGGATGGGGGGGGGGGGCACCGTCAAAGCATCCCTCCATCACTTCACTTGCATTCTCTGCATCCAGAGCTAGGCATACACACGACTTCAGCATTCTGGGCTTCCTCGGTTTCCCCATCCATAGTATAGGAAAGTGTGGGCAGTGCGGTGTAGTGGGAAAAGCTTCCCCATCGATTTCTAGAAAGGTCCTGGTGCCTACTTTTGGGGGAAGCTCCAGACGTGACCCTTGTTCTGAAGGTCTCTCCTGAATTACTTTAGGATGGGGGCAACCAGGCAGAGAGATGCCTGGCACTTCCTCCTTACTGGAAGTCAGGCACTCTCAGCATGGAATTTGGTCTGTGGGATGCCCACCCTGTGGGACAGGACTTCCTCTGGGACCCAGATCATATCTTGGGCCCCAGGTTCAAATTCTGACTGATACTTCCACCTCTCTTGAGTGCCTTGTACTGTCCCATCTTCTGGGCAGGAAAACACTTCATAGGATTGAATGGTCTTAGAGCTAAAAGGGACCCTTGAGACCATCTGATCCAGCTTCCCCTGATTTTACCCACTGAGGTAAAAATCTGAGGCTGAGGCCCAGAGAAGCGTAGTGAATTGCCTCAAAGTAAATAACAGCCAGGATTTGAACCTGGGTCTGTGTTCCACTGTTCCTTTCACTGCTCACTGTCTCTAATAGACTAGGGGTGGGGCCTGAATGGATATAGGGAAGAGGAGACATCCATAGATAATTTTAAATCTTTTTATTTCTCTTAAGTTAATTTGATTTAATCAATCTGTATTATGAGAAAGCATGGAATCCATATATTTAAATATGTGTGTCTCTCTGTGTGTATGTGTATGGATATATTTGTGTGTCTCTATCCCTTACACTGATACCTAAGACTGTCACTTGGCTTCTTGGAAACAGTTGCCTGGGGCCCTGAGAGGTTAAAGCAGTTTAGCTGGAGTCACACAGCCAGTCTGTGTCTTAGGGCAGGACTTGACCCCAGGTCTTTAGCTTTATCTACTAGCCCAGGAGTGGGGAGCATGTGGTCCCAAGGCTATCTCTCTCTAATGTATTCTAGAAAAGAAGTTGAAGTCATTAACCCCACCCTCATTCCCACTCCCACCCCCACCCCTCACCCTTTCCATGAGAATGTGAAGAGTTTAGATGGTAGTCTGCAGGTCCTCTCTAGACTTCGTCTTCTACTTGTCTGCTTGGGATCGACTTGAACCCAGGCCTCCCTGACCCTAACTTGGGCTCTCCATTCACTTGGCTAACTAATTTTTTTTTTTTAACGTAGAGAAAAATATTTTCTTCCATTTTGGGGGAGTTTGGGCATTTTAAGAAATGACATTGTATTTAGAAATGGATATTTAATAGGAAGTCCAATGACCCTTGTGTCTGTGATTTAATTGCTTGAGCCCCAGGTGAGGTTGAGGTCACCTGGAAGGCAGGACCGGTGCCCTCTGGAGGCCACCTCACAAGGGAAGCACATGAAGAATGTGGGTGTTCTTATGAGCCCCGTAACGATGTTATTCCTTGGCCTTCCTTTCCCAGCATGCCTCAGGATTTGTCAGAGGTCCTGAAAGAAGCCACAAAGGAGGTTCACACCCAGGCTGAGAATGTGGAATTCCTGAAGAATTTCCAGAAGGGGCAGGTGCCCCTGGAAGGCTTCAAGGTATGGTGGGACCCCGGGTATGAACAGGGGACCTGAGCTTGGTGGGGGGGGTGTGGCAAGTGTGGACCTGGGGCAAGTGAGGTCTGACAATATCTATATAGGTCTAGGTGTAACTTAAGAGATGAATGAGGCATGGCTGAGTAACATGAACTGGCTGATGCTTAATTAGCTGTGTGACTTCTTTAATCAACAAGTATGTGCCAAATGCCAACTCTGTGCTGGGCACTGGGGATCCAAAGATAACAGTTAATGAATCAACAAGCATTTATTAATCACCTACTGTGTGCCAGGCTCTCAGGATCTAAAGACAAAGAATCAGTCAGCCAATCAACAAGCATTTATTAACCACCTACTGTGTGCCAAGCACTATGCCAAGCATGTCTGTATGCCAGGGGATACAGACAAAGGATCAGTCAGGCAATCAACAAGCATTTATTAATCACCTACTGTATGCCAGGCTGTGGGGATGTAAAGATAACAAAAGAAGTTTAACTTTTAGAGGCTGTAGGAAGTCACTGGAGTTGGTTGAGTAAAGAAATGCCATGGTCAGATCTGCATTTAAAGATTACTTTGGTTAGGAAATTTAAAATCTAGACAGCAGGTTGTAAGAGCCTGAACCAAGGGGCTGAAGATGAGAAATGTTAAAAAGGTAGAAACCACAAGATTTGGCAACGCGTTGTGAGGTATGTGGGCTAAGGAAGAGTGGGGACTCTAGCTTGATCCTGGGAGAATGGAAGGACCACGGTGCTTTTGAAAGAAATGAGGATCTCTGGAAGAGAGAAGGGGAAAGAGAATGAGTTCAGTTTTGGAGATTTTGAGTGTATGATGACTCAGGGACATCCTGTTTAAAATGGCTAATAGGCGATTGTTGGTGCAAGACTCTAGAGGGAGTCTCAGGGGAGAGACTGAGGCTGGATATATAGAGCTGGAAGTCTTTGGCAAAGAGGTGATAGTTAAACCCAAGGAACTGGATACATTTACTGAGAGTATAGGGGGAGAAAAAGGGCTTAGGCTAGAGACTTGGAACACATGCAGTTAGGGGATGGGATGTGGATGATTAGCTGAAAAAGAGGGGTTGGACAGGCAGGAGAACACTAGGGAAAGAGTGGGCTCACAAAACCACAGAGGAAAGAGTGTCCAGGGGGAGAGGATGGTCTGTAGAGTGAAACGCAGCACCATGGGCAAAAAAGAAGGAAGAGGGCAGAGAAAAGACTGTCAGATCTGGTGATTCAGAAATAATTGCTAACTCTGGAGGAAGTGGTTTCAGCTGAGTGAGGAGATCAGAAGCCAGACTGCAAAGGGTTGAGGAGAGAAAGCAAAGAAAGCAGGTGTAGACAACTTTTTCAAGGCGTTTGGCTGAGGAGAGGACAGATACAGCATGGGGGGGGGGTTGGTTTGTTTATTTGTTTTTTAAAGGATGGGGGAGACATGGGCATGTTTGAAAACAGTAGGGCAGGGATCACCTGACAGGGAAAACTTAGAGATTCCAAACAGGGGTGATGAGTAAAGATGAAACCTGTTGGAAGAGATGGGAGGGGGATGAGGTCAAGGGTCCATGTAGAGGAGCTGGCATTGGCGAGGAGAAAGACTGCCTCTTGGTCAGAGACTAGGGGAAAGGCCCTGGGTTCAAATGCCAACTCTGACACTTTATTCCACAAACATTTTCTTGAATACCTACTATATGCCAGGCACTGCGCTAGGCACTGGGGGTACAACCATCTCCATGTGACTCGGAAGTCAGTTTGCCTCCTTGGTTCTCAGTTTCCCTGGCTGTAAAATGTGGGAGTTGGATTAGCTGACCTCCAAGGTCCTTCCAGCTCCATAACAATGACCCTCTGCTTTTGAAACTTTAGAGCCCATATAAATGCAAGTTCCATTTGCCATTATTATTAATTATTATGAAAAGAAGGCTCTGTTATTTACTACCTGAGTTACTCCCTTAATCGCTCTGAGCCTCAGTTAAAAGAGCAGTAATATTTCCACCCTCACAGAGGTGAGAAAAATGCCTTGTAAACTGAACTGTGATACACAGATGAGGCAGCTCAATGAGTGATGTAATGATGAGAAGGCTAGACCCGGGGGCAGGAGTCCCAACCTGCCTCAGCCACCGGCTTGCTCTAACCTGAACCCTAAATTCATGCTGGCTCTAACCCTAACACTCATCCTCTCTGACCTTCAAGTTATTTCATCTGCAGAATGGGTATATCACAGCACCTGCCCTATAGGGTTGTTTTGCATTAGAGGGCTATGTAAATGTTTAGCAATAATAATTAGTAAGCCTTAGAGCACTCCTGAAATGCTAACGGGCTATGCATGAAACCATGATGATTAATTAACTCATGTTAGGTTCTCCAGAAAACTCAAGAAAGTCTAGGCTGGGGACTAAGTCATTTGACCGAATTTTAGGTTCCAAAAGGGGCTTTAAATCCCCTGGTCCCACCCAGCCCCACCTTGATTTAAAGATGTGTAAACCAAGGCCCAAGAGGGTGGAAGGCACTTACCCAAGGTCCCCTGATTACTTAGTGCCCTAATGAGGTGAGACCCTATCCCACTCCCTAGCTCTAGACCACCTATCTCTCCCCATCACTGAGCTGCCAAGTACCTAGTTACCTCCTTATGCTGCCCATGAGAGGTTCTGCCACTCTGGAAAGAGGGCCTGTATTTGTATTCCCAGAACAGTGCCTGACATATAGAAAGCGCTTAATAAATGCTATTGGCTTGAATTATAGACTTACCTGCATTAGGCAGGGAAGAGAGAATTAGCCCGGACCCAACCATCTGTCTAGGCTTGTATTTGCCCAAAGGGAATTGTTCTATCCAGCTAAGTTATGCTGGAATGGATGGCCCCAGCAGCTTGGACTTTGCCTCCATCATTGAATTCAGTCTGGGGTCAAAGGGCCACTGTCCCATACCAAATGGGATGGCTCTAAGTACATTGCTTTGTTGTTTTTTCCTTTTTTAACTCCCCTGGAAATTTCACAGAATAATACAGTGGAACAGTTGAAAGAGGCATTAGAAGTAGATTCATAAGATTTAAAGCTGGGAGGCATCCTAGAGATCATCTGGTGAAATCCCCTCATTTTACAGATGAGGAAACTGAGGCTCAGAGTTTAAGTGACCTGTCCACAGTCACACAGGTAGTCCATGGCAAAGCAGACTTCAAAGCTGGACAAAACCTTAGAAGACCTCTTGTCCACTCCCTCATTTTTATACATACAGAGAGGGGCAAGTACTATAAGGACTGGAACCTTGTCTTACCTAAAATGTGTATGACAGAACTTTGCATACAATAGGCACTTAATAAGTGCTTATTGATTGAATGGCTGTTATCTGAGCTTTACCAAAAATCTTGGTGAATCAAGGTACTCTTGGTTATTCTCATCTCCATTTTCTTAATAAGGAAACTGAAACTCTGTGAGAGTATATTGTGCAGGGTCACATAAGCATGGGGGGGAGATATGAACCCTGCTTTTCCTGAATCTCGAGTCCAGCTTTCTATCATGCAGGCTGCCTCCTTGGTATTTACAGAAATACTGACTCCTCGGTCATTAGCTTCGACTTTGTTCCGCTCTTGACTTTTCAACCATGTGGCTAACAGATGACTGGAGTTAATGAATGACGGATGATTAGTTGAATACAAAATCAATTATTATTAAGTCTGTGCTATGTGCCAAGCAGCTTGCTGAGCCTCAGCATACAAAGTCAGGCAGTCCCAGCATTCTGTTGGGGAGTGGGGCAATGGAAGGACGCTTGGGGTGGGGTGGCAGAGCTTCGAGGCAGACGGAAGGCAGCCGTGGTCCTTAGGGGACAGCGACAAGGTAATGCATCTTCTTGCCTGTCACTTCCATTAATAAAACCAGATCACCTACCAAGCCAAACTTCCCCCTGTCCACCCTTGGGACATTCCAGAAACCAGGGGAGCCATCCAGAGTGGGGACCAAAGGAGGGAAAAAAAGCAGGGCACTGGTCAATAAGTCACTGACCTTGACAGTGATGTAGAAAGAGCCTGGGGTTCAAGTTTGGGCTCTGCCTCTTCGATGTATAATCATGGGAAAGTCAATTTCCTCTCAGCACCTCAGTTTACCTCATTTGTAAAATGGGTACAGCATCTGCACCACCTAACTCCTAGCTTAGTTAGCGAATCAGATAGGAGTGAAGTCACCTTGTACAAAGGGCTACGTAAAAATCAGCCACTGTAATTCTCCAGGCGAAGAAAACGAGAGCATGAAATAATTGGGTAAACTGTACTTACTCTTGTTCAGGAATTTGCAGCTGGTTTATGTGGGCCCTGAGGGCAGAATTAGGAGCCATGGGCAGAAGCTGGAGAGGTTTTTACTGGTTATAAGGAAAAACTTGCTAATCAGCCCTGCACCAATATTGAGTGGGCTGCCTTGACAGGCAATAAGTTGCCCATCCCTTGAAGTCTTCAAGCAAAGGATGGTGAATAGGGGATCCCTACCCAGGCAGAGTCTGGGGTTCTCCAAATTCATCCAATTCTTCTGACACGTGGTCCCACCCTACATCTGCAGCCTTCCCTCTTACCATACTTATTCCCAAGTCCTCATTTTCACTCACAATGTCCTTTCTTTCCTCTCTCCCCCAAATACATTGCAAAACTTTTTCTCTCTTCTGCCCCTCCAACCCCAAAGACAAATGTAGAGTAGAACTAGAAGGGGCCTTAGAGGAATGTAGTTCGATCCATTCATTTTACAAAGCAGGAAACCGAGGCCCGGAGGAGCAAAAGGTCATGGGGAGAACTGAATATCGAATCCGTATCAGAGGCAGACCTGGGACCTGGGCTGTCCTGACTGACTCTGAGGTTAGTTCTCTATCCACTCTGCCTGGAAGGGACCTTAGAGGCCATCTCCTCTTTTTACAGATGAGGAAACTGAGGCCTAGAGAAATAAGCGTGGTCTTCTTCAAGGTCCTACAGCCTAGTAAATGGCAGAGAACTCTTGACTTCAACTCCAGAATGCTTTTAGGGCTTGATCTCTCCGACCTGGGCCTTTTTTTTTTTTTTTAAGGCAATTGGGGTTAAGTGACTTGCCCAAGGTCACACCCCTAGTAAGTGTCAAGTGTTTGGTCTGAGGCCAGATTTGAACTCAGGTCCTCCTGACTTCAGGGCTGGCGCTCTATCCACTGCGCTACCTAGCTGCCCCTGACCTGGGCCTTTTTTCAGAAAGGTTAAGTGACTCATTCACAGTTGCACAGACAAGATCAGAACCCAATTCCTGACTCCAAATGTTATGGTACTTCCATTAGGCCAGGACACTTGTTGCTATCTCCTTACCTGGAATGTAAGCTCCTTGCAGGCAGGCACTGTGTCTTATATCCCTCTGGTCTCTTCCTACAGTGCCTGGCACAGGGAAGGCCACAGAAGTGGAGCTCAGAAACCTGTTGACCTAGTCTGCTGTGGGGACCCTTCTTTGACTGGAATCCTTCCCGAACTCTTCTTAATTCTCATGTTTTCTATTTCCTGTTTATCCTGTCTGTAGATTGCTTTGTATCTGTCTCTTCTGTTACAGCGTAAGCTCCTTGAGGAGCCTTCTCTCATATCCCCAGTGCTCAGCACATAATAGGCACTTAATGAATGTTGACTGACTGGTTGATTGGCCCTCCTCCTCCGTTGACCAGCTCAGCCACGTGTAACGATTAACTGCTTGGTTTCAGATGGTGATGTCTTCTCTGTATCACATCTACTTGGCCTTGGAAGATGAGCTGGAGCAGAACAAGACCCACCCTGCCCTCGCCCCCGTCTACTTCCCTGAAGAGTTGAACCGCACGCCTGCCCTGGAGCAGGACATGGAGTTCTGGTACGGCCGCCAGTGGAGAAAAGAGATCCCTTACACGGCAGCCACAGAGAAGTACGTGAATCGGCTTCGTGACCTGGGCCGCACTGAGCCCGAGCTGCTGGTGGCCCACGCCTACACACGTTACCTGGGGGACCTCTCTGGGGGTCAGATCCTTAAGAAGATTGCCCAGAAGTCTCTGGGGCTCCCCAGCACAGGGGAAGGGGTGGCCTTCTTCAGTTTCCCGGCCATTGCCAGCGCCACCAAATTCAAGCAGCTTTACCGTTCCCGAATGAACGCCATTGAGATGAGCCCAGCCACCAAGAAGAAGGTGGTGGAGGAGGCACAGACGTCCTTCCTCCTGAACATCCAGGTGAGCCAGGACAGCACGTATGTCTGGGTTGGAGTTTGCTAAGTAAGGGTGGGTGAAGTGAACTTGCAGTCATTCACGCGAAGTCATAGTACTTGTCAACCAGTAGGTGCTTAATAAATGCTTTTGACTTAACTCACCAATCAAGGCAGGGTCTTCCAAAAATGTGGATTAACATTCCTAGGGACTATAGGCATGGATTCTGAAGGCCTGGTGCAGAAAGAGCTACCTGGGTAGGGAGATGGGTGTATGGCAAGATGGTGCAGGTGGATGCCTGTACCACTGAATGGGAGGTGAAGCACAGGCCGAGTGCCAGCTCAGATTCAGCTTCCAAAGGCCCTTCCAAGAATAGACATTCTAAGTCTTCTTGTCTCTAGACAATATTACAATGGCTCTGATCTCACTAGCGTAGGCATTCCCTCCCCTGATGCAGATGGTGACCCATCCATCTCATATGGCTCTCACCCAGATCCACCCATAAATTGGCCATGGGAAGGCTTCCTCACTCTTAAAAATAAAAAAGTTTTGAATGGAAGTTCTCACTATATCCCCACCCTGGTCTTTATCCTCTCTTCCCTTGGTGGGAAAGAGCCTCAACCCCAAAGGAAGGGATGACTGGTGCCAGGGTCTTCACTCCTACGTTAGATTCATTCCCAGAGAAAGAGGACCAGAGGCAAGATGGAGGGGAGGAGGGTGGTTTCTAAGAATGGAAGATGTGAGATGGGGCTAAGAAAGCCCAGGTGGGGGTGAGAGCCCAGAGGGCTGGTCTGCCCCTGTGGCTCATGGTGCCATCTTGTTTGAGCACCTTCTGATCTAGTGGCATGTGCTCTTTGGTCCTTAGATGTTTGAGGAGCTGCAGGAGTTGTTACCCAAAAACCAGGAGAATGGGAACGTTTCGGGGAAGCAGGAGCTTCGAAAAAGGGCCGGTGACAAAGGACAAGGTGAGACCTTGAAGATTGGCATTTTTCTCTAGCCAGTTTGCCCACTATCCACCAAGCTTCCTATGCGGAGCTGGTTAATGGGTAGCTCAGGTTGCCAGCTCAGTAAGAACCGATATTCCCTTCTCCCTCTCTCATTAAGTTATGCAGTCATCTGTTCCCCAAATGTTACACTTGATCGACTTGGCCTCAGGATGGACCTGGAAGCAACGGGGAGAACTTACAGGGAGGTAGATTTCTGCTTCAGATAAGGCAAAATTTCCAAAGGTGGCTCAGCAGACAGAGCACTGGACCTGGAGTCAGGAAGACCTGAGTTCAAGTCTAGCCTCAGATTCTTACCAGCTGTGTGACCCTGGGCAAGTCACTTAACCCTGTTTGCCTCAGTTTCCTCATCTGTTCAATGAGAATAATAACACTACCGATCCTGTAGGATTGTTGTGAGGATCAAATATCTGTAAAGCACTTCCCAAGCTTTAAAGTGCTATCTGAATGCTGTCATTCTCATTGTTATTATTTTAACAGTTTGAGCTATTCCGCGGTAGAATGGGCTGCCTTGAGAATTTGGGGTTTCCCCTTACACCGAGGCTGGAGGACCACCCCTTAGGGATATTGTCCAGAGGATTTCTGCTCAGATGGGGGGGTGCCTTTGAGGGGATCCTTCTAGCCCCGAGCACCTGAGATTTCCTTAACATCTACTTGATGAAAAGCTCAGGCACTGGAGCTGGGGATACAGTGACGAGTGAGCCAGGGGACCCCTGTCCTCAAAGAGCAGAGAGCTCATGCACATCAGTTATCCTTTGTGTTCCTGTGCCTGAGATTTCCCATTTTAACAACTTAACGCCAGTCCTGGACTGAAAGCCAATCAATAATCGATTGATCAATCAATGATTGCCGGTGTTAAGCAGTGGAGATCCTAAAAAAGAGTCAAAAGAATCCCTGCCCTCAAGGGGCTTACACTCAAATGAGAGTCAGAAATGTCTGTACCTATCTGCCATTTCTTTTCTGTGTGAACCTCTTGGTGCCTTACTACTTGCCTCAGAGGTTATCAGGGGTGGGGAACTTGCCTTCCAGGTCCTCGGGTGTGGCCTTTTGACTGAGTCCAGATTTGACAGAACAAATCCTTTTGCAAAGGGGATTTGTTCTGTGAAGTCTGGATTCGGTCAAAGGACCGCACTTGAGGACCTAGAGGCTGCAGGTTTCCCACCGCTGCCTTAGACAAATCCCCCCAAGAAATCTCTTGGTTCTCTGGTCTATCAAGTGAATTAGCCGGTATCTGCCTTCCAAATCCTTTCCGTTTGTCAATCCTGTGATCTCCCTGTGCCCCCAGCTTCCCAGTGGCATCACTGACTCTGTCTTTTGTGAGCTTAATAAATTTTTTTGCTCGCTCCTGGGGCCACATGTTTTTTCCCTTCCCGTCCTCCTCTTCCTCTGACTGTGACTCACTGTCCTGCCCAATTAGCAAACATTTGGGCAGCTCCTGTTTGCGTGGCTTCCCACAGCTGGCTGTGCATTGTGTGGTCTAGGAGGTGATGTGACGTCAGCCACACAGGCTTTGGGGACTGCCACCAGGGGGGACTCCAGGGCCCAGAGGAAGAAACGGTGGCTGGGGAGGCGTCAGAAGGCTTCGTCATCGAGGGAAGGTCCTTCCCGCGGGGCACAGCCCCGACGAGCCCCAGAGCACTCGCTGGTCCTGCCCCCCTTCAGAGCTACCCTTCCCTGGGTAGACAGTTGTCACTTGAGAGAAACAGTATACTAGTTAGAAAAAAAGCCATGTACTGGAGACAGTGTGGTGGAGCCCAGACTCTAGATCCAAAGGACCTGGGTTCAAATCCTACCTATGAGATTTACCTACCTGTGTGATTGTCCTTTAATTTCCCTGGGCCTCAGTTTCCCCCTCTGTAAAATGAGTTGATGGCCTCTGAGGACCCTTCCAGCTCTAAAGCTATGCTCCTGTGCACTCCCTGGGCCTCAGTTTCCCCATCTATAAAATGACTTGGGCTCCTCTCTCAGAGGACCTTCCTCCAATTCTCTTCGGAAGGTGAGGGCCTTCAAGATGTCTTTACCTTTGTTCGTGTTCTCTGTGCCTCACACAAAGTGAACATTTAATAAATGCTTGTGGACTGACTGTGTGCCGGACCGAGGAATGTGGATCAACCCTCCTGCACCTGCTCCCCAATTCCCCCAGGGTAGTGCAGTCCTGATTCCCAGGACAGAGGCCAAAGGACTTCTGAACCTTTAGGGAACAAGGAGCCCATCCATCTGGAAAGACCATCTAAGAGAACCCGCCTGTTCTCTGCCTAGACAAACCAGTCCAGCCAGCATTTATTAAGCTCCTACTGTGTGCCAGGCACCGAGGCAAGCAATGAGCAAACAAAGTGGGGAGAAACTTGGAAGGTGAGGCTCTAGGGAGGGGTGGGGAACCTTTGGCCTTCTAGGCCCTTGGGTGCGGCCTTTTCACTGAGTCTGAGTTTGACAGAACAAATCCTTTTATGAAGGGGATTTGTTGAGTGAAGTTTGGATTCAGAAGGCCTCACTGGAAGATCTAGAGAGCCGCCTGTGGCCTTGAGGCTACAGGCTCCCCACCCCTTATCTAGAGAACCCAGGTTCGTGGACCCTTGGACCCTCTTAATTCTAGTGCCTTCCCTCTGCTAATCTAGAAGTCTGATTTGCCCACGGTCATGTGGCTCGTGGTGGTTGATTTGAACTCAGAGCTTCTGACTCCCGAACCATAGCTCTTCCTAGCACTCCTACATTGCTCTACCTTAGGATATATTGCTGGGAGAGACCTCGGAGGCCATCCAAGCTAAGCCCCTTGATTTTACAGAGGAGGAAACTGAGGCAAACAGGGTTAGGTGACTTGCCCAGGGTCATACAATCTGAGGTCAGATTTGAACTCGGCTCCTTCTGACTCCAGGCCCGGTGTTCTATCCACTATGGCGCTACCGTCTACTTAATGAGCTCCTGTCTCCTTCCTATAATGTGAGCCTTTCCCCTAGAACTCTGTGCCCACAGAATTTCACATCTACAGAATGCTAAGACATTGGACTTGAGGTGCTCTCTCCAAAACAACCCTATGACACAGGTGTCCTGAATACGATTATCCCTGTTTAACAGAGAGGGAAACTGAGGCACAGAGGTTGAAATGATGGCCCCAAATCTCACTGCCAGAAAGTGGCAAGATCAGGATCTGAACCCAGGTCTTTTGACCTGAGCCCAAAGCTCCCCCCCATTTTACTCCCATTTCCTTGAGAGGGAACTCTTTGGCATGTCAAGGCCAACCAGACGGAGAGGGCTACAGGTAGAAGAGGAGGGAGGAATGGTATGAGAAGATGTAGCTAAGACATACACATTTGGTGAGCCTCCTTCTGAGAAACAACGTCAGGTCTGGGCTTGAAGATTCCAGGCTGTGCTTCCAAGATATCACCGTCAAACCCCAGCAGTGGGTGGGGTGTAATGGTTTAAATAAAATACTGGATTTTGAGGCAAAAGAAGACCTGAATTCAGATTTCAGCTCTGCTGTTTTAAAAACCTAGGTGACCTTGGGCAAGTCATTTCCATCTCTTTATGCCTCAGTTTCCTCATCTGTAAAGGGACAGCATACCAGTCCTAGAGTTGAAGAGACCTCAGAGGGCGTCCAGTCCAATCACTTTCATTTCACAGATGAAGAAATGGAGGCTTAAGGATATTAAGTGACTTGCCCAGGGTCACATAGGTCGTATCAGAGGAGGGATGTCCTAGCCCAGGCTTCTTAATCTCTTGTGTCCTGGACCCCTTTGCCGGTTAGCCTAGTGAAGGCTATAGACCCCCTCTGAGAACAATGTATTTAGATGCATAAAATAAAACACAGAAGAGTACTATGTGTTTGGCACACAGTAGGTGCTTAATAAATACTTCCTGACAGACTGATAACAAAGGAAATCAATTTTATTGAAACATACTTATCAAAATGTTTTATGAACCTGGACCCTTGAACCCTCTTAATTCTAGTGCCTTCCCTCTGTTAATTACTTCCTATTTAACCTGTGTATAGCTTGCTTTGTATATGTTTGTATGTGATGGTATGGGACTGTCTTTCTCATATCTATAGTGCCTGGCACATAGTAGGCACTTAAGAAATATTGATTGATGGGTTGAATAATGGACTGACCCCAGGTGAAAAAGGCCCTAGCTCTCAGTGTTCTAGAGGGGCAGATATAGACCTCGTATCAGAAAATATTTCTTTTTTTTAAGTGACTTGTCCAGGGTCACACAGCTAGTAAGTGTTATGTGTCTGAGGCGGGATTTGAACTCAGGTCCTCCTGAATCCAGGGCCGGTGTTCTATCCACTGCGCCACCCAGAAAATATTTCTAACAGAGTTGTCTAGGAGTTGAATCAATGCCCTGAGGAATAATGGGTTCCCGTCACTGGGGGCCTTCAAGTAGAAGTGGGTGCTTGGTTGGGCACCATGTTGGATTCGATGATGTGCTCATTATAAGATTTTTCTCTCGTAGGCTGGACTTTCACAGAGACTCCTGCCCAGAAGCCCCAACAAAGTCTCCTCTCCCACTCGCCCCTCCTCCGTTGGATCCTCACCCTCTCCATCGTCGCCACTGTCGCTGTGGGGTTCTATGCCATGTGAAGGAAACAGAAAAGACACTTCGGGGCGAGCTACCATGGCCTCCCTACCGAGCCTGCAGACTGCTTCCAGTCCACGACAATTCACTCAGGCCTTTGTGGGTCAGGCTCCCCTTCAGTGGAAAAGATGGAGGAGAGCCCCACACTGACCCAAAGCACCCTGGCCTGAGGGACTTGCACTCTTCAGGGGGTCCTCAGGGGCCGCCCACAAATGTAGCACTCTCTCCCAGCTCCTACCAAGAACTTCCCAGAGAGACCGAACTTGTATCCCTGAAAAATGACCTCCTGAACCCGGCTCCTGGGCTCCCCGTGCTTCCCCGTTGGACCCAGGAGCGGTCACTTCCCCTTTGTCCTCTAGACCGGTTTATGCTTCTGCATTTCAGAATGTTGTGTCTTGTTAGCAGCCAGTTTTCTGTGAGATTTTGTTTGGTCCCGTTTTCACAATGTTTGGGTTTTGTTTTGTTTTATTTTGTTTTCCCCAGGGTCAGGGGAGGGGTTTTGCCTCATTTTGTTGGGGGTGTGTTTGTATGTGTGTCTACGCGTGTGTGTGTTTGAATAACACGGTTCCACTGTCAATGCTTTCAATAAACAGTGTTGTCTTAACTTCGAAGTACCCGACTCCCCTAGAAGTTTGCTTTATGGTGCACGTGCCTTGGGGAAGGGTCAAATTCCAGCTTCCTGGGAGGCTGGGCCATGTGTCAGTCTAGCTACCTGCCAAGGGCTGGGTCAAAAGTCACATGAGCACACCTTCACAGACGAGGGGTCCACGGGGGCGTTCTGGGCCAACCACTTCGCTCTAATGATGAGGAAACTGAGGCATGGAGGGAAATGACTTGGGATCATAAAGTTAGAGTTAGATAGGACCTTTGGAGGCAGCCCCTTCACTTTACAGCTGAGGAAACTGAGGCCCAGAGACAAGTCGCCTGGGATCACAGATTCAGCCCTTTTTTTTACAGATGAGGCTGGGAGAGAGGACGTAATATGTCCTGTGGCTGGGATGGGGAGAGAGCCTCATCACAGCACTCCTGCTGCTTTCCAGCTGACCCTATGAATCTGGGGGCCAGGATCTAAGGACACAGGGTATCTGGGTGCTCAATCAATATGCCCGAACCCAGAAAGTGAAAACTCAGAATCCAGAGCATCTGGGATCCTGTTTCTGGGGCTTACTACCTGTGTGACCTTGGTGAGGTCACGTCCCTCCTCAGGCCTCAGTTTCCTCCTTTGTAAAATGAGAGGATTGGACTAAACAGTCTGTGAGGCCCCTCCCGGCTCTGTCTCTAGGATGCTCTGGGCCTGAGGGAACATCAGGAACACAAGCAAAGCCCTGGGCTCTAGCCCGGCCTTGACCACCGCCAACTAGCTGCGGAGTAAGCCGGTTGATCTTCGTCTCCCTGGGCATCGGTTTCCTTGTCCAGGACGTGGGCATGAATGGAGGGCTGCAGAACCCTTGGCCACCTGCCTCGTAGGATCACAGGGGAGAAAAGACATTCATATATCGTGTGGCTCTAGGACACACGGATCGTTACCTGGAACCGGTCCCTGACAAGTGGCATTATGGAGAAGACACTGACCCTGGGGTCTGGAAGACCTGTGTTCAAATCTTTCTCCCAACGCTTACTAGCTGTGGGATCCTGGGCAAGTCACTTCACCTTTGTGAGCCTCATCTTCCTCAGCTGTAAAACGGGGATAAGAATACCTTTACTACCCCCTTAGAATGGGAGCACGGGCCATTCGTGCCTTTCTTTGTACCTAGAACATTTAGCACAGGGTCTGGCATGGAGCAGGTGCTTCGTCAACGCTGGTGGACAGGTTGATGGGGTATTTCACAGGCACAGATAGTGCCCGAAGCGTGCACTTTGTAAACACGAGAGCGCCGTGCAAACGTCGGCTTTAATCTCCAGTTGTACGGCCCATCGCCACCTCAAATTCCGTGTACCCAAAATTGAGCTCATTACCTTCCCGTCCTCCCATGTTGATGATACCACCATCCTCCTAGGTTCCTAGACCCCAAACCTCAGCTTCCTTCTCCACCACCCTCCTCGTCCAATCGGCCATCGAGGGCAACAGAGGCTAGGGTGTTTCCCACATCGGTCTCATCCCCTCCGTTCCCACAGCAGTCAACTTCTCTCAGGCTTTAGGATCACAAGACCATAAACCTGGTGCCAGAAGGGACCTCCTCGGAGATCATCTATCCCTTCCATCCTCATTTTACATATGGGGAAACTGAGGCCCAGAGTGTTTCAGGGACTTGCCCACAATCATATAGATAATAAGTGGCAGAGAAAGGATTTGAACCTCGATCCTCCTCACTGCCTTCTTTATCTCTCCCACCTACTACTTTCTACTACTGCTTTCAAGCCCCCGTTCTCATCCTGTCCTAAATGGGGATATTTAGAGAAGAGAAGTTTGGGGAGCAACAGGGTAAGTGAGTGACTGACAAGGCCAATACATCGGCCACTGCCTCCTTTCTCCGAGAGGTCTGGTCAGGGGCCTAGAATTTTACCTCCAGGCCTTAACCAAGACTTGGAAACAGTTATTTATGCAAGATAAATAGAAAAGGAATGAGGTTTTGGCGCAAGGTCATTGTGTGACCCTGGGCAAGTCAGGCCCTGCACTGGGCTTAGGGCTCTCCCCCATGGAATAAAAGGGTCTGACGAGATCATCTCTAGGGTCCTTATGGAACGTTCTACACTCCAGGGCTTCTCCCAGCTCTGATGTTCCCTGTTCTAAGGCCCCTCCCAGCTCTGACATTCTATACTCTACAAAGTTTTAGATAAGACAGTTCCTGGTGTCACAGAACTTACAGTCTAGTAAGAGGGTCAAATTCAAACTTAGGTAGCTGTAATAAACAATATTACATCATAAAAACATCAGGGAGGGGCCAAACAAATACCTATCTTAGGTCCAAAGGGAATCAGGGATGGCTTTGCACATAGCAGGCCTTTAAGAAATGTCGGGTAAATGTTGTAATACTGCATTGATTTATGTGGTGGTGAATCAAGAAGTCTACACCTTCCACAGGCTGGAGACATCTGCTTCCCTTGAATTCTTCACATGACCTAGCACAGTCCTTGGCACACAGTAGGCCAAAATATCAACGTTCATAGACCTAGTGATGGAAAGGACTTTAGCAATCAGCAAGGCCAAGCCCCTAGTTTGTAGACGAAGAAACTGAGAGTCAGAAAAGGATCAGTGACTTGTTAAAGGTCATCCAGGCAGTAAGGGGCAGAGTCAGAATTTGAACACAGGTCCTTTGAATTCCAATTAAGTCTTCTTCCAACCCCCCAACGTTATAGATAAGAAAGGAAGGAAGGAGGGAAAGAAGGAAGGAAGGAAGGAAGGAAGGAAGGAAGGAAGGAAGGAAGGAATAAAGAAAATACAAAGCCCCAAACCCCACAACAGTCCCTGCCCTCAATTATCTTACATTCTATTGGGGGAAGCAACAAGTGCCCACATTAGAAGACCTTAATTCAAATCCATGCTCAGACACTTACTAGCTGTGTGACCCTGGACAAGTGATTTAACCTCAGTTTCTTCATCTGTAAAATGAGGATATTAATAGCAGTTGCCTCCCAGGGTTAGTTTTTTTTTTTTTAGGCAATTGGTGTTAAGTGACTTGCCCAAGGTCACACAGCTAGTAAGTGTCAAGTGTTTGGTCTGAGGCTGGATTTGAACTCAGGTCCTCCTGAGTTCAGGGCCAGTGCTGCCCCTCCCAGGGTTATTTTGAGGATTAAGTTAGACAATGTTTGCAAAAGCTCTCAACACAGCGCTTGGTACATAATTGGCACCATAGAAATATTAGCTATTATTATCACGATCATATATGTAAACTCTAAAAAATGCAAAATAACTGGGGTGCCAGGGGGAGGGTACTGGCAGCTGGGTGAGCAGGTAAGGTCTCACGTAGGAGCCAGCATCAGAGCTTAATCTGGGAACAAACAGTCATGGGAAAGCTAAGTTTAGGGCTGGAAGGGCCCTTCCAAGTCATCAGATCTAACTCCCTCATTTTACAGATGGGCAAACTGAGGCCCAAAGGGGTTAAGTGACTTGCCCAGGGATCACACAGCTAACACATTCAATGTTTGGCTACACATATTATTAATACAAGCCTGGGGGAATGAATTAGGCCAGACCTGAAAAAAGTGAGGGGGTTAGTCCAGGTGGCTTCTGGGGTCTACTCTGGCTTTCATCTGCTATCTAACGATTCCATGAGAGTGGGTAAGTCACTCTCTGCCCCCACTCCAGCCTCAATTTACCCATCTGTTAAACGAGGAGGCTAGAGCAGCTGATCTCTGCGGTCCTTCCCTCTACAGACTCACCAGGAGGACCATCTATATCTCTCATTTTAGCCTTGAACTAGGAGGGTCATTATAATAGACATTTGTTGAACAAATGTTTGTCACATCCTTATAATCCGCCCAGACTGAGAAGTTTCCCTTGGACGCATCTACAACGGTCAGTGACTCAGTAACCGAGGCTCCTCCTCCCTGGACAGAGGGGTCCTTGGGGGCCCATCAGACCGCAGCAGAAAAGAAAGTCATGTGCTGCTCTCTGCACAGCGACAGCTAAGGGGATGGTAAAGCTGGGAAGTGAGCTGCCCAGACTCCTTGGCTCCATCCCTCGCCACAGACGCCAGCCCTCAAACCTGCCCTGCTCTTCTATTCTGGCTTGTCAGCAACAGGACAGCTTGACAAAACAGCACGAGCCCCAAACAACACTGAGCGCCGTTGTGTGTGTGTGTGTGTGTGTGTGTGTGTGTGTGTGTGTGTGTGTCTGTGTGTGTGTGTGTGTGTGTGTGTGTAAGTGGGAAAGGTTGGGGCTCAGTTTATTCACATATTTAATTCAATATCTGATTCAATGAATCCCTCAGCGATGAGCAGTAGTGAAAAGAACATGGGGATCGGGAGGCACAAGACCTGAGTTCGAATCCCAGCTCTCTTACTTTATACTGTGTGGACTTGGTTAAGTTGGAGGTGAAGTCTTGGAGGGCAGGGGATTTCTTGCTTTTGTATCTGAGTCCCCAGTGCCCATCCATACCCACAGAGCCTGGCCTATAGTAGGTGCTTAATAAATGCTTTTTGATTGGCTAAAATAAAAATCTTTATTTCTTTGTCCATAAAATGAGAGTTGGATTCGACGATCTATATTTTATAAGGTCCTTTCCAACTCTGATTCTACAACCCTGTGATGACCTGACACTCCCTGGGAGACCCTGGGTGAATCATTTAGTCTCCTGGTCCTCAGTTTCCTCATTTGTAAAATGGAAGATCCTTTTCTGCGCTAAACCCTATAATTCTCTGGCCCAAGGATCACCATAATAATATTTGCCATGATAGCTAGTATTTCTAAAGCACTTTACATATTCTCATTAGATCCTCGCTACAACCTTTCCAGGTAGGTGCTTTTATTACCCCCACTTGACAGATGAGGAAACTGAGGCACGGAGAGGTCAGGTAACTTGTCCAGGGTCACATAGCTAGTAAGCATTTAATAAACATTTGTTGAATCAAATACATAAAACTCTGATTTCCTCCTAGCTCTAAAACCTTGAACTGCTCTAAGAAGATATTGGCTGGTGTCTTTGAGTAATCCCCCCTACCCTTTTTGTATGTCAGTGTCCCAGTCTCTCATATGGGTGTTTTGTTCCAGACTTAACCTTCTGTGGCTCAGTAACCAGATATAGAAGGTCAATCTGGGATTTGTGATCCAGAGAGACACTTTATCTCCCTGAAGAGTGGACGAGGGCAGAGACTGGTGGGAGGGACTGAGCAACATGGCAGCATCCTGAGCAAAGAATTGGAGGGCACTGGGATTTTGGTTTTGGAGAGGTGCAGATGAAGGGGAATTCTGATTAGGACCGGTGGAATTTGTGTTTTTGGAAGTGTTCTCCTTTGACCATGATCCATGATCAATCATAACTGCTTTGTGAGGCCTATCTGTATGTTAATCCTTGAGTCGGGGATGGGGGGCAAACAGAAACGCCAAGAAGTAAAAAGAGGCCAGAGCATTAGAACCCTGTCCTGATGGTCAGGATTTCTTCTTGACCTAGGGAACTTCGGGTAAGAAAACAAAAAACAAGACCTCATGGTTATGGTTTTGATCAATTGTTTTTAGAAGTTTCTAAAACATCAGAGAAGGAGATGACCCCTTGACTTGGAATCTCTTCATTCTAGGCTAGAAAACAGTTGCGTTGGTAACCACAGTAAGATGGCTCTGAGTTTGGGCAAGATTACCAGCCTCCGATGTGAAGGGAGGCATGGGAAGGTCATATCACCCAGTGCACCCCCGTGGGAAGAAAAGTGTAAGGGGGAAGGAAGCAGTTTTCTCTTTCCCTGATGCAAGTGGGGAGTAAAGAGAAGCGTCCAGCCTGACCCCGGCCCCATAGCGATGCCTGATGCTTACAGGGCTCTAAATCACCAGCCCCACTCAGGACTGAAGGGATCTTCGGAGTGCCCAGCCCCCAGGGAAAGGGGCCAGACTGCAGAGTTTCAGCCCAGCAAAAGGAGCCTCATTTTGTCCACTGGAATGAATACTGGACTTGAGTTAGAATCCTGCCTCTAATTCACCAAAGAAGGGTCTCAGTGACCTTAACTGTAACTGGACCAAAAGCCTCAGCGGTGCCTTCCAGCTCCAGAGCTAGGACTAGGTCAAATT
>NW_020943070.1:6378415-6380048 GCF_900497805.2 Vombatus ursinus | reverse complement strand
CCCAATGAGACAGTACACAGAGTTATGAAACATTATCATATTGATAGATTGATAGAAATGATATAATATTGATAGATAATATGATAGATATGATAGATACTATCATTGCAAAGACAATATATGGAGTTATTAAACTCTAATACAGAATACTGCTAGATATGATATAATGTGTAATAATATAAAGACAATACACAGTGATGGAATGCTAAAATATTGATGTATTGATTGATATGATATAATGGATACTATCATTGCAAAGACAGTATATGAAGTTATTAAACTCTAATATAGAATACTAATAGATATGATGTAATGTGTAATAATATAAAGATAATACAGAGTTATGAAATGCTATATTGATAGATATGATAGAATAGAGACTATCATTGCAAAGATAATATATGGAGTTATTCAATTATAACATATAATACTGCTAGATATGATATAATGTATAATAATATAAAGATAATACAGAGTTATGAAATGCTATAATATTGATGTATTGATTGATTGATTGATTAATTGATATGATGTAATAGATACTATCATTGCAAAGATAGTATATGGAGTTATTAAACTAACATAGAATACTGATAGATATGATGTAACATGTAATAATGAAAGATAATACAGAGTTATGAAATGCTATATTGATAGATATGATAGAATAGATACTAGCATTGCAAAGATTGTATATGGAGTTATTAAACTCTAACATATAATACTGATAGACATGATGCAATGTGTAATAATATAAAGGTAATAGGCGGACAGAGTTAGTTATTGAATGCTATAACATATAATATTGGTAGATGTGATGTAATATGCAATATTACAAAGATTACACGGACAGAACCTCAAAGCGCTGGATAAATTAGCTAGTATTGTTATCATTATTGATTGGTGTTAATCATGATTAGGACCCTCCAAAGGCGGGGTCTCGCGACTCTGGGTTAACAAGATGCCCTTCCCTGGCCGTGGGAGGGGGCGGGAGGGGGCGCAGGGGCTGCCCTTTCCCGCCAGGCTCTCTCTGTTTCCCGCCCAGGCCCCGCCCCCTGACCCGCCCCCGGACGCCAGACCACGCCCCCTTCCGCAGAAGCCCTTCCCAACGCGGCGCCCCGCCCCCTCCGCCATTTCTGTTACCTTCCAGTCGCCCGGGCCTCTTCCTCAGCCGCCGCAGTTTCGCGCCAAATTTTCCCGGGCCCACAAAATGGGGCTGGCGGAGCGGGGCGCGGTCGTGACGTCATGCCTGCGCGGGCCAATGCGCTTTCCCCAGCCCAGACTGCGCCTGCGCGAGCGAGGGGAAGGCGGGGCGCGAACGCCCGGATACACCTATTGGCCAATGGTGGGGCTCGCTGCACCACGAGAGCCAATGGGGTGGCTCCTCGCTCCGGCGGCAGAACGTTCAGTGTCTGTATTTTCCCGCGAAGCTCCTCCATCCGCCTCGGGCTTCTCGGTGCAGGTAACGTGGATTTGGCCGGCGGGAGGTGAGGGGACGCCAGGTAGGGGGGCCGGGCTGGGGGCTGAGGGGGCTGGGGATTCGGGGAGGTCCCCGGTGGGGGGTTAGGGAGGGCCAACGTATTTCGGGGGCAGGGGGACCCCGGGGGCGGCGGGAGGCCCCTGGGGCGGGGGG
>NW_020943070.1:6354982-6378405 GCF_900497805.2 Vombatus ursinus | reverse complement strand
CAGGGACAGTGGGTGGCAGCAGGAGGGGGGACCCCGGGGCGCGGGGCGTGCTGGGGGTCCCGGGGGCGGCGTCAGCGGAGGGCAGCCCCACCTGACTGCGCCCTCCCTCCCCTGCAGCCAGTGCAGCCACAGCCATGTCGGGCTTCGATGACCCCGGGATCTTCTACAGCGACAGCTTCGGGGGGGACCCCGGGGCCGAGGACGGGCAGGCGCGGAAGTCCCAGCTGCAGAAGCGCTGTAAGGAGTTTCTGCGCCAGTACCGTGTGGGCACTGACCGCACCGGCTTCACCTTCAAGTACAGGTGCGAGCCCGGGCACCGCGGACAGTGGAGGCCGGCACCCCGGGCCGGGCTGGGGGAAACCTGGAACGGGGGATGTCAGATCTTTGAAGAGGGGATGACAGCTGGGAGGAGGGGCCTTAGAGGCCAGAGCTGGCTGGTCTAGCACCCTCATTTTACAGAGGAGGACATTGAGGCTCAAGGTCGCTGCGATGAGGGGCAGGGCCAGGCTTCTAGCTCCCGAGGCAGCCCTGCTTTCTCATATCAGGCTGCAGAAAGGAGGACTCTGCCTCCGTGAGCTTAGAGGGCATCTGTGTGCCAGTCAATCAGCATGCATTTATTAAGCACCTACCATTTACTAGTCACTTTACTAAATGCTGGGGATACAACGAGAAGCAAAAAGTAGGGTCCCTGGAAACCTTCTGGAGGTGGAGAACACTAAGGAATGGGGGAGGGGGCAGGCAGGGAAGGCTTTCTGTAGGAGGCCTCTGGTCCAACTAGCGCGGAGATCTAGTCCAGAAGAAAAATACCAAACCCCATTTACTGCCTAAAGCAGCCTCCCTGGGTTTCCTGTGGTGTGGAATGCAACAACCACATAGTGAGGCCTTCTGTGTCCAAAGCCCTGGGCTGAGCGCTAGGAGGGATATAAAGGTTGGAGTCCTTGAAGGAGTGAAAGAAGAAACCTCTTTTATGCACTTGGTGTGCTAAAGTGGTTGGACTAGAATTCCATCCACAAGAATGGCCCCAGATCCTGACCTTCAAATGACGATAAACAAGATATTTATAAAGTGCTTAGCAAAGTGGCTGACATGAAGACGTGCTTGATAATCCTTTCTTATTTCCCTCCCTCCCAACCAGCCAAACTCCCTTCTTCCTTTTCTCCCTTCCCTCTTTCCTTTTCTTCTTCCTTCCCTTCCTCCCTTTTCTCTAGGAACTTCAGTTTATTGGGGAAAGACAGCGTGTCTGGAGGAGGGTGCTTTGGCCTGGGAAATCCGAGGGCTGGGGAGTTTTAGGGAGTCCTGGGGAGCTGTGGTTCGTTGACTGACTGTCAGCCCTGGGGGTGGGGGGCATGTTGTGTGGGTTTGGTGAGATGTTCCCAGAGCAGGGGTCAAAAGCTCGAGAGGGGAGGGGGCACGGCTGCGTGGTGGCCCGGCTTGACCCTGGCCCCGGGCCCAGGAGGGAGCATTCGTGTCTCCTGGTCACCTGGGTGGCTTCTACCTCTGAATCCTCTGCCCTGTGTGTCTTAGAGATGAGCTCAAACGCCATTACAACCTGGGTGAATACTGGATCGAGGTCGAGATGGAGGACCTGGCCAGCTTCGACGAGGACCTTGCGGACTACCTGTACAAGCAGCCGGCCGAGCACCTGAAGCTGGTAAGGCTTCCTGGTGGTTCTGCCCTTCCCCCCCCATCCCCATCATTGCTCTGCCCTCTTCACTGCCCCTCCATCCCCCACTCCAGCCCCTCCTGCTGGGCTGCCCCCCCCCCCCCCCCCGCAGGAGCAGGTCCTGACAGCCTGTCCATCCTCCCTTCTCCCAGCTGGAGGAGGCCGCCAAGGAAGTGGCCGATGAGGTGACCCGGCCGCGGCCCGAGGGGGAGGAAACCCTGCAGGACATCCAGGTCATGCTAAAGTCCGACGCCAGCCCCGCCAACATTCGGAGCCTGAAGGTGAGCGGGTCGACGGGGGGAGGCAGTTGGGAGCATGGCAGGAGCTGCCCCAGGGGCCCATGTCAGTGCGATGGGATTGAGGTGCTTTCCCCAGCGTTGTCCTCGTCCTGTGTCCCAGTCTTCAGGTCCTGGCTCTGGAGCGGGACAGGGCCCACTTTACAGAGGAGGAAACTGAGGCCCAGGGAGGGGAAGTGACTTGTCCTTCTCCTATACAAATGCGATTTCACTCCCGCCCCTTTGGGCTCCCAGCACAAGCAGCTTCACTCCCATGTGCACGGTGTAATGATAGCTGCAGACGTGAGATCTGCCCTCACCTGGGAGCGCCTCGGCAGCCTGGACGGGTTTCCTTCCTTGTGCTTGTATCTGTAGCATCGAGCACAGTGCCTGGTACACAGGAGGCGATCAATAAATGCTTCCTGAATGTCTCAAGGAGTCTGTAGGGTGCCCCTGAGACCATGGAGGAGAGCGCCTTCCAGCAGTCAGTTTTGATTAATGTCAGCGATGCCTTCTCAGGCAGACTTTCAGGTCTGCCTAGGTGGGTAGGGAAGGGAAAGAAGGAAGCGAGCATTTATTAAGCACCTTCTGTGTGCCAGACACTTTGCTGAGACTTTGTAAATATGATCACATTTGATCTTTACCCCTGTCCTGGTAGATAATGCTATCATTACCCCCATTTTGCAGTTGAGAAAACAGGCAGATGGAGGGAGGTTAAGTGACTTTCCCAGGGTCACACAGCTAGTAAATGTCTGAGGCTGGATTTGAACTTTGCTCTTTTGTACTCCATTCCCAGTCCTCTATCCGTTGTAACACCTAGCTTTCTTGGTATAGTAGGTGGTGAGTTCCCTGTCACTAATGATATTCATGCAGATGCTGAATGACTGCTTCTTTGGTTTCCTCATCTGTAAAACGAGGGAGTTGGACAGGATGATTTCTTAAGTCTGTAATTCTCAAAACCTGAATGGTTTAATGTGGAAAAGAGATTAGCCTAATTGGTGTTAGGTTAGCCTGATTGTTAGCCCAGGTCTCCTTCTAGAAGGTGGAGCCAGATGTGGGACAGGCTGCCTCAGGAGGTAGTGAGTTCCCCATTGGGAGAACTCTTCAAAAAGAAGATAGATGGCCACTTGTCTGTCATGTTGTAAAGGGGATTCCATCTCAGAGGGTCTGGGATTCTAAATGTAGTGTCAGTAGAGACTGGAACTCAGGTCTCCTGCTGTCCAGTCTGGGCTTTTTTCTGCGGCCCTGCAGAGTGGAATGTAAGGAGGGATCAGGTGGGATGGCCAGATATCCACTCTTTTTCTCTTTTTCTCTCTTCCTTCATTTCTCCCCCTCCTTCCTTCCTTCCTTCCTTCCCTCCCTCCCTCCCTTCCTCCCTCCTTCCCTTCCTCCCTCCCTCCCTCCCTTCCTCCCTCCCTCCCTTCCTTCCATCCCTCCCTCCCTCCCTCCCTTCTTTCCTCCCTCCTCCTCCTCCTCCTCCTTGTCTCCATCTTCCATCTGTGCGATGTAGGGGATGGACTGACTGGACGCAGCTTGTGGCTCTGAATCTCTGCTCTTTCCCCCTCTGGCCTGCTCTCAGAGGGTCCCGGGGGCCTCGTAGGGGCCGGTCTTGCCTAATCTCCCAGTGTTCTTTCTCCCCCTAGTCTGACATGATGTCCCACCTGGTGAAGATTCCGGGCATCATCATTGCGGCCACGGCGGTCCGCTCCAAGGCCACCCGGATTGCCATCCAGTGCCGCAGCTGCCGTAACACCATCAATAACATCAGCGTGCGCCCGGGCCTGGAGGGCTACGCTCTGCCTAGGAAGTGCACCACGTGAGTCGGGAGCGTCCGGGCCGCCTGGGCTGGACCTCGGGCTCTTCTTGCCTCCTCGGCGGGGCTCCGTCAGCAGGGCCCGGCGGGAGGCTTGCCCTGGGCCGCGTGCTGGGGGCAGGGTGTCTGGAGTGTGCTCTGGGGAGCCCGGGAGACCTCGTCCTGACCGTCTTGCCTCCCGCCCCCACCTCCAGGGATCAGGCCGGGCGCCCCAAGTGCCCGTTGGACCCCTACTTCATCATGCCCGACAAGTGCAAATGTGTGGACTTTCAGACCCTGAAGCTCCAGGAGTGCCCAGACGCCGTGCCCCACGGAGAGATGCCTCGGCACATGCAGCTCTATTGTGACAGGTGAGGCCTGGGAGTGTGTGCGGTGTGGTGCTGGGAGGCACCACCTTGGAGCATGTTTGTGGACTCCCATGTGCGTGTTGGGTCTCCCAAATGAATGCAAACCCCCTTCGGGCAGGAACTGTGTGGTTTTTCTCTTTATGTCTTCAGCATCTGGCACATGGGAGGTGCTTAATTTATGTTTGTTGATTGATAGCTGAGGGATCCTGCCTGGCTTTGGAATGGGGGCCTAGACACGAAGGAGCCTGGAGGTGAAAAGGAAGCGTCCTCTGACCCCGAGCGTATGGGACGAGCTCGGAGTCTGTGAACGCCCCATCCCGTTCCCGACTTTCACCGTGTCTTTGCCTGCCTTCGTTCTCTCTTCCCAGGTACCTGTGTGACAAGGTCGTTCCTGGCAATCGAGTCACCATCATGGGCATCTATTCCATCAAGAAGTTTGGCATGAACTCGGCCAAGGGCCGCGACCGGGTGGGCGTGGGCATCCGGAGCTCCTACATCCGTGTCCTGGGCATCCAGGTGGACACCGATGGTTCAGGTGAGCAGGCCCGGAGATGGACGACAGCACTCTGTCACCCAGTCTGGGGGGCGTAGCATCGAAAGCTGGCACCAGCTGTCCTCCCTCAGAGATGAGGGAACCCGAGGCCCGGAGGGAGGGGGAGCCCTGGTCCAGGGTCTCATAGGACGCAGCAAGTGTGTGGCAGAGCCAGGGTCTGAACCCAAGCCTGCCCACTCCAGATCCTTCCATTTGCCCATTCCTCTGCACTGCCAGTTATGTGACTCTGTGCTCCCCTAGAGCATGATGGGATGGGCGTGGGAGAGACTAGAGTTGTGGGAGTCTAGGTGTGAATTAGGGCGTGGGCTGTGGAGATGCATGGGTGGGTGGATGAGTAGATAAATTGGTGGGTGGGTAGGTGGATGGATGGATGGATGAGTAGATAAATTGGTGGATGGATGGATGGATGGATGGATGAGTAGATAAATTGGTGGATGGATGGAAGGATGGATGACTGGATGGATGGGTGGGTGGATGGATAGATGAATGGATAGGTGGGTGAATGAATGAATGGGTGGATGGATAGATGAATGGATAGGTGAGTGAATGAATGGGTGGATGGAAGGATGGATGGATGGATGAGTAGATAAATTGGTGGATGGATGGATGAGAAGATAAATTGGTGGATGAATGGGTGGAAGGAGGGATGGATGGATGAGTAGATAAATTGGTGGATGGATGGATGGATGATTAGATAAATTGGTGGGTGGGTGGATGAATGGATGGATAGATAGGTGGGTGAATGAATGGATGGGTGGATAGATGAATGGATAGGTGGGTGAATGGATGGATGGATGGGTGAGTAGATAAATTGGTGGATGGATGGATGGAAGGGATGGATGGATGAGTAGATAAATTGGTGGATGGATGGATGGAAAGAAGGATGGATGGATGCATGAGTAAATAAATTGGTGGATGGATGAATGAGTAGATGAATTGGTGGATGGATAGGTAGGTGGGTAGATGAATGGATGGGGGAATGAGTGGATGCATAGAAGGGTAGGTGAATGGGTGGGTGGGTCGGTGAGTGGATGGATGGATGGATGGATGAATGGGGGAACGGATGAACAAACATCAGTCACTTCATGCCTGCTGGGCACAGTGCTAATGCTGGAGATACACATGCAAAAGCAAGATAGTGCTTCCCCTCCAGGAGCTTACATTCTGTTTATTCTAACTTAAACACCAGATAAAACGGGCATTTCCATATACATAATAGAACAGAAAAAGCAGATGGGACGTGAAGCTGTGAGGCTGTCTATGTATAGCGTGCTTTTCTTTTAAACAAATTCTTGATTTTCAAGGTCTTTCATGCCCATCTGGGCAGCGTGTAGTGGGGGAGTGGTAGCCCGGGTTCTGGGGATAGAAGGGAGCACTCTGGTCCCACAGACGTGATGAAGGAAGAACCGCTAATGGTGACAATGTTGGAAGGATGGCTAGACTGGGAGTCAGGAGGTCTGAGTTCTCATCCCAGCATTGCCTTGGGTTTGCTGTGTGGCTGCAGGCCAGACACTTGTCTTCCTGAGGCCTCAGTTTCCACATCTGTGAATGAGTTTTGGCTCATTGACCTCTGAGGTCAGCTGCGACTTCTGCGAGGCGTGTGGCTCGGTGGGGCAGGACTGAGAGGTACCACTTTTTAGCCTCCCCGTGACTTTGGCCATGTGTCTGATTACTTGGTTCCTAACAAAAAGGCCCCCCGGCTATCCAAGTGACCTTGAACAAATCTCGTTCTTTTTCTGTAAAATGGGGGGGGGGGGGCTGGACCTGAGTCCGCGACTTAGCAGCTTTTTTTGACCCGGACGAGCTGCTTCCCTTGCGTGGGCCTCAGTTTCCTCCTCAGTCACGGGGGCTTGGACGAGGTGGCGTCTGGGGTCCCTCTGGCTCTGGGGCTGCGCTCCCCTGACCTCGGTGGCCCCGGCTCACCCAGACTTTCCCCTCCCCCAGGCCGAAGCTTTGCCGGGGCCGTGACCCCCCAGGAGGAGGAGGAGTTCCGGCGCCTGGCGGCCATGCCCAACATCTATGACGTCATTTCCAAGAGCATTGCGCCCTCCATCTTTGGGGGTGCAGACATGAAGAAGGCCATCGCCTGCCTCCTCTTTGGGGGCTCCCGCAAGAGGTGAGGGGACCAGAGGTGGGGGGGCCTCCTGATAGGTGGTGCCCCCGCCCCGGTCCCCGAGCCCCCAGAGCGTTCCAGGCAGAGGAAGCCGACATCGGGGGGGAGGGGGTCCCTCCATTCCACGCCCTGGGCTCTCCACCGGCTTGCTCGTTCTGGGTGGATTGCAGAGCCTTTCTGTTGTGGGGCTCGGCATGGGGGGGGTGCCCAGGATGACAGGCAGGGCCCCTCCCCTCACCATCGGTCCCTCACTCTCTTCCCAGGCTCCCGGATGGGCTCACCCGCCGGGGAGACATCAACCTGCTGATGCTGGGCGACCCTGGCACGGCCAAGTCTCAGCTTCTGAAGTTTGTGGAGAGGTGTTCCCCCATTGGGGTAAGTGGGCACGGGGCGCTGGGGCCAGGAGGCTGCTCCCTGTCTGACCTCAGGAGCCCGTGGTCACAGGGCTGGGGCCTGTCTAGGCTGACTGCCACCGGGGCTGTTACTGCTGCCTGCTGGAAGGAGTAGTGAGCTCCCCATATCTGGAGGCCTTACAGGTGATGATTTGGAGTCTCAGCGTGCGGAGCTGGGGCAAGCGGCTTCCCCTTTCTGGCCTCGGTTTCCTCATCCATAAAATTTGAGGCTTGGACTCGATGACCTTGAAGGTCATCAGGTCACAGTGGGCTGGGGAGAGGAGGAGGGTGGGTGATGGGTGTGGCTGTGGGTGCGGGGCACCTCCTGGCCCCTCAGTGCCCCCTCTCAGGGCTGCTGCCTGCGGGTCCCTGAACTTGGCTTTTTTCAGTTTTGATCACCCTGTTTCAGTAGAATGGTTTCCCTTTGTAGCCCACCCCCGGGGGCCTCCCAGGGCTCTCAGGCAGGTGGAGGCCTGTCCAGGGGGCCTGCCGTGTTGGGATATCCATCAGGGAGGCATGCCCTAGTGTGGAATGAAGCCTCCCACCGAGGGTACAGGAGGGAAACATGGCCTGAAGTCTGAGGACTGAGGTTCAAATCCCACCTCTCACTGAGGAACCTGTGTGACCTAAGGAAAGTCCCCTCCCCCTTCTGGGCCTCTTGTTTCCTCCTCTAAAACGGAGAGGTTGGACGAGTAGGCCTGGGAGGGCCCTTCCAGGCCTGGGCTAGGGTCTCAAACAGAGGTTGGGAGTCAGAACACCAGGGTCCAAGCCCAGCCCCGCCACTGCTCAGAACCTTGGAGAGGACGAGGCCTCAGGGGCCACCTTGTGCCATCTACCTCTCTAGCCTTCGCTTGGAGCCCTCCAGGGACGGGGAGCTCCCTACCTACCAGGGCAGCCCATCCTCTTTGGAAGGGAGCTGGTCCTTGGGTCGAGCCGTGGCTTCTGCCCACCTTCCCCTGGGTGTGATTGACGCCATGAGGCTCTTTATGGGCCTCAGTTTCTGTCTCTATAAAATGGGCATAATTACAACTGCCCTTCTGACTTCAAAGGGTTATTGTAGGATCAGATAGGGTCCAGAGGTGAGAAGGTGCCCGGGCAGGACAGGTCAGCTACATTACTTTGAGCGGCTGATTCACGGCAGAGGAGGAGGGCCCAGGGCCCGCCTGCTCCGCATCCGCCCTCTCAGGGCACAGCAGGCATTTCTGTCCTTAATGAAAAGGCTCCTGTTTGCTGATTCTTTGGAGCCTGAAGATCTGGGTTCAAGTCTCGCCTCTGACAGACACCAGCCGTGTGCCCTTGGCAAGCTCCTTCACCTCTGTGCTCCAAGCAATCTCTGAGGCCTTCAGAGGAGGTGCTGGCCTGCCTCAGTGGATGGAGTTTCCCCACCTGGAGCTCCCTGCCTTATTTTTACTGACAGCTTTTGTTTTTCCGTCACCTTCATTTCTGAATTGATCTCTCCCTCCCCTCTCCGGGGAGCCACCCCTTATCACAAAGATATAAAAAAGGAGAAAAACAGGTCAGCAAAACTAACCCATGCATTGTGTTGTCTGACTGTATGCCACATTCCCACCCACGGGCCCCCATCTCCGCAGTGAAAGGAGGGGGGTGATGCCCGTTGTGTGACAGCCCTTTGTGGCTTACAGTGTTTGGAGCGTCCTGTCTCTTTCGAGCCGCAGCAGTGAGGCATTAGGGTTCAGCTGTGAAAGAGTAGAGAGAGCCAGATCTGGCACCAGGATCTGGGTTCGAGATCCGACTGCCCCTTACCTCCTCTGTGACCTGGGACAAGCCAGTTTCTCAGGGTTGGAATGGATGCCTCTGAGGTCTAAATTCCAGCTCTCAATCTAAGATCCCGTGAAAACCCGTGAGATGAGTGGTGCAAGCATCGTCCCCACTTTAGAGAGGGGAAACTGAGGCACATAGGTCACAGGTGACAGGGCCATATCCCAAGCCCAGGTTCTCTGGCTTGAATTTGAGCGCTGTCTTAAAAAAAACAAAACAAAACAAAACCCTTTTTATTCTGAATTTAGCAACACACCAAAGAAGAGCCCCGTCTGTTAGTGCAGTCGAGTGAAAAAGCAGGATTGTTCATGAGATCGAGGCTCCGTGATGCATGGCTCACTTTTCTAAGTTTATAATAAATGAATATAGTAAATTCAGTGAAGAGCCTTCAAAACAGGCCTTTGGGGACTCTTTTTTACATTTTTTCTTTTTTTTTTTGTAGGCAGTGGGGTTAAGTGACTTGCTCACGGTCACATGGCTAGTGTCAAGTGTCTGAGGCCAGATTTGAACTCAGGTCCTCCTGGGCCAGCACTCTATCCACCGCGCCCATCTAGTTGCCCCTCATTTTTACAATTTTTAACATAACTTGCTTTCTCTTGTTTGTGTACGTCCTGTGTGTTTTAAAACGTCGCTCCCCCTTCACCCAGAGAGCAGCCCTAACCCTGCTTACGGGGAAGCTTATCCTGGGTCTGGGGGGTGGGGAGGGATGCAGGAGCTTTGTGAACTTGGATGAAAAAAAAAATGGCATCTTTGCTTTTACTGACCAGTAACTAAAATTTAGAATTTGCTTCAGTTATGTCAAAACACTATTCTCAAAGGGGTCCCCATTCTGCCCAGGGGGTCCAGCACACGCACAAGGTTGGGGGTCCCAGGCACTGAGGCCTCGATTCTTTCTTGGCCACCAGTTTAGGAAAGTCACGGCACTTTTGGGCCCCCCCTTGTTTCCCCACCGAGGACAGAGACTGCTGCTGGGCATTTGGGTATGGGGGTGCCTGAGCTCCCTCCCTAAAGGCCTGCCTCTCTCCTGTCCTCTAGGTGTATACTTCTGGAAAGGGTAGCAGCGCGGCCGGCCTCACGGCCTCCGTGATGCGGGACCCTTCCTCCCGCAACTTCATCATGGAAGGAGGCGCCATGGTCCTGGCCGACGGTGGCGTCGTGTGCATTGATGAGTTTGACAAGGTAAGGATGACCCAGGAGTCAGTCAGGGCTGGGGGAGGGGGCAGCGGGGGCCCAATCCTGGGCTAGGCACTGGGGGGTGAATGGTGCCTGCCCGTAGGGAGTCCACAGTCTGGTGGGGGTAGAGTGACAGACAGATAGGCCTATCTCTCTATCCTTCCATTGTTACTGTCTATCTCTCCATCTCTCCGTCTCCCTGTCCACTGTCCATCTGCTTTTGCATCCGTCCATCTAGCATCTCTTCTCCCTCCCCTCCCCCTTCTCCCCTTCTCCCTCCTCTCCCCTCCTCCACCCCCTCCTCTGTCTACATGATACACCATGTTGCAGACGGAGGCCGTAGTGGAGACAGAGCCGGGAAGACATGAGTTCGGGTCCTAGCTGCGTGGCCCTGGAGAAACATTTCACCCTCTCCGAGCCTCAGTTTCCTGCTCCGGTGACGGGTCCAGTGAGACCTGCACTTTCTCCCCCACAGGGGATTGTGAGGAGAAAGCTTTGGAAGCCTTGAAGTGCTAGTAGAAATACCAGTTTTGTTTGAGTTCCCAGACCCCAGACCCGAGGGCACCTCTTGGGGCTGTTTGTCCTGCTGCTGGGAGGCCTCTGACCTCTGGGGCTCATTTTACAAGAGGAAACTGAGGCCCGCGTGGGTCACATCAGGTAGCAGCAGGTGGGGTTTGAACCTCGGATCTCTGACTCCAAATGCAGCTCTTCCCACTGGGCTGCACTGTCTCCTGCACGTGCCACAGTCGGGGGGTTGGGAGCGGGGGGACCAGACCTCAGTCGATGTCTCCCCTGCACAGATGCGAGAAGACGACCGAGTGGCCATCCACGAGGCCATGGAGCAGCAGACCATCTCCATCGCCAAGGTGGGGCTGCCCTGCGGCGGGCGGGCCAGGCTGGGCTGGCGGTGCCCCCAGGGGCTGGGGCTGGGGCTGGACCCAGATCCAGGCCCACCTTGCTGACTCTCCCTGTCCTGCCCAGGCCGGCATCACCACCACCCTGAACTCCCGCTGCTCCGTGCTGGCCGCCGCCAACTCCGTCTTTGGCCGCTGGGACGAGACCAAAGGCGAGGACAATATTGACTTCATGCCCACCATCTTGTCCCGCTTTGACATGATCTTTATCGTCAAGGACGAACACAACGAAGAGAGAGACATGGTATGGACGTCGGGGGGTCGCGGGCCATCGGGGCCGACTCCGTCCCCAAGTCATTTCCCCCTCGAACACCTCAGGGGACGGGCAGCTCACTACCTCCCACAGCCGACATTCTCCTTTTGGGCCATCTCCCTGTAACTGATTCTTCTTGGGTCTCCCCTCTGGGCCCAGCAGAGCCAAGCTCGTCCCTCTTCCATAGCTCTTTAGATACCCAGAGAGCGTCGCGTCATCCCCGCCAGGCCTTCACCACCCTCCTTTATGTGGGGGAGGGGCCCCTCCCTGGTGCCAGGGCGTGTGCAGAGGGGAGGGGGACTGGTAAGGCCAGATACCGTGCTGATGGTGCCTTAGGATTAGAGAGTGTGTGTGTATGTGGACACATACACACACACGTTTACATTTATATTACACATAATATATTTAACATATGTTACATTTGTTATTTATTACATACTTTATGTATATATATACACATGCACGTATTTACATTTATGTTACACATATATTTCATATGTTACATTTATTATATATTTTGTGTGTGTATAGACACACCCACATATGTATATACATATGTGTGTCCACACATGTATAGGTTTACGTTTATATGTTACACATATATTTCATATATATTACGTTTATTATTTACTATATATTTATGTGTGTTAGTATATAGGCACACGCACACAAATACATATCTACATATGTGTGTCCACACACGTATACATGTGTGTTTACATTTATGTTACACATGATGTATTTATATATTACATTTATTATTTCTTATATACTTTACGTGTGTGTACATGTAGGCACACACACACACACACACCACACTGACACACGTGTCTATCTGAAATCAGAGTGGTGTAGTAGTAGAGAAAGAACAGGCCTTAACACCTGAGTTAGAGTCCTGCCTCGGACCCCTCCTGACCGGGTGACCTGCTGTGACCAGAAGGAACAGAGAAGGCCTGAGTGCTGCCTGCTCTGGCAGAAGGACTTTCCCTATCTGGGAGTTCTCCACGCCAGTGAAATCACAGGTTCAATTTCTTTCTGTCTCTGAAGGTTTAATAGCATTTCCCACTAGGACAGACCCTAGAAGCGGCCTCGTCCCTGACCCCTTATTTTACAGATGAGGAGACTGAGGCCCAGGGAGGCCGTGTCACTTGGTTGTTAGATCACAGACCTGGAGCAGAAGGGAGGTCATTTGTTCTCGCCCCTTTTTACAGATGAGGAAACCGAGGCTCAGATAGGGCTTGTCACAGGGTTGCGGAGCCAGCTTCTAATACATGTCCTCCAATTCACTCTTCTTCCCACTTGGGCTAAAGGGATGTTACTTGGAGAAGATTTTTTTAAAATCTTGTGTTTCTCAGTCGGTCAACCACTATTTAGCGCCTCCTGTGTGCCCGGCGCTGCTGCTGGTGGGTGGTGGCCACGAGGGAGAGATTGGAGCTCTTGGTGTAAATTGTTAACTCCCCCTGCTGAGGATGTGAGACCCTGTGTGCCTGGCGGAGTCAGGGTTAGAAAAGGGGCGTTGAGCGTATCCGGCGGCCTCAGGAAATGCGGGGGTCCTTGTCCTTCTGCTTCTGGCAGGGACAGCCCCCTCGGGGCTCCCCTTTCCTTCAGTCTTTAGATTGAGGGGAATAGAGTCCTGAGTCTGGTTCGAATCTCAGCTCTGCCTCGTGTTTCTTGTGGGACCTTCAGCAGTCACTGTCTGGGCCTCAGTTTCCCCAGTGATCTCCAAACTGCCTTCATGCTGTAAAGTCCGTGGTCCGGCCATTCAGTCTCAGATCCCTCCCTGCCCTCTACCTCTGCCTGTGCTCGGGGTCGGGCTGGCGAGTTCACCGTGGGTCCCTCCCTTTGCGCCCCCAGACTCTGGCCAAGCACGTCATCACCCTGCACGTGAGCGCGCAGACTCAGACGGAGGCCGTGGACGGTGAGATCGAGCTGGGCAAGCTGAAGAAGTTCATCGCTTACTGTCGATTGTGAGTCTGAGGGAGGTGGCCGGCGAGGGCTCCTGATGGCGCTCGTCCCCTGAGGATGGGCTGCAAGCAGCTTTAATGATTTCCCGGGCTGTGTCCTGACGGGGGACGATAACGTTTTCCATGGGCTGGTCACCCTTCTGTTCGCGGCTAAATGACCGCATTTCCCCCCTTTTAAAAGATTGGATGAGGCCTGGCATTCCGGTAGTGGCCGAGCGCCCAGTTGTTAGCGAAGGTGGCCGCCTCTGCCTCTGCGTGGTTGGGGGACTGGTGGCGGGTCCCCAGGGTCGGGGCATCCCTTTAGAACAAGGTCACGTCAGCCGCGCCTGGAGGCTGCGAGTCTCCTGTCTGTCCCCCCCGGGCGGCTCCCTGGGTCTGGGGCTCCTTGTGCAGCACGGGTGGGGGGCTGCCTGACCTCCGGGGCCCTTCCCAAGGCTGGCCTCACTCCTTACCCTCTGCCCGATGCAGGAGATGTGGGCCCCGTCTGTCTGCGGGGGCCGCGGAGAAGCTGAAGAATCGCTATATCCTGATGCGCAGCGGGGCCCGCCAGCACGAGCGCGAGAGTGAGCGCCGCTCCAGCATCCCTATCACGGTCCGGTGAGCGGGGGCGGGGACAGGAGCCCGCCTGGGCTTCCGGGCAGGGCACAGTGGGACAGTCGTCTTCCCTGAGGGGGCTTGTGAAAGGGCTTTCTTTACCCAGCCATCCGTCCTTCCGGGAGTCAGGAGCTGGGTTCGAATCCTGCCTCTGAAACCCGTGTGAGCTCACCAGTCTCTTCACCTCAGTTAAGTGACTGAAGTTAAACTGTAAAATGTGGGGGTCGCACCTGCTGGCCTCTGCCAGCCCTCCCGGCTCCAGAGCGAGGGTCCCGTGATCCCGCTGGGCGCCGTCTCTTCATCCCCACCCCTCCCCCCAGAGCCCAGACCTGGACTCACCCACACGCAGCCCACAGAGCCGGGGGGCCCTGGCGTGTGTGGCATGTCCGGCGCGGCTCTGCCTGGTCGGAGCCCCACCCTGGGGCCTGGGGTTTGGGCTCAGGGTCTCCTCTGCCCCCCCCCCCGCAGGCAGCTGGAGGCCATCGTCCGGATCTCTGAGTCCCTGAGCAAGATGAAGCTGCAGCCGTTTGCCACGGAGGCTGATGTGGAGGAGGCGCTGAGGCTGTTCCAGGTGTCCACGCTCGATGCCGCCCTGTCCGGCTCCCTGTCAGGTAAAGGTCGGGGAACCCCTCCGGGGGCCGTCCCAACCGCTCACTCACCGGACCACCCTGGCGGAATCCCGCCTCGGTGTCTTCGGCCGCGAGATGAGCTCTGGTTTATGAAAGGGCCTTAGAAGCTGTCGCGGGCCTAACCGAGGGGCTGGCGGTTCTGGCTGGCTTTCAGGGGCAGCTTGGCCTGGGGAGACACCGCTGGCCTGGGAGTCAGGCTCAGGGTTCCAATGCCGGCCCTTCCACTTCCTACCTGTGTGACCCTGAGTAAAACACTGACACCTCTGGGCCTCACTTTCCCCCGGTCAGACGAGGGGGTGGGGCCGGCTGATCTCTGGTCCCATCCGCCCTGGAGCTGACCTGTGGTGTCGGATGGGTCATCTAAGCGCTGATAAAACGATGGTGCTGGACCAGATGCACTCTAAGAGTCCCCTCCATCGCCGAGGGTCTAGGGTCCCGGATGTCCGTCCGTCCTTCCCCTGGCTCCCGCTCCCAGCCACCAACCCCCCTCTCTTTCCCGTCTGGCAGGGGTGGAGGGTTTCACCAGCCAGGAAGACCAAGAGATGCTGACGCGGATCGAGAAGCAGCTGAAACGCCGCTTCGCCATCGGCTCCCAGGTCTCCGAGCACAGCATCGTGCAGGATTTCACCAAGCAGGTAGCGCCCCCTGCCCCCCGCTCCCTCCTCCCCTCCGTTCTCTCCCTGGCCGCCAGCGCCCTGTCCCTGGTGTTTATTTGTGCGTGTATTTTAAGCACGTAGCTGTTGTCCCCTTGAGGGAAGCCCGCTCGGGAGAGGTCCCTGTTCTCCCAGCACAGAACCCGGCTCAGCGCGTAATTGGTGCTCAGTAAGAGCTTGGCCTGAGGCTTCTGGAAGGTGCTTGTCTAGACATGGGGGGGGTTTAGAATGGAAGCCTCCTGAGAGCAGGCCCCCACTGGCCTACGGTGCCTCGCACGGGGTAGGTGCTTCCCAAAGGCTTGAGGACAGACCTTTGGTCCAGGCCTTGTGTTATAGCGGAGAGGATGTTGGCTTCGAAGCCCCCTGTTTGATAGCTGTGTGTCCTTAGGCCAGTCACCGCCCTGAGCCCGTTTCCTCACCTGTGAAATGGGGGTGAGGGCCAACATCGGTAAAGTACCTACTGTGCGCCAGGCGTAATACACACAGTACCAAGAGCATTGTCGAAATGCCCCTGCCCTGGCTGCCCATTGGAAGGTGGAGTGGCCCTTTCGGGGCCCGAAAGGCACAGTGGTGACAAGGTCCCCAGCGCCGTCCCTGCCACCGGCCCATCCTAAACCCCGCCTTCCCTCGCCCAGAAATACCCCGAGCACGCCATCTACAAGGTCCTGCAGCTCATGATGCGCCGTGGCGAGATCCAGCACCGCCTGCAGCGGAAGGTCCTCTACCGCCTCAAGTGACCTCCTGGCCCCTCATGCCTGCATCTGCGCCTGCGGCCTCATCAGGACTCTTCTCCCCTCCGCCAGCTGGTGCTGTTGCTGCTGTTTCCGGGCCGGCCTGCCTCCCCTTGGGCCCCTGAGGAAGTCCTGCCCTTCGCCCTGGCTCCCCCCTCCTGCGCCCCTCCCTCCCGCGCCGGGCCGCCAGACCGGGGCTCCAGCCGCATGGGGGTCCTTGGGTAGAAGTGGGAAAGTCAAGAGATTTTGGGTGTGCTTGGTCTTGTAACAATAAAGAAGTGATTTGTTTTTGGGGACACCTACGAGCTGCTTCTGGGAGACCTCGAGAGGCGTCGTGTGGGTGTCGGCCCTCATGGAGGGGGGCTCGTCGCCTGTTAGGGCCCAGCTCTGGACCGTGGCCTCCTGTAGGGTAGTAAGAGACTCCTGGAGGTTAGTACCTGCCCGAAAGGGTACGCAGTCGCCTCCCTTTCAGGGAGAGAGCAGCCCACCTGTCCCTTCCTCCTTGTCTGGGGGGACCTTCTGCCCCCAGGGCTGGCTGGAGCCCTCCTCCATTAGAGAACCGCCCAGATAATCAGAGACTAGGCTTTGGGGTGCTGTGTCCCCCTCCCCCCGTCCCTCCATTTCAAAAACAACCCCCCTTCCCAGTCAGGGCGGATTGGCCCCCAAGCACCAGGAGTGAAGGTGACTTGTTCAGGGTCACACCGCCTGGTTGCGTTCCTGCCTCGGCCAGAAGAATAAGATAAAAATGGGAAGCTCCCGGCCGGCCGCACCCCCAGCCTCGGCATCCCCAGTGAGGTGTGAGAGAGAGAGGATGTCTGACTCTATCCTTTGTCTCAGTCGTCTGTGCTGGCAGCCAGCCTCCCCCCTCCGTGCCTGGATCATGGGCCCCGGGCTGGCCCCTCACAGCCCCCGGGGGGATTGTCTGACCTTGCAGAGCCATCCCGGCAGAGGAGACGGGGCTTTGTCCAAACCCAGGAGGGGCTTTCCGAGCCTGGAAGCATCTCCAGCCTCGTTACCCACAGAGAGGCCTTGACTCTTGTCTGAAACTACCCTGGGTCTGTGGGACTGTGAACAGAAGGCCTCTGGTAGGGGGCAAGTGTGGAAACCTCGCCGGGGTGGGGTCAGCATCGGGGAATACCGCAGTCCTTATCCAGGATGGTTCTGGGGATCATGCCAGAGAAGGAGGCCCCCAAAATCAGCTTCACAAGCTGATATCTCTGTTAAATATGATCTAACATCAATTAGATGTATCTAGTTAAATGTCAGTTATTAGTTAAATGCTAATCACGTCCATTAAAATCCCATGAAAACCACAGGATCTCCCCATGTGCTGAGACAATTGATGAAAAAAAAATAAATCGGGGAATCACTTCTCATCTGGAGAGAAAACCAGACGGGCGTGGCTTGGGCTCAATGCCCCGGTGGTGGGGCCGAGGCGGGTGGGGGGAGACTTGGAGCATCAGAGCTGGAGGCGTGGAGGCTTAAAGGGGAAGTCACTGGGTCAGAGTCTAGAAGGGGTGGAGATGCGGCCTACTTCATGTGCCAGGGTGATTCGTGTCCTGGGTGGGATGCTTGGGGCCTCGGTGGGCTTGCCTCTGAAGAGCAATCTCTCATTTATATATCAGTTTAAGGTTTGCAAAGTGCTTCCCACAATAGCTCATCTTAACATCACAAAGTAGGTGCTATTTTCATTTTGCAGATGAGGAAACTGAGGCTGAAGTGAAGGGATGTGTCCCAGTAAATTTCCAAGGTGGGATCTTGCCTGAGGTCTTCCACCGCCGCCTCTACGACCTTGGACAAGTCATTGAGCCTCCGTGGGCCTCAGCGTCCTCCTCTGTGAAGGGAGGGTGTGGTGACTTCTGAGCCTCGCCTCGCTGCGTGTCTGGGGTCGCATGACTCCATTTTCTGCTTCTAAGATGCCAGCTATTAGCCATCCCCAAGATGGCAAGAGTGTGATGATGACAGCGGCCACCAGGGGGAGACAGAGGCCCGAGTACCAGAGCTGCTGGGCTCCATGGCGGCAGGGCCAGCCCGCCGTAGTTTGGGATAAGAATCCCTGGCCCCGGCGTGACTTGGGCCGTGACACCTGCAGCTTCCCGTCCCCTGCTCTCTGCCCAAGGTCTCGAAGCCTTCCCCGTTCTGGTCAAGAGTGGGGGAGCCACGAGGCTAGGGGAGGAGAGCAAGGATCCTTTGTGCCTCAGTTTGCTTATCTGTAAAATGGGGTGGACTGGATGGCATCTGGGGTGTTTCCAGCTCTCATCCTGTGTTTGATTACATGATCTAGGATCCCGCTCCCACCCCCACCCTACTCCATCCTTGTCCCATGTATGTATATATATGTGTACCCCCCTCAGCGCCATCCCCCATGCTCATCTCTATTAAGCAAAAAGAACATGTTTCAGAGGAGACAAGGGTTCGAATCCTGGCTCTAATCTCTACTGTTTCTAAGACCTTGGGGACGTCCCATCCCCTCCACTCTCCCTGGTGATCCCTAAGGCTTCTTCCAGTCTGATGGCAAGCTTGGCACAGACGTGGGCCCGACAAGCCCAGAGAACCGCGAGGGGATGGGCTGGGCCTGGCTCCTTTGAGACCCTGCTTCCAGTGACTCTTTCTGCTGCTGTTTTCAGAAGGCATTATCAACTGCAGGACCTGCGTTCAAGGTCTCCTCCTGCTATTGTCTACCTGTGTGACCTTGGACAGGTCATTTCCTCATCTGTAAAATGAGGGGGTTGGATCATCAGTAGTGTCAGTGGCTTAGAAAACCACAAATTAACATTATCTATGTCATATTGCATTTTTATTTCTTTTATTAAACATTTCCCAATTGCATTTTAATCTGGCACTCAGGCTGGCGCCAGGTCCCCCTAGATCAGATGGCCGTTGCCAGTCTCTTCTAGAGTCCAATCTCCAATTCTTGGATTCTCCTTCTTTGGGGCCTTTGGCCTCCTAACGGACCCACTTGAGAGGCGCCCTGGGCTGGGGGTCAGGAGGAAGGCCTGAGTCCTGGGGAGCTCCAACGCGCTCCTCTCCCGGATGCAGCAGCGGGGTGGGAGAGATGGGGTTCGGGCTTTGGAGTCAGAGGACCCGGGTTTGAACCCCAGCTCAGTTACTGACCCGCAGGTCACTCTACCTTCCTCAGCGAAATGAGCTGATTTTTTGAGGATGGTGTCCAGCTCTCAGGGTGGATGGGGACACATTCACCTTCGTCGTGTTGTGGCCCTCTTTGAGAACAAAGGAAGAAACACCAAAAGTGTGCGGGGGACGGGGGGTCCAAAAGCTGGCTCCTTTCCCATTGCGGGGACGAGGATATGAGGGTGGTAAGGGGCATGGTCAGCCAAATGAGGCTTCCAGATTCTGGCCTGCCCCTTTATGTTCAACAATCGAGTAAGTGACTATGTTCTGGGCCCTGAGGCTGCGATGACCAAAGCTGTCCCTCCCAGGCTCTCGGAGCTTCATGGAATCATGGCACCCAGCTCTGGAAAGGACCTCAGAGATGGTCTTCTCTAAGCCCCTCTTAGGGCAGCTAGGTGGCGCTATAGTGCACCGAACACCGGCCTGGAGTCAGGAGGCCCTAAATTCAAATCTGGCCTCAGACACCTAACTAGCTGTGTGATCCTGGGCAAGTCGCTTAGCCCTGTTTGCCTCAGTTTCCTCATCTGTGAAATGAGCTGGAGAAGGAAATGGCAAACCACTGTAGCATCTCTGCTAAGAAAACCTCAAATGGGGGCTCAAAGAGTCGAAAAACAACAAAAACAAGTCCCTCTTACAGATGAGGAAACTGAGGCCCAGTTAATGTACTGTATTTTCCAAAGTCAGCAGGCAGGCAACAGGCATTTGTTAAATGGTTACTGTGTGCTGGGCACTGGGCTAAATGATGGAGATTCAAAAGCAAAATTCAGTCCCTGCCCTCAAGGAGCTTACATTCTAATAGGGGGATTTTGAGCATATAGGTAATTAGGTACTTGTAAGATATGTAGGAAAGGAGGAAAGAAGGGAGGGCGGAAGGAAGGAAACATTAGGCAGGTACTATGTGCCAGGCACTGTGCTGAGGGCTGTAGATGCAAATATAAGCAAGGATCCTGCCCTCAAGGAACTTACACTCTAACAAGGAAGACAACACACCAAAATGAGCAGGGTTGGGGGTGGTGGGTGGGAATGCAGGTACCCAGTGCGGGAAGGGTCTTGTAGTCTGGAAGCCAGGAACAGGGCCCAGAGGGGAATGAAGGCAGGCCTGGACCTCTCCCCAACATGGAGACTCCAGAAGGAATTCCCCAATGGGAGAAGAAGATGGCCCTTGCAAAGAGATGCTCTAGGTGGAGAAGGCTAAAGGGATACTTGGCTATTCCAGCATGGGGAAGTCCCAGGCAGGGAGGGAAGTTCCAGGATGAGATGGCGTGATTTGGAAATCCAAGAGCCAGGAACAGGAACACAGGATCTACTTCATCTACTCCAACACCTGTCTTTTCCAGCAAGAGGAAGGATCATCCACTCTAGGCATCCTGAAGGGTCTATGAGACTCTTCAGCATCCCCCCCAAAGCCCAGGCCCCTCCAGGGCATTCAGTCCAACCCAACAAACACTAATTAGAGGTCTGAAGTGTTCCAGGAACTGAGTTAGGGTCTGGGGACCCCAAAACAAAAGGGAAAATGGCCCCCGCTGTCTTGAAAGGCACTCCAGCCACACTGTCTGCTGGGCTTATCTGCCCCTGCCCGGCCCATCCCCAACAGCCTGTAGGAAAGACAGAAAAGAGCCAGCTCTAAGCTCTCCCTTAACTTTTTCTCCTCTCTTTCCCCCGGGACACTGTGGCTGAACCCCGTGGGGCCCAGGCCTCCCCTACAGCTTCAGGATTCACAGTCAGTGGGGTTATTATATAAGCTGAGCAGAATAGGAGAGGTGTTTTGACAGGCCTATTCCCGAGCTCCCACACTGGCCTCACCCACAAGCAGCAGAGTTTGGGGGTGGGGGTGGGTGGGAGGTGGAAGGAACAGCTGAGAACAGCTGTGCAAAATATGAAGCTGCTTCCCTCGCATTCTGCACTAGAAAGAGTCAGATTCCACGGCATGGGGCTGGGGGGTGCTCTGAGCCAAGACTGGGCCCCCTCCTGGGCCCTGCCCAGCCAGACCTCCCCACTTCTCTGGCTCCCGGGGCTCTGGTGGTGATGGGGGCAATCGTCCTACAAGTGTCTGAGCAGGGACCTCCTGACTCCCATACCTGTCTGACATGGGGCAGTCACTTACCTGCTCTCTGATCTCAGTGGCCTCACCTGTAAAATGGGGAGAGGAGCAGGGAAGGAAGATGGGACGAGCCGGTCACTGAGTTTCCTTCCAGTATGACCTCCTCTGACCCTGTGGGGCTGGACAGCGCCTGGGCCCCTGCGTCCTTAACTGCCACTGTCTGCCCCCTTACCAAGGCTCCAGAGGCTGGAATCAGGCTCGATTACAGGAATTGTTCCAGGGCTGGTTCAGGGCCAGGTTGGGGGTGGACACCAGGAGAAGGGCCCAAGGAAATTGGGTCCCTGGGAACTACAGAGGGGCAAGGCTGGAGAAGGGAGGGAAGGTGCCCACAGCCTCACCGAGGCATTGTTCCCAGCACGTGCTCCCCGGGGGCGCGAGCCCCGCAGCTGACCGCCCCTTTCTCTTTCCTGACCCCTTCTTTCTATCAGAGCAGAATTTCGTTTATCCCACTTTTAGAGTGGGAAGGAACCAGAGGTCGTGCAGTTTGGAAGGGGAAGGTCTCAGACTGAAGGCAGGAGGGAGCTGGGTTTCAGTCCAGGCTGTGTTTTAGTTTCCTCATCTCAGCAGAGTCAGTTCAAGTGCCAGTTTTGTAGTCAGATAATCGGGGTTCCCATCTCTGCCCTTACTGTCTGGGTGACTGTGGGCAAGTCCCTTCCCCTCCACGGACCTCAGTTTCTTTATTTGTAAAATGAGATGGGTGCTCAGCTCTCAAGCAATGACCCCAGTGACTCACTCCCTGAATTTAAACAGAGGACGCCTGAGGTTCCTTCCAGCTCAGGACCCTATAGGGCTTCTCTGGGCCTCTCTGAAGTGCAGAGATTAGACTCCATGGCAGCATAGTGTGCTGGACCTGGAGCCAGGAAGGCCTGGGTTCAAATCCACCTCAGACCCCTCAGTTACTTAGTCAATGAGCAATTATTAAGCACTTACTGTGGGGGCCAAGGAGAGTACTGGGTGTCTGGGATACAAGTATAAAGAAGGAAACAATCCCTGCTCACAATAAGTTTCCATTCTGATGGGGGAAACAACAATGCTAATAGAAATATATATATAGCACATAAATAATCAATAACATATATATGAACAATAAATAAATAATATGATAATAAATTATTCATTTAAATATAAAATGATATAATTATACACATGTACATGTGTGTGTACATGTAGAGAGGAGGCAAAGGGGAATGAGACAGAGCGGGGCGGGGAGAGAGAGAGAGAGAGAGAGAGAGAAGAGAGAGAGAGAAGAGAGAGTGAGAGAGAGGAGAGAGAAAGAGAGAGATTAAATACAACATAGTTGGGGGGAGGGTCAGGAGGGGCTTCATGCTGGAGGTGATGCATGGACTGCGTCTTAAAGGAAGAGAGGGGGTGGAGGTGGAGGTGAGGAGGGTTTCCCAGGCATGGGTAGCAGCCAGAGCAAAGTCCCAGAGAGGGGAAATGGAGTGTCCTGTGCGAGGAGCAGAGAGAAGGTGGGTCTGATGGACCCCAGAGCACGGGACCCGCATACCGTCTGATGATGCTGGAAGGGCAGATGGGGTCAGGCTTTGCAGGGCTCTGAAAGCTAACCGGAGTGCCTTGCTTTTTATCCTTAAGGCAACTGGGAACAGTTTGAGTGGACTGAGTAGGGGCAAGGTGCTCAGATGTGTCTTTAGGGACAATCCCATTGGCAGTGGGAGCCTGGCCTGGAGGAGGAGGGAGAGGGGACAGCAGGAGGAGCAGAGGGGAGACTGATGGAGGAGTCCCAGTGTGGGATGGAATGGGTGTGAAGGAAGGAAGGTCAGGGCAATGCTGAGATTATGAAGCTGGGGGCTGGAAGGAGGGTGGTGCCTCGTGGGGGGCCCTGGGCGAGCCTTCTGTGGGCCTCACGGGCATCTGTAAAGTGAGGTGGTTGGATTCAGCAGCTCCTATTCTCTGATCCCAGAGGGGAAATCACCCGCGGACCCCCTGCCTTCGGCTGTCAGAGGAAAAGGGTCTTCTAAGTCCCAGAAGTTACATAAGTGAGTCATTGTGATGGTCCATCCTGGTAGCCCCTGGGTATCTTCAAGGCTGTGTCCGGCAGGAGGAGGAGGTGCACTGGCTGTGGACAGAGGGAGGGAGGAACCTCGGTGCTGCTAAGGGGGCTCGAGAAGGTGGACAGGCCCCCAGAGAGGCTGCAAACCCATTGGGTGGATCTTCCAAGGAAAATGGAGCCGAAGACATGGAGAAGTCACACGGGGTTGGGAGGTGTCCATGGGGATGCTACACCTCAGGGGAAAAGAAGGGCCACGCTGATGAACCCATGGATCCACCTGGGTGTGGCAGTGTCAAAGCCTCTGGCTTTGGGCCTTGAGGTGTTAAACATAGA
>NW_020943070.1:6319094-6354582 GCF_900497805.2 Vombatus ursinus | reverse complement strand
CAGAGCTGGGAGGGGCCTTAGAACAGGAAATGCCAGAGCTGGGAGGGAGCTTAGAATAGGGAATTGACAGAACTGGGAGGGGCCTTAGACATCATCCGTTACAAATGAGGAAAACTTTCCAGTTTGATCTTGGAAGCAGCATCTGGTCTTTCCAGGTGGCTGCCCTGACCTCCATACCCTTCAAGGAGATGGGGGCAGGCAGAGTGTGACTCTGCTGGTGCAGCTGTGGATGGACATCAGGACAGTAAGCCAGATGAAGTCTTTGGCTAGGACACAGATGGCACCTGCAAGGCAGCCTCCCTTCACTGGAAGCCGGCCTGGGGAGCCCCTGTGTCTGTAGTCAAATCACATTTTCTGGGTCTACATTCTTTTTTTTTTTTTTTTTTTGGAGGCAATGGGATTAAGTGACTTGCCCAGGGTCACAGAGCTAGTAGGTGTCGAGTGTCTGAGGCTGGATTTGAACTCAGGTCCTCCTGACTCCAGGGCCGATGCTCTATCCACTGTGCCACCTAGTTGCCCCCTGGGTCTGCATTCTTGACCCTTACGTTCCTCCCAATGCTTATTTCATTTTCCAGCAAACATATGTTAAGCACCTACCGTATGCAAAGCCCAGAAAGTGGCTTTAACCAGAATAGCATATTTTATTTTGCTTTTTTAAAAAAAATTAATTTATTTTGAATTATCAACAATCACTTCCATAAGCTTTTGAGTTTTAAATTTTTCTCCCCCTCCTTCCCTAAGATGGTGTGCAATCTGATATAGGCTACATATATATATATTCCTATTAAACATATTTTCATATTAGTGATGTTGTAAGTAAGAATTAGAACCAATTGGAGGAACCACCAGAAAGAGGAAACAAAACACAACAGAAGAAAAAAATTAGCAAATAGTTTGCTTTGATCTGCATTCAAACTCCATAGTTCTTTCTTCTTTGTGGATAGCATTTTCCATCACGAGGCCTCTGGAGATGTCTTAGATCCTTGTATTGCCGGGAAGGGTCAAGTTTATCAATATTAGTCATCGCACAACGTGGCTGTCACTGTGTACAACGTTCTCCTGGTTCTGCTCACTTCACTCAGCATCAGACCATACAAGTCTTTCTAGGTTTTTCTGAAGTCTGCCTGCTCATCATTTCTTATAGCACAATAATATTCCATTACATTCATATACCACAACTTGTTCAGCCATTCCCCAGTTGATGGGCATCCTCTCAGTTTTCAATTCTTGGCCACCACAAAAAGAGCTGCTATAAATATTTTTGTACATGTGGGTCCTTTTCCCATTTGTGTGATCTCTTTGGGATATAGCCTTAGAAGTGCTATTGCTGGGTCAAAGGGTATGCAGAGTTTTATAGCCCTTTAGGCATAGTTTCAAATTGCTCTCCAGAATGGTTGGATCAGTTCACAACTCCACCAACAATGCATTAGTGTTCCAATTTTCCCATATCTTCTCCAACACTTATCATTTTCCTGTTTTGTCCTGTTGGCCAATCTGATAGGTGTGATGTGGTACCTCAGAGTCGTTTTGATCTACATTTCTCAAATCAATGGCGATTTAGAGCATTTTTTCCTATGACCATAGACGGCTCTAATTTCTTCATCCGAGAACTGCCCGCTCATATCCTTTGACCATGTGAAGGAGTTCTAAAGTTCATCCACGGCACCTTCCGTTCCCTCAAGGAACTCACACTTAAGAAGGGGGATAAGACAGCAACCCTAAATCTGCAGTATTACATCATAAAACCTCGGCTTCCTTTAACGCCCAGGGCAGCCACCATCTTGTTTCCAGTTCTGCAGTGTGTGAATGCTCCCCCTCTTGGCCTGACTCTCTATCCCTAGGCACTAACTCTGCATTTAATGACTTAAGCATCTTTCGAATCCTCCCACCCGAATACAAGCCAAGGACTCTTGGCTTTGCCCTTGGATGCCCAACTGCCAGCTCAGGGGCATATAGCAGGTGCATATTAAATGCGAGTTCTGTTATATGAGTGCCGCTGAGCAGGACAAAGTGTTCTGTGAGGTCTTGGGGAAAAGCGGTAGCCGCCAGAGGTCTTCTGCTCCTGCATCTAGCACTCACAAGGAGTCACGGAGAATTCTGAGCTGGAAGGGACCTTAGGCAACCATCCAATCCAACCCTTTGTTTTCAGAGGAGTAAACTAAGGCGCAGAGGGGAACTTGACTTGTGCAGCGTCACAGAATTCCAACTCCAGTGGTCTTTTCTGCTAAGTCGCTCTCCCTAAGGTCGCTCTCTGCTTTCAAACACCAGCATTCCTGGATGGGTGGTTATGAGAAGGGACACAGTCCCATCAGGGAGCACCCCCTCTCCCTGTCCCCCACAAGGCCTCTTTTCCTGGGGGGGGGGGGAGGAATGGAGGAAGAGAGGACGCCAGCTCCTGACCTTTCCGCAATTTGCCTTTTCAGAGAAACAAGTTTTTCCCGTTGCCATGGAAACCAGAAGTGGTTCTCTCTGTGGGTCTGGCTTATTTTAGAACTCTTGCTGCTCTGATGGCATTGTCCGTCCCACCATCCCGCTGGCACCTTCGTTCTGTGGCCTCTGATGCGGCTCTGGGTTCCACAGGGCCTGACCTGCCTACAGGACACCACAGAGGAAGTGAGGATGGGGGCAGCAGGGTACTGTGTCTGGTGATCTGTCCCACTTCAGAAGTCACCCTGAGGCCAGCCATAGCACACCTGGCCCCTTGGAAAAGCTGCCCTTCTGCCCTATCATGGTGGAATGGACAAAGGGACTGTTAGAGAAAAATGGATAAAGCCCTCAATTCAGAGCGTAGGAGCTGGGTTTGAATCTCTACTTTAGTCTGTCTCTGTGACCGGGTATTGATCATTCCCATTCATTCATTCATTCATTCATTCATTCGCTGGTTCGATCTTCATCTAGTAAGCATTTATTAAGCACCTATTATATGCAAAGTGAAACAAAGCATGGTATAGGGGATAGAGAACTATCACTGGAGACAAGAAGACCTGGGTTCAGGTCTTACCAAATCATTTAACCTCCTGGTACCCCAGGAAACTCTCTAAGAATAAAGTCTGGGGGCTGCGGGCTGAGTATCTCCTCTCGAGGAGTTCCCTATACCAATTAAATCTCAGGGCTGATCCCAGCTAGATGCCAGCAATGCAGAGACAAAAATAAAACCATGAGTTTTCTTTTGGGAGGAAATGACGTGCAGGCAGCTCAGATTTAGAATATGTACACAGTAAATGGGAATTTGGGGGAGAGAAGGATCTAGCAATTTTGGTCTCAGTTTACTAATTTAGTGCTGACATTTTGAGTTCACTTTATGACTTTGAATTCACATTATGAGCACTAGTCTCAGAATTGAAAGACCTAGTGTCTTTTGTCTGATAATTAAGATAAAAGTGGCTTAGGTCTGATCGTTACTAAAGAAAAAAAAGTCATATCTCACTGACCCTCAGTTTCCTCCTCTGAAATACTAACCTTACCTCACAGGGTGGTTGTGATGAAAGTGCTTTGCAGTCCTTCAGTCAATATAGAGATTCAAGTGATGATGATAATGATAATGGTAATATGATGTTAATGGTTATGTTGGTGTTGTCAGTGATGGTAGTGGTGCTAATGACGGTGGTAGTGACAATAATGATGGTAGTGGCAATGATGATGGTGATGACCATGATGGTGGTGGTGGCAATGATTATGGTGGTGATGCCAGTGATGGTGGTGACAATGATGATGGTGATGACAATTATGGTGGTGATGTCAATGGTGGTGGTGACAATGATGGTGGTGACAATGATGGTGGTGATGTCAATGATGATGGTGGTGACAATGATGGTGGTGATGTCAATGATGATGGTGGTGACAATGATGGTGGTGATGTCAATGGTGGTGGTGACAATGATGGTGGTGATGCCAGTGGTGACAATGAGAGTGGTAGTGATAATGATGGTGGTAGCCAAACTCTCCACAAAGAGGCAGAAGGACAGATTATGAAAGGCAGGGCTTCAAATGCTGACCTTCATAACCTTACCTCTTGTGGCAGGTGCCATCCATTATCTACAGAATAATCCTGAAAACCCTGATCAGCCCTCAGTTGTGTCCTGGGGCACAACTCCAAGAATTGGGAGTAGAGTTAGAATTTGCTAGTTTAGTCTTTGTCTTGGATTGACTGCCCCAGACTTATTTTGTCCATTTGGACTAGTTTTCTATGGATTTAGAGACACAGAACTTGATTTTAAATCTGGACTTTGCTATTTACTAGCCATGTGACTTCGGGCAAGCTATTTCATCACATGGCCTCAGTTTTCTCATCTGTAAAACGGTAGTTTAATTTTTAGATATTGACAATGTGGGAATGTGTTTTGCTTGACTATAAATATTTGTTATAAGGCCTTTGTCTTCCTTTTTTTCAATGAATAGTGGGAAGAAGAGAAAATAAATGTTTATTAATTGAAAAAAAATTAAAAATAAAGAGAGACTTTAGAGCAGAGGTGGGGAACCTGCACATGTGGCCTTCTAAATCCTTAAGTGTGGCCTTTTGACAGTCAAAAAAGGATTTAGAAGGCCGCATGTGGTCTTAAGGCTGCAGGTTCCCCATCTCTGGTTTAGAATGAAGGATATTAGGAGGTAGAAGTAAAGAATGTTAGAGATTTAGTCCAACCTGCACATTTTGCAGATGAGGAAACTGAAGCCTTGAGGGGGAAGGAAATGACTAGATGATCCCCAAGTTCCACTTTCCTATAACTTTATCTTTCGTCTTTCCCTGTTGACTGTAAGGGGCAGGGGCAGTATTGTCTTTGTATCCTCAGTACCTAGCACAGTGCACAGACCAGAGTCAACACTTAGTAAATGGTTTTAATAAATGGTTGATTGATTTCCACCGCAAAATCTATGGAATTCTTTGGGGCTAGTATGATCTATTGGGAAGAGAATAGAGAAAAGGATATGAGTTAGGAGGCAGAAAACCTCAGCTCCAGTGTCTGCTCAGTCACTTAATGGCTTTAGACGAGTCATATATTACAGACTTTCTTTTTGGAACTAGATGATAACTTGGAGATCATTTAAACTCTCCCCACTTTACAGAGAAGGTTGTTGTCATTCTTTGTCCTTCCTTCTCAAAGAGGACCATGACATCAGGGAGTTGATGGCATTATGTGCAAATGAATTGGATTTAAGTGAGGCAAGGCTGTACAAAGTCACCAGCCTCACTTTCTCCTCTGGAGTCATCTGGGTCTAGTGGCAAGATATAGATCAGGATGACTGGAGATGGTCCTGGATGCAGTGGAAGACCTTGGCTATGGAGGAAAAGGACCTGTACAAGGTATTAAGAAAAGAACAAAGCTAAATATTGTGTAATGGTAATCAGCAATCTTGGTGTTGGAAAAGAGATGAGAAAATGCATCCTTCTTTCTTTGGAGAGGTGAGAGACTTTGGGTACAGAATGTTGCATAAGCTTTCAGATATCACTGTATTGATTTGCTTAACTATTTTGCTTTATTACAAGAGAAGGCTCATTGGGTAAGTATGGGGATGGCATATGCAAAAATGACTTGATGTAAAAAAAAAGGAATAAAAGTGTTAATTTGAGAAAAAAAATCACGCTGCAAAAAAGCAGGAAATAAAGTAAAATAATAAAATAAAAGCGGGATTAAAAGTTGGACTTTCCAGCCCTCCAGGCCATGATATTGAGCGGACTGTCCACTGAAATTCCCAGATATTTTTCCACATGAATTGTCTCATGAATCATGCACTGGAAGAGTTGATGTTGATTTTTTGAACCCAAGTTTCTGACTTTACATTTATCCCTATTAAATTTCAGTGTATTTTATTTGGTTCCAGGTTTTATTTTACCAAGATCTTTTGGTAAAGATTCTGTTATCCAATGTGTAAGCTCCCTCTCCCATTATTTGTGTTGTCTGTGCATTTCATAAGCATGCCAGCTGTTTCTTCATCTGAATCATTGGTAAAGCTATTGAAAAGGGCAGGACCATGATCAGGTCCCTGGGGTGTTCCCATGGAGGTCTCCCTCCAGGTTGATATTTAGAATGGTGAGACTAGCCATTGAGGGTAGCTTATGCAGAGATAATCTCCCCTTGATCCCAATCCAACCCAAAAGAAACTTTTTTCAGCCCACTACTGGTCATGAGTAACTGAAGCACTGTTATTGTGTAATAATGAAGTTTTCTAACTGGCTGTGGAGCTGTAAAAACTGATGATTCAGGAGTTGCTGAGTCAGAACTGAATGTGCACACAAATGATGTATTTTTCTCTTTCTTTGGTGGATTCCAGTAAGGACTGCTTTGATGTGTCCAGTGGATGATGGGCAGCTGGTCATATTTACCAACCTGATGCCCAATAACTATGATCACACTAAGTTTCTTTTTTTGAGTGTTTATTTTTTCCTGACTTTAGGTGAATAACTATTCCAAGATGGGAATGCCCCCATGACCAACCTGATGAATTCAGGAGACCAAGGGACCCAACTAGACCCACCAGCAACTGGAAATGGTACCAGTGGCCATCAAAGCAATAACAACTGGTGATAGAGGAAGCATTGAAGATACATGTGGAAAGACAGTCACCTGAGGAATACCACAATTCCAGAGCATGACTCTTAAAGACAGAAATGCTAGTCATGGACTCTAGAAAGTCAGACCCTCAGAGCCCAGTAGAGAACTACAACTGAAGGGAACTTCGTAAGGATCCCACAAAGTGAGGAAAATACTTCCAGGGCCAAGAATGGAGAGGTCTCCATGTGGCCACAAGTGCCTCCTACACACGTGCTTCAGCATCATCATTCTTTAACTTTGAGCCCACTTTTCCCATGGACCTTTTGTGTGCAAGGATAGAGTACACCACTTATTTGGGGGTGATTTTATACCAATTGTTCTTTCTATAATTTCTCAGTAAAATCTTTTTTTTTTTCTTTCTAATAGAGTTCAACTGGTTGATTGGAAATGGAGGACATACCAGTGGGGGCTTTTGAGCAAAAGCACTAGCAACTCCAGCCTCTTAAGGAGTTGTAGAAGCCAGTCTCCAGTGACTCGACCCTCCAGTGCAAATGAAAGCTGGAGAGGCAGGTCCACAGGGGTATATACTATGAAGACTTCATCTGGCAGACTATTTGGGCCTTTCACATTTGCAAGAAACCAGTGCAGAAATTCTCTAACTGGTGTCTCATTATTGGTTACCCTACTTCTCAAAGATCTACTAGAGAAAAGGTAACATTTTTTCTTTTGTTTTAGGCTGTAATTGGGCAGTCTGTTTTCCAGTGTGTCTCCTAACAAGTTAGGCCAATTCCATTATGAAAACTTATCCTTGTTAGAATGCTTAAGTACCGATAGCTTTTGTATTCCTGTGCCCATCTGTTCAAAATTACCCAACTATTTAGTCATAGCTCATAAGTATTCATTATTTGGTTTTTATTTTTTCTTTTTGTTTTTAAGCAGACCTAGATTTCTTGCCTTATTAAAGCTAACATTTATGTAACACTTATTATGTGCCAAGCACTTTACAATTATTATCTCATTTGATTGTCACAACAACCCTGGGAGGTAAGTACCGTTGTTATCCCCATTTTACAAATAAGAAAACTGAGGCAAACAGGGTTAAGTCATTTGCCCAAGGAGACGCAGCTAATAAGTGTCTGAGGCCAGATTTGAACTTAGGTCTTCCTGATTCCAGGGCCAGCACTCTAATCACTGTGCCTCCTAGTGGACTGAAGGTCCACAGAATAATATTTACCTGTTGGCCTAAAAATTCCTGAGTAACCAGCCTCGAAAGCTTACTCCCTTTGGGGAGGCCCATACCTTTTTGAGACTTTTTTGAGTTCTTTTCCTTCTTGTTTATTCTAGTGAAGGGGGATTAGGAATTCTATTTGAATTGCCCTAATGGATTTCCAGGGAACTTTTAAGGAAATTTTGGGTGCCCTGTGGGATAGGGATCTGTTTCTATAATAAGACTGTCTTTTTGTGGAAGGGATCCCTAGAGACATCTGGTGTGCCCTATATGTGGAAGGACTCATGGGAATGATTTGTCCAGACCTCTATTTGGATTTTTCTGTATGCTCAAGAAAATCATGAGAGAGTTTTCACCCAGAGCAGTTTGATTTATCATTTAATGGTGACAGGATAACTTGCAGTCAACCCCATGTCCCCAATCCCCATGGAGAGATGTCTACATGTTCTAGGAACTTTATAGGCACTAGGATTTGCCCATGAGAAGAGAAGCTTAATTTTCCTTTATAAAATTTCCTTTGCTTGGGTAAGGATTGTGCAAACATAGATGATAGCAGAAATTTGTAAAAAAAAATATGTCTGTTATGTTGTACACAACCTATTTGGAATTATGTAGGAAAGTTCATTTCTAGACTGTTTATTAAGTGCACCATGTGGACTTTTCTGAGATTCTTGAGTAGAAGGAACTAGAGAAGAAGAGGAAAAGAACAATGCTTGAACCTCCCCAAGCCACTAGAGAGTGAATCAGAATTTGTGACAAAGGGTTTTGCTAAAATCACTCTAGTTGTTTTGCTGGAAATGTTTAACTGGGGGAGGAGCCTAAGGAAGAAGATAGAACACCCCCAACTCAATCAATCAATAGAATGATGGGGTATAAAAATATATAATGGAGATTCTCTATCTGATCCCTTTATCAGGTATGAACTCTAATTGGAGCAAGAAGAGAACAGTGTGATTGGTCAACCAAACATTAACCATGTCCCCAAGGGCTTATAATAGCAGCAGTAAATTCACTAGTTATTCAGTTCAGTGGTAGGAGAGTCAAGAATGGAATCCTGGGAGTACCTTGAGGAGGCAGAGCCTTATGCCAGTACCAAAGAGCAGTAAAGGGGTGTGTGTGTGTGTGTGTGTGTGTGTGTGAACCCCAAGGAAGTATTCCCTTCCATTGACAATGTTATTGGAGAGATGGGACCTCTAGGAGACAAAGCATTTAACAGGGAACAAAGAAAGACATAGACTACAAGCTCAGACATGAACAGATGCAGAAGAATAATGACTTAAATGAGGGAGCATCTTCAGGAAACACTCCCCCAGCATGGTGGAAGAATATGGACTCAAGAAAGGTACTTATCCTCAAAGCCCAATAGAGAGTTACGCCTAAGAGTAACTTTCAGGAGGACTTCACGAGCAGAGACGTAGGCTCCCAGTGCCAGGACCTTTGCCAAATACGTTCCCAACGTGTGTGCCTCATTACCCTTGTATTTTAAGTTTGAAGATACCTTCCCCAGGGACCTTATTATACAAGGGAAGAGTGTAACACCAGTCTGAGAGAAATGTTTTATACCAACTTCTCTTTCTATATCTCTTCAGTAAATACTTCTACTCAAAACTAATTGAGGCTACTGGATGATAATAAGTGGGAGGTACACTGATGGGGGCTCATAAGTATTAAAAATGCAACCCCTCAGCATTACCTGATAAAACCCTGAGAGTAAGCAATCAATCACTCTTTGTCAGATCTGGCCCATTAATGTGCACAAGAACTGGGACACTACACATTTATCAATTAATGAACACTCTTTGGGTTTACTCATTCTGAACCTATTAAGTAGTACTGTTATCTAGCCTACACATTTCCATCTCATCTACAAAGATAGTAGAAGAGATTTTGTTTAATACTTTGCTTAAATTCCAGGTATATGGTCTATATCATTTCAATGATCTACCCTTCTAGTAGTTCTGTTAAAAAAAAATGGAATTATTCAATTTCAATGAAGCCATAGTTGTTCCTAGTGATCGCCAGTTCCATTTTCTAAATTTTAATAATCCATTCCATGCTCTTGCCAAGGATCAGAGTTGTATGTTGGTAAGAACTCTATATTTGGAGTTAGAGGTCTTGGGTTCAAATTCCACCTTTGATACTCCCCGTCTGACCTTGGGCAAGCCATTGGTTCCTCATCTGTAAAATAGGGAAGTTAGACTGGATGACCTCTAAGGTTCCTTCGAGACATAAATTGGGATATTGTAAGAATTAGCCAAGGGCAGCCAGGTGGCACAGTGGATAGAGCTCTGGCATTGGAGTTAGGAGGAACTGAGTTCAAATCTGGTCTCAGACACATAACACTTATTAGCTGTGTGACCCTGGGCAAGACACTTAACCCCGACTGCCTCATCAAAAAGCAAAAAAAAAAAAAAAGAATAGGCAGAGTCAAAGCTCCCTTGGACTATCCCCAGTAATAGGTCCCTGGTAATGTGCTAGGCTCCAAGGTAATTGTGGAGCGGTCATGAAGAGGGGGCAGGGAGAAAATATGCCACCTCTGGGCCCCCCATCTCCTAGGGAGGGACAGCCAGGGAAGCTCATAGGGAAGTGCTAGGTTCACCCAGGAGTTATAGGGACCACATGGCCCATGGGAGAGCAGCTGATCCCCAGTCACCCGGCACCACCTGCAAGAGCCACAGCTCCTGAAATAGCCCACTTCTGGAAGGCAGCCAGCTACAGGCATGGCCTTTCTGGAGACAGGAGGGAGGGGTGGCCGACAACAGCCGCTTGGACGCAGGGATGCAAGCCTGCCCAACCCCAATGCCAAATGTTCCTGCCTCCTTTGGCCCTGAGCCCAGTGCATTCACGGGGCCCTGGAGACCAGTTGACAAACGTGGCTTCCTGTCTCTGCCCCTAGCCCTGACTTGTCCTCGGTGCAAGGGTGTGGGGGCACTGGGGGCTTTGATTCACAACCTAGCCCAGGCTTGGAATGAATCCCAATGGGGAGAGCTGGAAAAACGGTCAATGTTCTGCTTTCTCTGACTCTCCCTGCCTCACTGGACTGGACTACCTCTGGAGGGCAAGTGGTACTGTGTCCAATGGTCTGTGAGAAAGAGAGAATGGAGGAAGGGAGAGAAGGAGAAGGAGGGGGAGAAGAAAGGAAGGCAGGAAAGGAGAGAAAGGAAGAAGGGAGAGAGAGGAGGGATAAAAGCAAAAGGAAGGAGAGAGAAAGGAGGAGGAAGAGAAAAAGATGGAGGAGGGAAAGAAAGGAGTGAGATAAAACAAAGGAGAAAGAGAAAAAGAAGAAAGGAAGGAAGAAGCAGGAAGAAAGAGGAAGAGAGAAAGGAGGGTGGAGAAAAGAGAGGAAGAGAGGGAAAAGACAGAGAAATGAGAAGAGTAGAGAGAAAGAAAGGAGAGAATAAGGAGGAAAGAGAAAGAGAGGAGTGAGAGAGAAAGGAAGATAGAGAAAGGAGGAAGGAGGAGGGAAGAGAGAAAAGAGAAGAGAGAGAGGAGAATGGAGAAAGGACAGGAGAGTGAAAAGAGAAAGGAGAGGAGAGGGAGGAGAGATAAAACAAGGAAGAAGAGACTGAGAAAGAAAGAAGGAACAAAAGGAAGAAGGAGGGAGATGAAGGAAGGAAAGAGAAAGAGGAACAAAGAAAAAAGGAAGAAAGTAAGTGGAGAAGGGGGAGAGAAAAGAAAGAAAAATAAAGGTGGGAGAAGAGAAAGAAAAAAGGGAAGGAGAAAGGAAAGAAGAGAAGAAAAAAGCAAAAACTTGAAGAGGGCAGAGAGGGAAGAGGAGGGGAAGACTCAAGGAGGTGATGGAAGAAAACAAAGAGAGAAGAGAGAAAGGAGCAGTAGTTAATCAAGGTGTAAGTCCCCTGAAGGACAATACAGTATTATCCCAAGCATAACTGCGCTGGAGGACAAACAGGTATTTGCCCAATGACCTGTGGAGAAATCTGCTCTGTTATTAGAGCAGGGAGGGAGTAGCACTGGCCTCACGTCCTCAGAAACTCTGCCCAAGGGTCTAGTGTACTGGAATTAGCCCAGTCTGCTCTGTGCTAGAACATCCCTGAAAGCATTTTGAAAAGTGTTATATAAAAGTAAAGGGTACTTTGCAGGTTGGCCATGGGATGGGAAGTAAAATTGAATGGCTGCTGAGGGGGATGCCAGCCAACCTTTATGATCTGTGATTCAGATGGCCTCTCAGAAAGCCAGTGAGTGCAGCAAAGTCAGTGACAAGAAAGATTTCCACTCATCTACACAAGGGACCCACTGTCCCACAGGTTACTGCATGGTTACTGGGAGATGGGACACCCATAAGGAAGCCACCAGAGAACATGCGTGGCAGGGAGGCAGACATATAGGCTGAGAAATAGGCATGAAGGAAACACATACAAAATCCACATGGCTGGGGAACATGACTGACTAGGGCAACTCTTGCCCTTGATGCTACAAAGATGGCGACATTCTCTGGCAATGTTATTTCTCGAGCTATTCCCCAGCCGAACTGGTGCTCTGGTTTCTCTCATGCTGTCCTCTGCCAGACATCTCTACTGATGCCCTTTGGCACCATCTGTTAGTCTTCAGATGCCCTCTGCTGCCATTTGCTGGACTGTGTAGCCACCATGTGGCTTCTTCCCTGGATGGGGATGGGTGTACCAGCTCTGTAGTTTGTAAATCTAGGACTAGCTTTAGCTCTTTTGTGATACAGGTACCAGTCAATCACACCCAGTCAACCAGACAGTGAAGGAAGGCCTTTTACATTTTAAAGTATGTGCTTGAACTTTTTTTTTCTCCTACCATTGTTCAGGGTCCCTCAGCTTAAATTCTTATCAGAAGTATTTTTGTAAATTCTTTCTAACTTCTATCATATTCTTAGGACAGGAACCTGGATCTCCTTCAATTATCCCAGGAATTCTACTTAGCGAAATTACAAAGGATTTGCATGAAACTGAGGTGAAGAGGTTCTTTCCAATTCCCATAATTCTGCTGGTTGCCCAGTAAACCAATTCAGTAGCTAGGTTGGATAAAAAGGTCAGGTGGAACTGGTGACCTTTGCCCTGCTTCCCACTGGCAACCAAAATCGCTCCACTGCCCACATACATTGTGACTTCCGCACAGGTCACCTGATCTGCTTTAATGGACGATGAGGCTGTATTCTCTGCTTCAGTTTTCCCTCAAACATCCTCCAGGACCTTGCCCTAAAAACCATCCTTTCTCTCATGCACTTTCATAGATTAGGAATTGAGGACTTCGAACTAGAACCAGAAGAAATCTTCTCGCCTTCTCCGCTGGCTTCTTCCCATCTGTCTACAGCCATGTTCAGTTTTCCCCAGATGTGGGGATCAAGGCCCAAGGAAATTAAAAGATTTGCTCAAGATCACATAGGTAGCTAGTGTTTAAAGTGTGATTTTAACTCAATTCCTCTGATTTCCAGACTCAGTGCATCAAATCTTAAGGCAAAGGAGTAAAGCTCTAACAGTAGAATTTCAGGTGTAGATCCGGGAGAGAGAAGGATTTTTCTTTTTGAGGCGCAGAACAGCCTTCCTGGCATGCCTAAAGGAATGAATAAATGAATGAAAAAACACTTTTTAAGGGCCTATTATTTGCCAAGTATTAATCAATAGGGATACAAATACATAAAGCAAAAATTGTCCTTACTGTAAAGGAGAGGGAGATATTTTAATATGGGAGACAGCAAAGAAAGGGGAGTGATGGCTAGGGAGGGGCATTTTGTCCTCAAAATGGTGAGGAGGTAGGAGAGGCAGGGGAGTAGATTGTTACATCCCATCCAGGAACAATGGCAGAGTTGATTTGATGATGGTTCCTAGTTTCAGAGCTAGGTATAGGAGGTGGGGTAAAGAAAAAGGAGAATGTGAGAATGAGAGTGAAGTGAAGCTGTGGTTTTTCCTGAAACAGTGGTCCAGAGAGGTAGTCAGCAGTCTGGGGCCCATGGGCCCCAGGGCAGAAATTTATTCAGGGATAGAAGGCAGTTGGTTAGGAGGAGGAAGGAAAAGAGAGAAGAACTGTAACCACAGCAGCCTCCATCTGAAAAGAAGCTCTCCAGCCTTTGGACTGGTCATTGGAAAATTCACACTTCCAGGTGTGGGACTGAAAGCCAATCTATTTGCTTCTAGTCATATGAAACTGCCAAGATATTGGCTGCTGAGAGCCAAGATGGCTCCTCATGTCACCCCATCTATCAGTGGGCACTGAGCCATCAGGAGGACAAGAAAAATGCGCGGGTAGGGCATGTGAGTCACTGCTTCCTTGGCACTGGGGCAATGGAAAGCCATGACCCTAGGTAGCACCAGAGGAGTCAGCTGGCAGTCTGACTTTGGCAGATTTCCAGTCCGTGAAAATGAATGCAAGAATAGATGGATAGATGGATGGATGGATGAATGGATGAATAAATGTGGATGGATAAATGAATGGATGGATGAATGGATGGATGGATAGACAAATGAATGGGTAGTTGACGAATGAATAGATGGATGAGTAAATGGATGGATGAATGAATGGATGAATGGATGGATGGATAAATGCATGAATGGGTGGATGGACAAAAGAATGGATAGATGAATGAATGGATGGATAGACAAATAAATGGATAAAGGGATGAATGAATGGACAGATGGATGCATGGATGGATGAATAGATGGACAAATGGATGGATGAATGGATGGATGGACAAATGGATGGATAAATGGATGAATGGATGGATGGATAGATGAATGGACAGACGGATGCATGGATGGATGGATGGATATAGATGGATGATGGATGGGTGAATGAAAAAGCCTTTATTAAGCTGACCCCAGTGATTGGGCTGCACACCCATGGGAGAGACCAGTAGCCAGGGAGGGGACTTCAGGAGACAAGTGAGACTGAGAGAGAAATTAATTTGGCAAGTTCACATAGCTAGCTAAGCTTCAGTCAAGGCTTGAAGCTATGACTTCTGGCATCATGTGAACTAAGTTTCTGAGAAGCACTTTAAATACCATAATGAATGACAGGGGGTTTTGGTTAAGGGATCTTCTTGAGGTACTTCAAATCAGTTTGCAAAAGTGCTCCCCTCTCCCCTCATCATTAGACTGGACTGGCTGGAAGGCATAAAACTAAAAACTTGGGTCACCTTAAGCAAGACTTTCCAGTCCTATGCCTCAGTTTTCCCATCTGTGAAAAGGCAGGATTGGACTAGATGATCTCCAAGGACCACCCCCTCCCCCCATCAACCCCGGCATTCTATGAATTTGTGTATTACGGTTTAGCTTGTGATTCAGCTGCATGAACTCATTTTCTCAGGAAATTAACTGAGGATGATTAAAGGAATATTGGAAAAACCCAGGATAAAAATAATGCTATTTTGGATGTTCATAAGAGGAACTTACATCTATAGCAATTTATAATTACAAAAGCACTTTTGTATGGATCCCCTCACTGTTTGTCATGGGGAAGGTGGGAGGGAGGTCAAGTAAATATTATTATTGGCATTTTGCAGAAGAGGAAACTGAGGCTCAATGGGGGATGGGAGGAAGTGACTTACCCAAAGTCACACAGCTACTAAGTGACAAAACCTGAATTTGAACCTCCGTTGACTCCTCAGCAGTAAAGCAGACTCAGTCAGCATTCTAAAGCACACAGACCATTTTAATACGGTTTAGAGGGAGTCTTGGACACACACCCAGTGCGTTAGAAGCACACAGCCCTGCATCACTCAGAGAGCCTAGGACTCTTCCCTCCAACCTGGCTAGTGACAGATGGACCCAGAAAAAGGTCACATTTTTTCCTTCGAGACAAAGGTCTGGTTATCACAGATGGGCAGAGGGGTTGACAATGAGTTGGACTTGCTGCCTCTCTCTGCCAGGTTCAGGGTCTGCACAGAGATATTATTATCCAGTAAGAAAAAAGATGGTAAGCACTTTGCAAACCTCCAAATACTATAGGTATAAATGTGTGTAAATGCTAGCTATTATTGTCTGCCTGGGCTTCCTTATCTATCTATCTATCTAATAGCACCTATATATCAGGATTGTTTGAGGACAAAATGAGATAATATTTGTCAATATTATAAAATTATTTATTATATAAATGCTAGCTATTATTTTTATTATTAATTATTGTTATACCAAATAGAATGAGAGACTCAGAGACTACTGGAGCTGGAAGGAACCCCAGACAAAAGAGTGATGAAGGACAATCCTTAAGAGAAGACCCCCAGGCCTGGGTAACTTCCCACAAAAGCATAATAAAATAAAATAGTGCTGGACCTGGAGCCAGGACACCTGGGGCTCTACCCCAGGTCTGACATTTACCAGCTATTTAACTGTGGGCAAGTCATTTCCTCTCCTTGTATTTCAGTTTTCTTTTCTGTAAAATGGTGATAATAATAATAATTTCAGATCTGAACTTGCAGGATGGCTGTGAAAAAAACATTTTAAAATATAAGTTATTAATTCATTTGTTCATCTTCCTTCCTTTCTTCTTTCCTTTTTTTGTTTCTTTGTTTCTTTCCTTCTCTATTCCTCTCTCCCTTTTTCTTTTTTCTTTCTTTACTTCCTTCTTTCTTTCTCTTTCTTTTTCTCCTGCTTTCCTTTCCTTTCCTTCCTTCCTTCCTTTCTTTCTTTCCTTCTTTCCTTCTTCCTTCCTTCTTTCCTTCCTTTCCTTCTTTCTTTCTTTCTTTCTTTCTTTCTTTCTTTCTTTCTTTCTTTCTTTCTTTCTTTCTTTCTTTCTTTCTTTCTTTCTTTCTTTCTTTCTTTCTTTCTTTCCCTATTCCTCTCTCCCTCTCTTTCTTTTTTCTTTCTTTCCTTCCTTCTCTCTTTCTCTTTCTTTTTTCTCCCTCTTTCCTTTCCTTCCTTCCTCATTCTTCTTCCTTCCTTCTCTCCTTTCTTTCTCTCTGTCTGTCTCTCCTATCCTGATATATTTTAGAATATTCATCCATATATCCATTTTATCCTGAAATAGTGGTCCAGAGAGGTGGTCCATGGGCCCCAGGACAGAAATTTATTCAGAGACAGAAGGCAGTTGGTTAGATTAGACTCTGTCTCTCTCCTGTACCCACAGTTCTTGCTTCTGAAAATCCCCCATCTCTGTTCATAGCTTGATTGGCTTTTCTGAATTGCCTTTTTCTCCTTTCAATTTTTTTTTCTGTTACCAGCGATGTTTTGCTGGTTAGAGGAGGAGAGAAGGATATATTTGGAATTAAAGGTGATGTAAAAACCACAGATAATAACATTTTTTAAAAAAGTCAAAGTCTCAAATCTTTTCACCCCAAGGACTCCTCCTTCTCCCTTCCCCCGCCTCCACATGTTTCATCAGAGCTTCTAATCTCTCCCTCTCCTCACCTGCCCCTCTTAGAATCCCTGGGGTCCCCTGAGGCTTTACAGGCTCCCTCTCCCCACTGCAGTCAATAACCTCTTACCTATTTTGTACACAGTTGTATGTACCTACATATGGACTTCTTGTCTCTCCTCTGCCCCTCCCTCCAATCAGAAGGAAAGCTTCTAGAGGGCAGAGAGGATGCCATCTTTATGTCTTTGTCTCCTTGGCACCTGGCACAGAGGTGCTTAATAAATCCAGGCTGGTTGATTGATTAACCCAGGACCCTGACTCTTCTTCTGGGACCCACATTGGCCAGTTACACAATCACATTTTATTTTATTTTTATTTTTGGTGAGGCAGTCAGGGTTAAGTGACTTGGCCAAGGTCACACAGCTAGTAATTGTCAGGTATCTGAGGCCGGATTTGAACTCAGGTCATCCTGACTCCAAGGCTGGAGCTCTATCCACTGCACCACCTAGCTGCCCCATCATAATAACATTTCATCTAATTATTTATACATTTATTTATCTATATATCTATCCATTTATTCATTCATTTATTCATCCATTTATTTATTTATGTATTTATTTATTTTAGTGTGCTTCGATCTGCATTCAAACTCCATAGTTCTTTCTCTGGATGTGGATGGCATTTTCCATCATGATGCCTTTGGAGATGTCTTAGATTCTTGCATTGCTGAGAAGAGCCAAGTCTATCAAAGGCAGTCATCACACAATGTGGCTGTTACTGTGTACAACGTTCTCTTGGTCCTGCTCACTTCACTCAGCACCAGTCTGTATAAGTCTTTCCAGGTTTTTCTGAAGTCTGCCTGTTCATCATTTCTTATAGCACAATAGTATTCCATCACATTCCTAGACCACAACTTGTTCAGCCATTCCCCAGTTGATGGGCATTCCCTCAATTTCCAATTCTTGGCCACCACAAAAAGAGCTGCTATAAATATTTTTGTACATGTGGGTCCTTTTCCCATTTGTGTGATCTCTTTGGGATATAGCCCTAGAAGTGGTATTGCTGGCTCAAAGAGTAAGCACAATTTTATAGCCCTTTGGGCATAGTTCCAAATTGCTCTCCAAAATGGTTGGACCATTTCACAACTCCACCAACAATGCATTAGTGTTCCTATTATCCCACATCTCCAAAATTTATCATTCTCCTGTATTGTCATGTTGGCCAATCTGATAGGTGTGATGTGGTACCTCAGAGTCGTTTTGATCTACATTTCTCAAATCAATGGTGATTTAGAGCATTTTCTTCATATGACTATAGATGGCTTTAATTTCTCCATCTGAGAACTGCCTGTTCATATCCTTTGACCATTTATCAATTGGAGAATGACTTGGGTTCTTATGAATTTGACTAAATTCTCTGTATATTTTAGAAATGAGGCCCTTATCAGAGACAATGGTTGTAAAAATTCTTTCCCAATTTTCTACTTACCTTCTAATATTGGTTGCATTGACTTTGTGCAAAAACTTTTCAAGTTAATGTAATCAAAATTATCCATTTTGCATTTCATAATGTTTTCTATCTCCTGTTTGGTCATGAATTCTTCTGTTCTCCATAAATCTGATAGGTAAACTATTCCTTGCTGTCTCAGTTTGCTTATGTTATCAGTCTTTATACCTAAATCATGAACCTATTTTGACTTTATTTTGTTATATGGTGTGAGATTTTGGTCTATGCCTAGTTTCTGCCATACTCTTTTCCAGTTTTCCCAGCAGTTTTTGTCAGATAGTGAGTTCTTGTCCCAGAAGCTGGGGTCTTTGGGGTCTATCAAATAATAGATTACTATAGTCATTGACTACTGTGTCCTGCATACCTGACCTATTCCACTGATCCACTACTCTATTTCTTAGCCAGTACCAAGTAGTTTTGATGATTGCTGTTTTATAATACAATTTAAGATCTGGAAGAGCTAGGCCACCTTCCCCTACATTTCTTTTCATTAGTTCCCTTGATATTCCGGACCGTTTGTTCACAATCACATTTTAAAACCAACTTTCAATAGTCAGGCATCATAACATAGTAGAACATAGCTTCAGACATGGACAGAGTCAGAAATCCTGGGTTCAAATCCTGACTCGTGTGTGTATGTATGTTTACAAATCACTTCTCTTTGATCCTCAGTTTTCTCAACTGAAAAATGGCAATAATAATCACCCCCCTATAAGGCAGGAGTTCTTAACCTTTTTGTGTTTCCTGAGCCCCTTTGGCAGCCTATGAACCCTTTCTCAGAATAATGTTTTAAAACATGTAAAACAAATTACAAACAACGACAAAGGAAATGATACTGAAATAGTTAATTATTATTAAAATGTATATTTTTAAAAAAGCAAGTTCACAGACCCCAGCTTTACCCTTCTTTAGAATAATGTTTTTAAACATATAAATTGCATAAGATTACAAAGAAAAACTATATTGAAACACAGTTGTTAAAATATATTTTCAGTACAGTTATTAAAATATATATATTTAAAAAGCAAGTTCAGAAACCCCAGCTTTTTTCCTTCTCAGAATAAATTTAATAATAAAAATATAAAGTAAGCTACACAAGATTACAAAGGAACCTATATTGAAATAGTTATTAAAACGTATAAGTATTTTGAAAGTAAGACCCCACTTAAGAACCCCTCCTGAAAAGTCCACCTCATAGGTCTGTTGTGAATGACAATGAGCTATGTGGGGAACGGGCTTTGTAAACCTCTGAGCCCTGCGCAGGTCCAGCATTCGTTACTCGGTCCACACATCCTGCCCTCTGATGTCCCAGGGTTGCTTTCTTTTTTATATCATTATATATTATATTATTAGTACACTCATAAATAGCACAATGATCGTTTATATAACTCCTGCATCAGTCTGGGGTTTCTCAATCCCCAGAGATTTTGGGGAAGCTTTTTGTGTGTTTTTGCTACACGGGCAAAACTCATGCCTTTGTCCCCCCAAATTTCCTCCACTTGGTTTATAGCTGATCCCTAAAATTTCTCCATTGATATTTTGTTTCTCTTCCTTAAAACTGATCTTCCATTAAAAAAGAAATGCCTCTAGGAAAGGTAATAATAATAACCTTCATAGTGCTATCTCCCACCCTCCACTCCTCATCCCCATCTGTACTGAATCATCCCGTGTAAGAAAGAAAAACACTTAAGTAACATTGACTGACAGAGCAACTAAGTTGGATGGTGTATGCCACATTCTACCCACAGCCCCTCACCTCTCTACCGAGTAGAGAGAAGTGTTATATCCTCTCTTCTTTAGAGCCAAGACAGTTCACTGAAATTTGTCTGAGTTCAGCTGCTTTTTAGCATTGTTGAGAAGGTTATAACATATGAAGTGCTAGACTTGGGAAGTTCTGAGTTCAAATCCTGCCTTATCTACTTATGAGCTGTGTGACCCTGGGCAAGACGCTTAACCCCTCTCACCCTCAGTTTCCTCATTTCTAAAATAAGGACAATAACAGCACCTCCTTCCCAAAGTCCTCGTGAAAATCAAATGAGATAATGTATGTAAAGCACTTTGAAACCTTAAATCAGTGTAGAAATGTTATTATTTTTGGGGTAGCTCTTTGGGTGGCATAGAGTGGATGAAGTGCTGAGTGTAGAGACTTCAAATCTGGCCCCAGACACTTATTAGCTGTGTAACTCTGGGCAAGTCACTTAACCCCATTTGCTTCAGTTTCCTCATCTGTAAAACTAGCTGGAGAAGGAAATGCCAAACCCCTCCAATATCTTTGCCAAGAAAATCCCAAATGGGAGTCATGGAATTAGACATGACTGAACAACAGCATTATTATTGTTTATTCTTACCATTTTCCAAATGAAGAAAGTGAGACTCTAAGATGTTAACTAATTTTCTCAGGGTCACACAGCCAAGTGTCAGAGGTCACCCAGGTCTCCAATGGTCCATTGACCCTTAGCTCATTAAGCTGCTGCTAGTCATTAGCTAATTGAAAGGTTACCTAGTCCGAACCCCTTCATGTGAATTAGCTCATTAGCTCATTTCTACCCTGCCAGCTAGAATGTGGGGTTCAGAGGGGAAGAGAGCCTGGACACGTGGGGCAGGTGGGGTCCCTATAGGGATAAATGTACTGAGGAGAGATGAGGCAGGAGATGGCGGATGATGCGTTTGACCATTGGTAATGAGGTCAGGTACTGGCCGTCCCATGCCCAATGCTGGTCAAAGCCCAGAGACCCTTCTACCCTGAGTCAGACCAGCCCAGAGCTGTCAGAATGAAGGTCCCCAGGCACCCACTACCAAGAAACCACCAGAGTGGAAAGATATGGAGAAGCCAAGCAGAATAGGGGGGAAGGAATGAGGAGGAAGGCTGCTCCTCTGATGGTTCCAGGAAACTGGTCTCTAGCTCGCTACATATTTCCCATGTTCCACATGCTTCCTGCCCCCCATATTCCCTCCCTCATGTGGGCTTTCATGATACCAAAATTCTCAGATTACATGATCTTAAGAATCATAGGATTTAGAGTTGAAAGGGACCTTTAACATCAACTAGTCCCAGACACCTAATTTTACAAATCAAGGAAACTGAGGCTCAGAGGAGTTGTCCAAGGTCCCAGAGATAGTAAGGGATGAAGGTAGAATTTGAACCCGGGTCCTTGGATTTCAAAATCAGTGCTCTTTCCTCCATAAGCACATTGCTTCTGTCCAGGATCCTAAAATCCTAAGATTCTGTGATATCCTGAGTCAGCTGCTCTTACCAGAACCCAGGGGCCTCCAGGGAAGACACAACATTTCACCACAACCCGGTGGCTCGGCTGATTTGAAAAAATAAGACAAAACAACAGAACACAAAACCAAACCCAACAAATCACCAGCCTTCACACGTGATCCGAGCACTCGCTGCCTGCTCTCAGGGAAGCTAAGCCCTTGTGCTTTGGCCCTGGGCCCCAGGGTGCCTCTTACGCCCTCGGCGAATGCCCCAGAAGGGCCAGACTTACGGTCCTCAGGAATAATCAAACCCTTAGAGTTTGTACTTCTTACTTTTCTATGGGCTTTCCCATTCCTTATCTCGTTGGACCCTCACAAGCCTATTGGGGGCGGGCGGTGGGAGCGGGCAGAGTGGGGATCGGAGCTGTGATGAGGACTTGGTGCACCTGGGACCATTTCAAAGGGCGTCGTGTCCAGCCTAGACCTAGGCCTGGAAAGGACCTCAGAGACTATTGAATCTAATCTCCTCACTTTACAGATGAGGAAACTGAGGCTCAACTCGGCTTTGACTTCATTACATAGATGCTAAGTTATAGCATCATAGATTTAGAGTTGGGAAGGGTCTGAGAGGTTAACTCCCCCCCATTTTACAGAGTGGGAAACTGAGGCCCAGAGAAAGGGATTTGACCCGGGGTCCTCTGACACTGCACCCAGTTCTAACATTCTGTGGTTCCATGACCATGTGACTAGCTCCAGTTGTTGGGGGACCACTCTCCATTCCAACCAACCTTCTTCCAGGGTCCCCTTTTAGTCTTTAATCCCCTGGAAACTGGAGTGGGGAGGGGGCGGGGAGGTTGCCCTGACGACCAAAGTTTCCAAGTCAATCCAAAGTTCCTACAGCTGTGTGATGGAGAATGACATCCAGGAACCAGGGGAACTGGTTTCCACGGCAACCAGAACCTTTAAGTCAAATTCCGTGGGTCTCAGATACAGAGAGATTACCCGCAGCAAGTCAAATAAACTCAGTAAACTTGCCAGGTATTTCTGCCTGCTGCCAGCTCCCCAGCCACGTTTATCTGGGAGACAACCCTCCCCTCCCCGCCCCCCGCCTGCCCCTGGTACTAAGTATAACCCTGTCTCATCATCTCCCGTGTAGATGGATTTCTGTCATTCTCTCTTCTCTGACACAACAGGGAGAATCTGCAGGCTTCATCTGGCTCTTCTCTGGGTGAAAGATTGGAGCCTGGCCCAGTGAAAAAGTCCTGGGGTCTGGAGTCAGAGGAGTCGGGTTCAGATTCTGCCTCTGAAGCTTTGTCCCTGAGTGACACTGAGCGAGAACCTTGACCTCAGGTCCTCAGCTTTCTCATCTGTAAAATGGGGGTGGGGATGGCCTTTGAGGTCTCCTCTGCTTCTAGGCTCTCGACATTTATCTGGAACACTTTACCTTATATTCCATTTAAAAAAAATTTTTTTTTTTTTTAGCAAGGCAATTGGGGTTAAGTGACTTGTCTAGGGTCACTTGGCTATTAAATGTTCAAGTGTCTGGTCTGAGGCCAGATTTGAACTCAGGTCCTCCTGACTCCAGGGCCGGCGCTCTATCCACTGTGCCTCCTAGCTGCCCCCTGTATTCTGATAATTTATAGGCATATCAGGTCCCCTGATTATAAACTCCTCAGGAGAAGGGATGATCACCATTTTTCACCTTTATACCCCTAGCATCCTAGCTCATACCACGTTTAATTAGTGTTTTTTGAGTCACCTAACGGTGTAGGATGGGTGGATCAGGAAAGCCTTCTTGGAGGAAGTGGCATTTGAATTGGGTTTTTAGAAAGGGTAGGAATTCACCAGGTAGGGTGGAGTAATTCCAATACTGGAAACAGCTTGGGCAAAGCGCCGGAGAAAGGAAATTGCACCGTGAGTACAGCACATGAGGAACAGTGCAACTGAGCCAGAGAGTAGACAACATGGACTACGCAGGTCACCTCCACATGACCTTGGGCAAGGAGCTTGTCCTCCCTGGGGTTCCATTTCCTCGAATCTGAAGAGAGAGGATTGGCTCCAATGACCTCTGCTGTGACCTCCAGCTGGAGGGCTAAGATTTTATGAAGGGAGGAGTGAGGGAAAAAGTTGGAAAGTCAGGGTGACACCAGCTGGTGACACAGAGGAATTTGAAATATACCTCAAAGGTATATTTGAGGAGGTAAGTGGAGGCCACCGAGAAACATTTGAGCAAAGGAAGGACATAATCCTGTCTTCTACTGTTGAAATGACTTGATACAAGGCGTGAGGGAGAGGGAAGGGTCAATGAAAATATCAAAGTTTGGGGATTGGGTGAATGTTGTTACCATCGACAGAAGGTCAAGTAGGACTTGGGTTTGGGACACGTTTTAGGACATCAGGGGGATGGCCAGGTAGAAATGTCTGACAGGACAAGAAGATCTGAAGCTTGGAGGGAAGGAGTAGGTTGGAGACATAGATTTTGGAGTTGTGACTATGGCGGCAGTAGATGACACATGGGAACAGAGTAGGGAGAGAAGAGAGAAGAGGGTCCAGGACAAAGCTTTGGGGGAACATCTCCATCTGCCGTCTCCAGGCTTTGGCATGGGTTGTGCCCCGTACCTTGAATGTTCTCCCTCTCTTCTCCACCTACTGGCTTCTCTGGCTTCCTTCAAGGCTCAATTTGATGAGTAACAGAAAGAGAGAATGACTGCCACCAGAGTGAGGTCCTGGTGGAAGTAGGAGGAGATAGGATTAAGGACAAAGTTGTGGAGATTATTTTCCCCTTATTTCTGTGACTTTAGGGAAGAAAGAAGTGATGGGTGATGATCCTGGAAAGATTGGAGGAGTGTGAAAAAGGGGACTGATACAGGTTTCCCTGGGTGCTGTTAACCTCAGACACCTGCTATGATGGGGGCTTAAGGTAGGAACTTGAGAGAAGAAAAGTTTTGGAGCAGTCACTGTGGGGAATGGGATGGTAAGAGGGAAATAGAAAGCTTTTGGAGCAGCACTGAGAGCCAGTGAAGCTTAGATATTCATTCATTCAATAAGCATTTATTAAATGCCTACTGTATGCCAGGCACCAGAGATACAAAAAAAAAAAAAAGGTTGCTTTGTGTATTTCATTCGGCATCAGTTGACATGAGTCATCCTATGTTTCTCCAAATTTCTCAAATTTGTTGATCCTTCTGGCACAATAATAAGGAAGCATAATTTGTTCAGTCTTTCTCTAGTCAACGGACATCCATTTTCTCTCTAGCTTTTTGTTGTTGTTGTTGTTACCACAAAAAGAACTACTTAGGAATATTTTATATGGGACTTTTCAAGCCATCATGGTCTTACTAGAAGTATATGCCAAGTAGTATTTCTGTGTCAAAGGGTATGAGCAATTTCCTCCTTTCTCTGTTTCCCTCTCTGTAAAGCAAGGTGGGCAGATTAAATGATCTCTCCAGTGTCAGCCACCTCAAATGTGATTCTATGATTCTTTCTCCCCCTGTCTATGCTTTTGCCTTTTTTTCTACTCAGAAGCAGGGATGTAGCTTCAAGTGTACTTAGAGATGTGATCTGAGAAGCCTAGTGTTTCCAGTAGCAGCCAGTAGCTGCTTGGGTTATACCTTCCCCCCACCCCCAAACTCCACTTTATCTATGGAGAGAGATACCTAGAGAGACAGATCTGAAGATAAACAGCTTTACTTAACAGAAATCAGAGGACACTTGACTCTCTCTGGGATTGTCTGAGAACTCACCTGGAGCTGGATCCCTTTTCACCCAGGTGGTCCCTTGAGGGTAAGAGAGGCAAGATGGTCCCACACCAAGCTGTATTTGAGACACGCTAGCCATTAGACTTCTTCATTCTCCCTTCTGCCTCACCATACTCTTCCTATGTCCCTTGCACCAACAAAGTCTGCCAAATACAATAGCCCTCCACTGTAAATCAGCCTTTGTGTGCAGATGGAATGAGAGGGAAAGAAGAAAAATAATAGCCTTCTCCAACTACCTGCTCCCCTGAGGAACAGAGACAGGACATACAGAGTACCACTTATGACAGCATTTCAAAAGAGTGATGATTTCCTCCTTCAGGGTTTCTTCCTCCATTAATACAGATCTTCTATGTCTTTGTATGCAATCTATTTTTAAAAAGTTAATGTTCATTGCTGTCTTTTGTTTTTACATCTCTTACATTTCTCACTTTAGGTCTCCCAGAGAATCATTCCTTATAATACAGAATAAACAGTTTGGCAAAACTAACCAACACATCAAAAAAAAAAAAAATCTGACATTCTTTGCAGTGTTCCATGCCCATAGAAACCAGCAGGGGGAGATATTATAACTTCTCTTATCTTGTCTTGGGGTCTTAGCCTGGTCATTATACTTTCATAGCATTCAGGTTTGATTGCTTGGTTGAAGCCATGGTTTTCCAGGTTCTGCCTACCACACTCTGCATCAGTCCATCCAAGTCTTCCTATACTTCTCTAGCCATCGTTTCTTGTAGCACAGTCAGCTAGGTGGCGCCATAGTGCATAGAGCACTGGGCTTGTAATCAGGAAGACTCATCTTCATGAGTTCAAATCTGGCCTCAGATATTCAGTGTAACTCTGGGCAAGTCACTTAATCTTGTTTGCCTCAGTTTCCTTATCTATAAAATGAGCTGGAGAAGGAAATGGCAAATTACTCCAGTGTCTTTGCCAAGAAAACCCCCCAAATCGGGTGACAGAGAGATGGATAAGACTGAATAACAATAAAGATTCTGTTACATTCATGTATCACTGTTTATTTATTCATTCCCCAATTGATGGGCATTGACTTTGGTTGCAGTTCTTTGCTTTTGTAGACAGTTTCAAGAGTTGCTTTGGCCAAAAAAGTGGTGGTCAGACCTGTGGTGGTGGTCTCCCCACTCTTTTTATTATTATTATTTTTTTTATTTTTTATTATTTACTTATTTATTTTTATAAATTCTTTATGTTTTTATTTTTAACATGTGTTTTCAAAGCTTTGGGTTGCAGATTTTCTCCCTTCCTCCCTCCCCACCCACCCTCATTGAAAAGGCAAGCATCTCGGTACAGGTTATAGATGTGAAGTCATGCAAAATACTTCCATAGTAGTTCTGTTGTGAAAAACTAAGTATATTTCCCTTCATCCTATCCCCCCCCCATTTATTCTACTCTCTCTTTTGACCCCATCCCTCCTCAGAAATGTTTGCTTCTGATTATCCCCTCCCCCAATCTGCCCTCTATCAACCCCCTGCTCTCTTGTCCCCTTCTCCCCTTATTTTCCTATAGGGTAAGATAGATTTCCATACTCCATTGTGTATGTTATTCCCTCCTTAAGCCAAATCCTATGAGAATGAGATGCACTCATTCCCTCTCACCTTTCCCCATTTTCCTTCCACTGTAGAAGCCTTTTCTTGTCTGCTTCATGTGAGATATTTTATCTTATTCTACTTCTCCCTTTCTCCTTCTCCCAGTATAATCCTCTCTCACCCCTTAATTTTATTTTCCAGATATCACCCCTTCATCTTCCACTCACCCTGTGCCCTCTATCTATCTATCTATACATACATATAATTTTTTTCCTCCCACTACCCTAATAGTGACAGAGGACTCATGAGTTATAATTATCATCTTTCCCTGCAGGAATGTAAACAGTTCAACCTTAAGAAGTCTCTTATGATTTCTCTTTCCTGTTTACCTCTTCCATGTTTCACTTGAGTCTTGTATTTGAAGGTCAAATTTTGTATTCAGCTCTGGTCTTTTCCACAGGAATGCTTGAAAGTCCCCTATTTCATTGAATGACCATTTTTTACCCTGAAGGATTATATGCAGTTTTGCTGGGTAGGTGATTCTAGGTTGTAGTCCTAACTCCTTTGTCCTCCAGAATATCATACTCCAAGCCCTTCGGACCCTTAATGTAGAAGCTGCTAAATCGTGTGTTATCCTGATTGTGTTTCCACAGTACTTGAATTGTTTCCTTCTGGCTGATTGCAATATCTTCTCCTTGACCTGGGAATTCTGGATTTTGGCTACAACATCCCTAGGAGTTTTCCTTTGGGGATCTCTTTCAGGAGGTGATCGGTGGATTCTTTCAATTTCTATTTTGCCCTCTGCTTCTAAAATATCAGGGCAGTTTTCCTTGATAATTTCTTGAAAGATGATGTTTAGCCTCTTTTTTTGATCATGGCTTTCAAATAGTCCAATAATTTTAAGTTCTCTCTCCTGGATCTATTTTCCAGGTCAGTTGTTTTTCCAATGAGACATTTCACATTCTCTTCTATTTTTTCATTCCTTTGGATTAGTGTTACAGTGCCTTGATTTCTCAAATTGTTCCTAGTTTCCAATTTCTCCATTCTAATTTTTAAGGAAGTATTTTCTTCAGTAAGCTTTTGGACTTCCTTTTCCATTTGACCAATTTTGCTTTTTAGGGCATTCTTCTCCTCATTGGCTTTTTGGACCTCTTTTGCCATTTGGGTTAGGCTATTTTTTAAGGTGTTATTTTCTTCAGTATTTTTTTAGGTCTCCTTTAGCATCATCTCAGTTTTTCCTCTACTTCTCTTACTTGCTTCTCAAAATCCTTTTTGAGCTCTTCCATGGCCTGGGACCAATTCATATTTTTCTTGGAGGCTTTGGATGTAGGAACTTTGGCTTCATTGTCTTCTTCTGGTTGTATGTTTTGATCTTCTTTGTCATCAAAGTAAGATAATATAGTCTGACTCTTTGCACTGCTTGCTCATGATCTCAGCCAATTACTTGAGTTATAAACTCTTTGTTAAGGTAGAAGTCTGTTTCCAGGGTGGAGAATGTACTGTCTCAAGCTTCAGGGGTTTTGTGCAGCTCTTTTCAGAGATACTTCTAGGGACCTGTAAATTTTCAGTTCTTCCAAGGTGCTATGATCAAGGGTAAGGTGTTTACTCCTTTCCTGGCCTGTGCTCTGGCCTATGACCACTGTTTTCTGTCTTGGAATTGTAAGGAAGGTTTCCTCTCCACAGCCACTACAAGCTCCACCACACCAGTGCTCTTCCTCGTTCCAGGACCGCCACCCAGAACTGTGACCCAGATCCAAGCACGGGCAGAGCAAGAGAATCCTGCACCAGCAGAGAGATCCCTGCAATGCCTCTCAGATCACCCACTGGATTACCCCTCAGTCTGTGGGCCGGAAGCTCAGGAAGCAGCCGCTGCCCCAAGGAATGGGGCTGGGATCCTGTGTTCCTCTCTCACCACCGCAGTCACAGACTTTTCCCACTGACCTTCTAGGTTGTCTTTGGCGTTCGTGGGTTGAGAAGTCTGGAAATTGCCACAGCTGCCCGCGAGTCAGTCCTCTGAGGCGGGCTCCAGGGTCTCTGGGGCCTGCGCGCCCACGCCGAACTGTGCTCCCCTTCCAGCCCGGTACGATAGACCTTTCTGATCAACCATCCAAGCTGTCTTTGGCTGGAAATTTGTTCTACTCTGTCTTTGTGGGTTCCGCTGCTTTAGAATTTGTTTAGATGATGTTTAGATTTTTTTATAGGTATTCGGAGGGGTTTGGGGGAGAGCTCAAGCAAGTCATTGCTTTTACTCCCCATCTTGGCTATGCTCCCCTGGTCTCCTCATTCTTAATCAGGGTGGGTCCTCTGACAGCAGATTCATGGTTTCCAAATGCCCAACCTCAATACCTTCACAGCTTAGCAGGACCAGTCAGAGCTTGAAGCATAGCTTTTGAGAACTCAGGGTTGCCTCTGAGCCATGACAAGACATCAGAGGAAGACCTTAGTAGTGGACTCATACAAATATTGCACATATATTTTCTTTTTTTTAAAAAATAAGCTTTTATTGATCAATTTTCTTTTATTAACCTTAATTTCTCCCAGTATCCCTCTTCCCATCCCAAAGAGCCACCTAATACAGCAAATAGTACTTTTTTAAACAAAAAAAAGGAAAAGAAGAGGAAAAAATCATATCTCTTCTTTCAAGACAAGCTTGTTCTTTATAATTTTGCAATATTCACTTTTGATTTATCTCTGTCTATTTTTTCCATTTACATTGTTGTAGTCACTGCGCAGATTGTTTTCTTGGTTCTACTTGCTTCAATCTGCATTCGTTCGTGTAGGTCTTTCCATGTTTCTCTGTATTCTTCACAAACATCATTTCTTATAGCACAATAATATTCCATTACATTTGTGTCCCATAGTTTATTTGTTGAGTCATTTTTCAGTCATGTTCAACTCTTTGTGACTCCCTTTGGGGTTTTCTTAGCAGAGATACTGGAGTGGTTTGCCTTCCTTCTCCAGCTCCTTTTACAGATGAGGGAACTGAGGCAAACAGGGTTAAGTGACTTAAAGTCACACAGCTAGTAAATGTCTGAGGCCAGATTTGAACTCACAAAAAGGGGCCAGCGCTCCAGCCACTGCACCACCAAGATACCTTAGTTTGCTTAGCCATTCCCCAATCGATGGGCATTATTTTGTTTCCATTTTTTTTGCACATATATATATATATATATATATATATATATATATTTTTTTTTGCAAGGCAATGGGGTGAAGTGACTTGCCCAGGGTCGCACAGCTAGTAAGTGTCAAGTGTCTGAGGCTGGATTTGAACTCAGGTCTTCCTGAATCCAGGGCTGTTGCTCTATCCACTATGCCATCTAGCTGCCCCTACTCAGATATTTTCCAAGTGGGCCGTTCTTTCTCAGAATTCAGTTCAATTCACCAAATTTATGTTCAGAGATGACACAAAGCCAACCTGTTGTCAAATCTTGTCATTTCTACTTTCATGACATCCCTCATCGATGCCTTCTTCCCTCCCCTCACACAGCCATCACCCTTAGTTTACGGCCTTGTCACCTCTCACCTGGACAGCTGCAATAGCTTTCTCTTTAGTCTCACTGACTCACACCTCTTTATACTCCAATCCGTCTTCCACTTGGCTACCAGAGTGATTTTTCTAAAGCTTTGGGCAGATAGAGTTCCAGACTTAGAACCAGGAAGATATTACCTCTAACATTTACTAGCTATGTGATCCTCTGCAAATCTCTCTTTTTTTTAAAAAAAAAAAGTATTCTTTTTCCAATTACATGTAAAAGCAATTTCAAAAATTCATTTTTTATAAAATTTTGTGTTCCAAATTTTCTCCCTACGCTCCCTCTCCCTGAGACAGTAAGTAATTTGATATAGGTTATATATGTTTAATCATGTAAAACATATTTCCATATTAACCATGTTGTGAAATTAGAAGCAGAACAAAAGGAAAAAAAGCACAAAAAAGGCAAAGTGAAAACAATACGCCTCAATCTGCATTGATACTCCATCAGTTCTTTCTCTAGAGGTGGACAGCGTTTTCCATCACTAGTCTTTTGAAATTGTCTTGGATCATTGTGTTGCTAAGAATAGCTAAGTCATTTGTCGATCATCACACAATGTTGCTTTTACTGTGTACAATGTTCTCCTGGTTCTGCTCATTTCACTTTGTATCAGTTCTTGCAAGTCTTTCCAGGTTTTTCTAAAATCAACTTGGCAAGTCTCTTAATCTCTGCATGCTTTAGTTTCTTCATCTAGAAAATGGGCATAATCATAGTTAATTCTATCTCACAGGGTGGAGTAAAGGATCTAAGGAGGAAATGCATGTAAAATGTGATATAAATATCAGGGATGGTAATATTAGGACTGTGAGGTCATGCAGAAGAGATATAGGGTCTCCTATCATTCAGAAGCTATGACCTATTCAGAGAGGTAAGACATACACACATAGAATCGTGGAATGATTTAACCCACACTTGATTCAACCATCCCACATAGTTATTGATCAAATGACATAGTATTGTAAAGTGCTTAGCACAGTGGCTGACACACGGTAAGAACTATATAAATGTTAATTATTATTATTACAATAGGGTAGTTAGGTGGGGCAATGGATAGAATACCTAGCCTGGAGTGAGGAAGACCTGAGTTCAAATCTGGCCTCAGATACTTACTAGCTGTGTGACCCTGGGCAAGTCACTTAACCCTGTTTGCCTCAGTTTCTTCATCTGTCAAATGAACTAGAGAAGGAAATGGCAAACCATTCCAGTGTCTTTGTCAAGAAAACCCCAAATGGGGTCACAAAGAATCAGACACAACTAAAAAATGACTGAACAACAGCAAATTATAATAATTATTATTTTTATCTTGATCTCTCCTCCTCCCCTTCTCTGCAAAATTCCTTCAGAAAATCATCTATGACTATATATGCCTCCCTCTCCTCTCATTCCCTCCCTAACCTTCTTCCACCCGCCTTCCATCCTGATCATTCAGCTGAAGTTGCCCTTCCTAAAGCTACCGTTGATCTTTTGTTTGCCAAAGCCAATGGCCCTGTCTCAGTCTTCATCCTTCTTGACCTTCTTTGATGCTGTCAGTGACCCTTTTCTGGATATTCTCCAGGTTTCTATGACACTACTTTCTGCCTGGTTCTCCTCTGACTCTCCTGACTGCTCCTTCTCCATCCGTGTTACTCCCACTGACCTTGGGTGTCTGCTAAGGGTCCTTTTCTCTTCTTCCTCTCTGCTATTTCATATGATGTCCTCATCAGCTCCCAATCATTCTATGCAGATGATTAACAGGTATATATTGATAGAGGGAGATAGAGATAGCGAGATAAAGATAGACATAGACAGAGATAGATAGGAATGGAGTAGAGAGATACAGATAGATAGAGCTCAATAGGGATAGATAGGTAGAGATAGAGACAGGGATAGTTAGAGACAGATATACAGAAATAGACCAAGATAGAGATAGATATAGAGGTTTTCTTTGAGAACAAAGGCAAACAACAAGATGATAGATAGACAGATAGATAGATAGAGATAAACAGATATAGATAGATTGATCCAGCCCTAGCCTCTCTCTTGAGTTCCAGGCTTGAAAACCGTCTAATGGACATCTTGAACTGGAGGTCCCATGGGCATCTCAAACCCAATATGTCTACAATTGAATTCATCTTTCCCCTATTCTGGCTTTGCTATTAATATCCCGGACACTATCATCCTCCCAGTGACCTATGCAGGGAGCATCCTTAGTACATGAAGTGTCAGAATTGGTATGGGCCTTAGAACAGAAAACATCTCCTTCTGTAATTGCCCCAACCTCTGTTACTTTCCTTTCCCCTCTCTTATATCCTCTCTCCCTCACCTCTCCCACTCTGGGTGGCCATACCTCCCTGTCCCCTCTTTGCAGAAGGCCCAACCCTTGCAATTACCAGGAACACTCATCTAAGTTCTTTCTTGGCTCAGAATGGGACTGGCTAGTTACGAGCTCCCAACAGTTAAATATTTACAATCCTGTTGTCTCCCGGGGAACATTGGTTGTCTCTATCAAACAAAGATGTGTCAAACAAGGAGGTGTCCCTCAATGAAAAACACTCCCTGGTGTGTTCTCCCCTCCATACACCCTGACCTGGAACATATCTTTAAAAACAACATCTGACATTTCCATAGCACTTTAAGGTTTGCAAAGTAATTTATGTGTCATATCTTGTTTGGTCTTTGCAATAACCCTGAGAGTTGGGTACTACAATATTTTTCTTCTTCTTTCTTTCTTTCTTTTTTTGGCCAGACTTGCAATTTCACTGATACATGGAATGCCCTCCATCTTCCAATGCAGATCAGTCATCCAGTCAGTCAATAAACATTTATAAAGCACCTACTATGTGCTAGGTGCTGGGGATAAAAAAAAAGGCAAAAGATAGTCCCTGCCCTCAAGGAGCTTACAGTCTAATGTGGGAGACAACAAGCATACAAATGTGCACAAGCTGTCTACAGGATAAATAGGAAATAAGAGAGAGAAGGCACTAGAATGAAGAAGGGATGAGGTATGGCTTCGAGATCTTCCAGGACCAGCCCTTGAGAGTCTTCAGAGAGTTGTCTGGGACCTCTGAGAAGTGACTTGAACCCAAGTCTTCCTGACCCCAAGGCTGGTTGAATAGTCTTATCCTGATTTTACAGCTAAGGAAACTGAGGCTGCAAAAGATTAAATGACGTGCTCATAGTGATTTGTTGTACTTTGTCCTTTGTTTTGGAAGAGGACCAATGATGCCATGGGGTGATGTCTTAACTTGTGTGTGAATTGGAGTTAAGTGAGGCAGAGTTGCACGAAATCATCAGCCTCACTCTCTCTTCCAGAGTCATTAAAGTCCAGTGACTGGACAAAAGTCAGAACAACAATGGCGATGGCCTGGGATGCAGTAGATGACCTTGGCGTCGTCCACGTCTGACCAAGCTCTAAGTGCTCCACAGTGTCCGCTTCAGCCGCCTTCATGGACGCTGGAGCAAAGTGTTCTCATTTGCCCATTCTGGCAAGGGGCGCCTTCCTGCGCTCAGGGTGGACACCCTCCCACCTCAGCGATGGGTTTGAGGCCTGGTTTAGCCCATCTGTCAAGACGGTTTTACCAGGGTGTGGCCTTGGAGCCACATGTAAGAACTGGGTGAAGGTGAACAGCCCTGAAAAGGCCTCTTCAGCCCTCACACCAGAGGTGTTGTCCAGTTCACCGAACTGCTTTGTTTGTATTTCTTTCATTCTTTGTTATGATGGCTGACTCACTCACTTGCTAGGGCTCCTACTTCTGGAGCCGGAAGGGACTTCTGAAGTCAAATGGTTCAACTCTCCAGGTCACGAGAGGGGGAAAGTTCTGTCTAAGTTCAGCAAGGCAGTAAGTGGCAAGGAGGGGCTGGGACCTCAGGCAGATTTACACTGAACTCATTGCTCCTTCTGCTTACCCACAGGGATATATATTCAGAATTAAAAGTGATGGTTTAACAAGGTACCAATAGAAAAAATCCACCTCGTCCCTCCTCACTTAGATTCTATGACATTATAACCTCTGTGACCTTCTGGTTCTTTTCCTACCAGATTGACCACTTCTCTAGTTTTTCTTCCTTCTCCTTCACCTTTAACATGGGTGTCATCCAGGGCTGTCTTCTTCTTCTTCTTCTTCTTCTTCTTCTTCTTCTTCTTCTTCTTCTTCTTCTTCTTCTTCTTCTTCTTCTTCTTCTTCTTCTTCTTCTTCTTCTTCTTCTTCCTCCTTGGTGAGGTCACATAGCTAGTAAGTGTCAAGTGTCTGGGGTCAGATTTGAACTCAGGTCTTCCTGACTCCACGGACAAAGGTCTATCCATTGTGCCAACTAGCTGCCCCTTTGGGCAGCTCTCTCTCTCTCTTTCTCTCTCTCTCTCTCCCCTCCTCCTTCAATCTTATGGTTGCCATTTTTATCTCTATTCCAATGACGCCTCCAGTTCCAGTCTCACATCTTCATATCTCCCACTGCCTGCTGGACGCCCTTATAGGGATGTTCCTCCAGAACCTCAAACTCAGCACATCCAAAACAGAGGTCCCCTCCTCCTCTCCCCACCCCCGCTACTGTCGTTTCTCCAATCTATCCTTCCACTCTCATTTTGCATTGTTGTCTCTTACATACTATGAATTTTTAAAAACAAACGTATTGATTCAGTTGTTCAGTTGTGTCTGACCCTTTGTTTTGGGGTCTTCTTGGTAAAGATGCTGCAGTGGTTTGCCATTTCCTGCTCTAGTTCATTTTACAGATGAGGGAACTGAGGCAAACAGAGTTAAGTGACTTGCCCAGGGTCACATAGCTAGTAAGTGTCTGAGGCTGGATTTGAACTCAAGAAGATGAGTCGTCCTGATCCCAAGCTTGGCACTCTAAGAAAAAAAGCTCCATGGTGGCAGACTCTCTGTCATCTTTCATGTTTGTCTCCTCAGTGCCTGGAACAGTGCCTTGTATTTGGATCAGACCTATGATTTCATTTGTAATTTAGGTAGAGATCTTAGAACAG
>NW_020943070.1:6305188-6319084 GCF_900497805.2 Vombatus ursinus | reverse complement strand
AGAGCTGGGAGGGAGCTTAGAACATAGAATGTCAGAGCTGGGAGGGACTCCCCTCCACCAGTGGATGTTGGCACCTCTTCTGCAGTTTATAGTGTTGGGGCACTGTGTGGTTAAATCAGTTAGTCAAGAAGCATTTATTAGGCACTTACTAAGTGCCAGGTGCTAAGGATATGAAAATAAGCAAAAAGAAAACCAGAGTCTGTCTCCAGTTACCTTGCATTGCAATTTGGGAAGACAGCATCTAAAAAGGGGGCTGGAAAAGTGGGGCAGGGGATAGGGGAACATGTTGACAAAATCTGGGGAATCAGAGGCAGCTCGGGGATAAATGAAGTCTGGTTGGCCTGGGCCCTTCCTCAAAATGGAGGTCCTAGAAGAAGATCACCAGTAGGAGAAGGAGGCTGCAGGGAGAAGGGATCTTCCATGCTGAGAAGTCAGGCAGCTGAGTCATAGAAGTGTTCAGAGAGTCAGAAGTGGAATGGAATAGGGAACTGCTCGATAGTCGCTCAGCCAATAGGTGGGAGCTTGAACCCAGGTCACCCAGACTCTAAAAGCAGCTCTCTGTCCCCAGTGCCTTCCTGTGTCTCTGGAGTACCGACACTTTACGGAACCATTGCCTTTCTGGAGGCACAGTGCGAGGCCCACAGTAGGTCAGTATTTAACCAATGGTTATTGGATTAGATTGGACGGGGTGGGATGCGATGGGATGAATGGTTATTGAGAGATAATCTGATACCTGGGCAGTCTACCAGTGCCGTGCCAGGGAAGCGAACTGCTTCCATTTGAACTGTTTTAGGAAGATTCTGCAGATCACCTAGCAGGAGAAGGTACCGGGCACTGAGGTCCTTTCTCAGACTAAACTGCCAAGCATTCAAACTCTACCGCAGAAAGTGCAACTCTGATGGGCTGGCCACGTTGTTCAAATGCAAAATGTCCACTTGCCTAAAAGGATGTCTAATGGAGAACTCACACAGGGCAAGCGTTCACACGGTGATCAGAAGAAGCAATACAAGGACACTTTCAAGAACTTTGGAATTTATTGTGTGACACGGGAGACGTAGGCACAGGACCACCCAGCATGGCGGGTGCTGTGCTCTAAGAGGAAAGCAGAACCGAAGCAGCTCAAAAGAAACATGAGATGCGCAAATCTAGAGGATCCACCCAAAAGTTCACACGGACCATTTGTGCCCGACCCGTGGTAGAGCATTCCAAGCTCGTATCGGTCTGACCAGACACAGTCGGGTGATGTCATTTTGGCCCTCTTCAAGAACAAAGGACAACAACCAACCGAGATAATATGATACATTCTGATCCAATTCAGCAAGCAATTATTCAATGGCCACTGTGTGCCAGGTCACTGTGTGAGTTCTGGGAATATAAAGGCAGAAATGAAACACTCCCTGACCTCAATAAGTTGACATTATAGTTTAGTATACAACACTTCCTTAGAAAAGTAATTTCAGGGTAATTGGAGGAGGGAGGGAGCATGAAGGGGTGTGGCCGGGAGAGGAAGGGAAGGTTTCCCCAGAGGTGTGTGTGCCTGGATGTTGTTGAGTAAGTAAAGGGGGAGGGTGTGATAAAGCTGAGCTTTGAATGAAAACAAGAGTTCTAAGAGGTGGGAGTGGGGAGGTAGGGCATCTCAGGCAAGACTTGCTGAAACATGGAGGACCTGAAGGGGAATAATGTGAAATGAGGCTGGAAAGACCGTAAGACTGAGGACTGGAAGTCTAATTTCCTCATTTACAACTGTGGAGGCCAAGAGGCAGAGAGAAGTTACTGACTTGGCCATGGCGTGTTGGCGGTAGACTATGGTGGCCTTCACATGTTGGACTGTGGAATTTTACTTTGTTTTTAATACAGAGGTAATAGGGAGTCACTGAACATTTTTGAGCAAGGGCCAGAGAAGTGCCTTAGGAAGATGATTTTGGCGGCTGTGTGAGGGATGGCAGAGAATGGAGGCAAGGAGGCCAGTTGGAAGCTATTACAGTCATTTGGGTGAGAGGTAATGAAGCCTGAACTTAGAGTGGCAGCTATGTAAGCGTGGAGACTGAAGTCCTGTGGGAGTCTTTTCCATGCCTTTTTCCAAATCTTTCACAGAGAATTTACCCAAGACACTAGAGGCCTGCCTCTGTACGTGTTTTATTTTTTAAATGTGTATTATATGTATTAATCTTATAGATGCATATTACATACGATTGATTTTATAGGTATATATTTATATTCTATATGATTTATTATATCTATGTACACTCACACACTCACACACATATATATATATATATCAGGGATAAACTATATAACATTCAGGCTCTCCATATGTTATCTCTTATTCTGGCTTACCTCCTTTCTCAGTCCCATATGTCACAGAAAATGTCTCTCGTGCTGCTTCTAGGGTGCCAGTCATCATGGATAATATGCTACATCCCACTTACACCCACTGTGCAGCTTTCCACTGCCCTTTGGGTCACGAGCAATTTTGGTTCTTCAAAGAATCTGGGTGTTTCATGGTTCACAGTCATTCAGCCTCGCTGCGAAAATGTCTGTGTTAAGAATGTTGGGTTTTGTGTCAGGAAGCAGCCTGGGATTGTTGAAAGCAATGGGCAGTTTCCTAAATATAGCCTAGGCTTGTCTCTTCCTCTGGTTCCATTTGGGGCCTGGCTCATTGTGTTCTTACTGCAGTGGCTGACCCAAATAGGTGAGCTGATAGACTAACTCAATGGCTTCCACATCTGACTGCCTCTCACAGTCTGATCAAGGCACGTTCTTCATCCACTTGGGTTTTTCTGTGTGGATGGTTTGTTCGGCTGTGGATCCTATGGAAAAAGCCTTGTCGTGATCCCAGGTTTGAGGCAAACAGCACAATGCCATCTGCAAATAAAAGCATTGGGAAGACCTGTAGGGAGTAATGAGTGGCTAGAGAGTTGGATTTAGAGTCAGGAAGATCTGGGTTCAAATCCTACCTTAGATGTGCTTGACCTCATGCAAGTCCCTTAACCTCTTTGTGCTTCAGTTTCCTTATCTGTAAAATGAAGATATTAGGCTTGATGGACTCTAAGGTTTATTCCAACTTTAAATCTATGGTCCTATAATTTTTGAGCTGCTCTGTGCCTCAGTTTCTTTATCTGTAAAACTGAAGGGGTTGGACTAGATGACCTCTAAGGTCCCTTCCACTTCTATGATTCTATGGTTCTATGAAATAACGTGAGGTGAGCTGTAAGTCTTGGAGGATCTCAGAGGTCACTATGGCCCAGCATGGTCAGCAAAGTGAGTCCTGGCCCTGGGCTTTCGAGGATGGCTAGGTTTAGGGAATAAGAGGGGAGAGGTCAGGCACTCTTTTTTCCCCCTAAGGGCCAGCCTGAGAACATGGGGGAAAAGAGGAGAGAAGAAGCAGATCTAGGGGGTCAGGAATGATGTGTCCCCTGCCTTAAGGACAGTGGGCGTTGGGGATGGGTTAACAATTCATGAGCAGGTATTGGATGTGGGCAGCTGAGACACCCAATCCCTGATTTGAGGCTTTGCCATCAATGTGGGCGGCATGCCGTCGGCTCTCCAGTTCCAAGGTGGGAGCCAACAATTCTTTCCCCTCATTGCTGTGACTCCCTGGACCCCATCTGCTGGAAAGTAATGACCCAGGGAGATATAGTCCAGCCTAGAGCACAAGGGAGGGCTGGTTCTTTTTCTTTTTTTCCCTAATTGATTAATTATTTATTTTTAGTTTTCAACATTCACTTCCGTAACATTTTGAGTTTTAAATTTTCTCCCTCTCCCTCTCCTCCCCCTCCCCAAGATAGCATGCAATCTGATATAGGTTCTACATATACATTCATATTAAACATATTTTCACATTAGTCATGATGTAAAGAACAATTAGAACTTATGGAAGGAACTATGAGAATGAAACAATAAAACAAAACAATAAAAGAAAAGGAGAGCAAATAGTTTGCTTCCATCTGCATTCAGACTCTGTAGTTCTTTCTCTGGATGTGGATAGCATTTTCCAGCATCAGTCTTTTGGAGATGTCTTAGATCCTTGTATTGCTGGGAAGGGTTAAGTTCATCAATATTAGTCATCGCACAACGTGGCTGTTACCATGCACAACACTCTCCTGGTTCTGCTCACTTCACTGAGCATCAGACCACACAAGTCTTTCCAGGTTTTTCTGAAGTCTGCCTGCTCATCATTTCTTATAGCACAATAGTATTCCATTACATTCATGTACCACAACTTGTTCAACCATTCGCCAGTTGATGGGCATCCCCTCAATTTCCAATTCTTTGCCACCACAAAAAGAGCTGCTATAAATATTTTTGCACATGTGGGTCCTTTTCCCATTTTTATGATCTCTCTGGGATATAGCCCTAGAAGTGCTATTCTGGGTCAAAGGGTATGCAGAGTTTTATAGCCCTTTGGGCATAGTTCCAAATTGCTCTCCAAAATGGTTGGATCATTTTCCAACTCCACCAACAATGCATTAGTGTTCCAGTTTTCCCACATCTTCTCCAACATTTATCATTTTCCTGTTTTGTCATGTTGGCCAATCTGATAGGTGTGATGTGGTACCTCAGAGTGGAGGGCTGATCCTTTCAAGGCATTTCAACTTATTAAGACAGCCCCCCAAGATACTTAGCCAAAGAACAAAGACAGTAGGGGCCTGGAGATAGGGGAAGATCTTTGTAGCTAAGTGTAGTAGGAACAATGCTTTTCAAAAGTCAAGGCCTGTGATTTCATCATGTGGGGAACTCTAGGTGAGGAAACACCCTCCTACTAGGGCAGCTCAGCCCCTGCCCTCCAATTTATAGTTGGGGAGAGTTACCCACAAGTGGCTTTGCCCAGGGTAATGCAGCCAGTAGGCAGGATTTGAACCCAGGCTTCCCTGACCCTGAAGTCCTTTCTCCATCTACTAACCCGTGCTGCCTTCCTTCTGTCAGTATGCTTCCTAAGATGCTAAGGCCTGGTGCATAGAATGAACTGGAGGCTCCAGATGGGGACTTGTGTGGGCAGAGGACAGTGGTGCTAACTCTCCAGTTGGGGCCCACCAGCCTACATCAGACAGCATGACAACTTCCCTTAATGCATAGTAACATTGAATTCCTTTGCTTGAGGGCTTTGCACTCTGCTGATTCATTTTGAGCTTATTCTCCACAAAACGCCCTAGATATTTTTCACAGGAATCATTGTCTACTTACATTTCCTTCTACTGCAACTTAGTGGGCCAGGCTGACTCTTTCTGCTTCTTTTCTTTTTTTCAATCTGTGGCTCACAGGGAGTACCAGAGGGCTCTCATTAGAGCCATTGGCAGCCAGTGCTGCCTTCTGGCCCCTACAGATCAATGGCCCTGCTGCCGTGGTTAGACCGACTTTCTCTTCCATTTCCCCCACTAACCCTCGAGGAAGCATGGTGGAATAGAAAGAACACTGGATATTTGAGTCAGAAGACCTGACCTTGTCACTATTACCAGTGTGACCTTGGACGAAGCCCTTAACTTTCTCTTGGCCTCATTTCCTCTCTTATAAAACCAAGCGGTTGGGATACACGGCCTCTTGGGTCCCTTGCAGTTCTCTCCAAATTCAGTTCAGTTGGGATCACCACTAGGGGGAGGCATGACTAAGAACCACCATGCTCTCATAACCATGGCTCAGTCTAGTACCGAATCCACCACTCTCAAACCATCTCACCCAAACCCATCATCCCATTACACTAGGAAACCATTAGTTACCAAGCAGTCACAGCATACTCTAATTGTATTCCCTGTATCTTTGGACTTATGTTGCAATTTGTTCTCTGCAGTTAACTTCCATTCTCTCTATGCCCTCGTTATCTGCTTCATCCCAAACTCCAAAAGGGACAATGGTCCCTGGCATTATCCTCAGATTCCTTTAAAGGCTGGGAAATAGCTGCCAGTTACAGGCAGCTGGGAGCCCCTCACCTTCCATGCACAGCTGTCTTCCTTTCCAATGGGGCAGTTCTTAGCACATAACATAGGAAAGCATTATTGAGTTCTAGCCCATCTCAAGACCCCTTCTAGGTCTTGGCATATTAGGGGCTTCTTCCCCTACCCAGATTAAAATTTAGCCTCCTATTGTGGTAGATGAATCTTGTTGGAGATTTTGGGAATGGAGTACCTACCTAACCTAATGTGAGAGACACGAATTGTCCTGATCTCCTATTGAGGGGTTCAGATATCTTGTCGTATGCTATTATGCTAACAACACTATTGATTTTGTTCATAAAAACTCCATCTAATAGTGGCAGAAAATTCCTTCTGTAGAGTGAGGAATCAACTCCTAATTCATTTTTCTGTGTAAATATGCATTCTCATATATACTACTGAATTTGTTTAAAGTGTTAGGTATCACATTAGCCAGATTGGATGGGACATGTCTCCTTCACTTCATCTTAGACATGGGCAGAGCTGGTTACACCCATGAGCTCACTGGTATTCTACCTCTGTGACCAATAACGAATTCTGCAGCTAACTCCAATCCTTCTGTCTCTCCCTGTGTCTCACTGTTCCTGAATCTTTTCTGCAGCCTCACCATAATCTCCAGTTCCTCTCCCTCTCCCTCAGGGCTGTTGAGGCCCTCGTGGATGTTCTGGCTTCACTCTCCGCTCTCCCCAGTCTTTATCTAGAGTTAATCAGTTCAATTATAAGCTGTCTTCTCTTACCTGCCTTTCCCTTTCTCCTAGCTCCTCTTTGTAGCACTGCTAATTCTTCGTCAGATACATTTAGAGCTAAAAAAAAAAAGGACAATCTAGTAAGACCTGTCAAGAGGGTGGCCAGCAATTTTTCCAAATTATCAGGATTTTTGCCCACTCTCTTTAATGATGAGTCTCTCCCTAAGTGTATATTGTGCATTGAGATATTAGTTAAGAAAGTCATCCCAATTCTATTTTCTCTGTATCATGCATGGGCCAAAGTGCATGCGTGTGTATCCTCCAATAGAGTGTAAGCTGTCTGAGGGCAGGTGTTGTTTTTATATTTCTTTATATTTTTAATGCTTAGTCCAGTGCCAGACACATAGTAAACACTAAATAAATAGTTGCTGATTGATGGATTTAAAAATCAGGCTTTTGTTGACAAAAAGCTCTGTAGAAGCTCTGACATTTGCTGCCATTTTCTTTTCCTTCAAGAGTGCCTTACTTAGTACTTAGTACATCTAGTCTGTATGTGTCTTGTATGTCATCCAGGGCTGTCTCCAGTCGTCCTGATCTATATCTGGCCATTGGACCCAGATGGCTCCAGAGGAGAAAGTGAAGCTGGTGATTTTGCATAACCCTACCTCACTTAAATCCAATTCACTTTCAAGTCACAGCATCACCTTCCTGATGTCATGATGCTCTTCCAGAACGAAGGACAAAAAACAAGTCTTATAGGTACCCATTTATGTGCGTGTTATTTCTCTATTAGAACATAAGCTCTTTGAGATGGGGGCTATTTTAGTTTTTTTTCTTTGTAACCCCAGTGCTTGGAATTTATTAAGGCCTTAATAAATCCTTGCTGATTAATTGAGCTGTATTTTAAAAAAAAAAAACCCTTTTTAAATAGAATTTTCTAACTGGTTTAAAAATCTTCCAATTGAAAATTTTCAGTGGTTTATAAACCCATCCGTTAAAAAATGCAATAATGCAATGCCTTTCCTGTAGCTCATAAGGATAACTCATTGGGGGAGATGGAAATTTACCAGCCAAATGGCAGCAAGAACCTTTGCATATTTATTGGGTGGGATTGGAAAACGAGTATCATAATGGAGTGAGCACAGCCTTTAACGTTCTTGTGTTTGGGAGCGACGGAGCTTTGTGAACCATCTTGGGGAGTCGACATATTAGAACTGGTCTTCTGAATCCCTGAATGACAAGTGCTCTAAAAAGATTATCAAAAGTAATGAAATCTATTCAGTCATATCACTCTCACGAAAATGTTTCTTATTAATTAATGGTTGATCGGTTTTAATTATTTTAAGAGGCAGTCATAGTGTTGTGGATATAGAGAGCTTTCATTGAACTTGGGAAAACCGGGGTTCAAGTCTGCCTCTGACATATGTTGTTCAGGCAAGTCACATGACCTTTTTTTTGCTTTTTGGTGAGGCAGTAGGGGTTAAGTGACTTGCCCAGGGTCACATAGCTAGTAAGTGTCCTGTCTGAGGCCAGATTTGAACTCAGGTCCTCCTGACTCTAAGGCCAGAGCTCTATCCACTGCACCACCTAGCTACCCCCACATGACCTTTCAATGCCCCTTTTTCCAATGTTGGGAGCTCTGATATGTCACTTCTTCTACCAATGTAGTACTTTAGTACCTGCTTTACAAATCACAGTCTTAGCGAGTTGTCTGGGATCATCGAGATGTTAAGGGACTTGCTTAGAGTCACACAGCCTCTATGTATTAGAGACAGAATCTGAACCCAGGTCTTCCTGATTCCACACTCAATTTTTTTTTTTTTTTTTTACTGAGAGGGGCAAGTGGTCAAAAATATTTAGAAACCATTGGTCTAGGCCAGTACACACACACAGGCAGGGAGTGGTAGAGACTAGGTCCTTTCTCTCTAAATTTCCTGCTCTTTTATCTATACCTGATTCTTTTTTAATCTTTTTTTTTTTTTCACTAATGTCTGTTGTTTTTATATCACCTTCATTTATTACTGTATCCCTCCACCATCCCCAATCTAGGAAGCCAGTCCTGGTAACAAAGAGGGATAAAGAAAGAAGGATTTTGGTTAAAAAAAAAAACCATAAAACAGGTCTGATAGTAGATGCACATTTTTTGAAGTGGGGAAACTGAGGCCTATCCTCTTAACTGATCCCCAGGGCCAGGTTCTGCCATAATAATTTTACAGTACTAAGTTTCATCCTTGCTGTAATCTCTGTGCATATTGTTTTCCTAATTCTATTTACTTTACTTTGCATCAGTTCCTATAAATCTTCTTATACTTCTCTAAATTCATTTTCATTGTTTCTTATGGTGTAGTAATAGTCTGAGACATTCATATGCTGCAATTTCTTTAGCTAGTCTTTAGTTGATGGGCATCTAGTTTGTGTCCAGTTCTTTCTTAATACAAAAAAGGGAAGAAAAGAAAGAAAGGAAGGATATAATAGTGTATAGATATAATAGTATAGATATATAGTAAGTTATACCTATTATGTAGCCTATAAATAGGACATAATAGGTATATTATAATGAACAATTACATAATATCTTAGGTATGATATAATGTGCAATCATGTGTTGTATTATATATTATATTATATATTATATACATTATATATTATAGCTACATGATATATTATAACATATATAATTATACTATATAAAAATGTATAATTAATAAAGGCTTCCATATGCACAAAGTATTTATAATAGCATCTTTTCTATTCTTATATATTATAAATTATATAATGACACAATATAATATACTATATTACTAGTCAGAACTAATATTATTATGTTATATAAGAAATAGAAAAGATGTTCTTATAAATATTTGGTGCATATGAGGGGCCTTTCTTGTTATATTATTACTGTTATATATTAGTGTGATATAACAATTATATTATATTATCGTATTTATAATATAGTATGTAAATAATATAAAAGATGCTGTTATAAATATTTAGGGCTTATGGGGGCCTTTCTTTTATCACTGACTTCCTGGAGATATATGTATATATGTGTATATATATGTATACATACGCATATATATGTAGATTCTGAGTGTGGTCATTTTATTCATGTTTTTAGCATAATTCCTCAAATTGCTTTCCTGAATGGTTGGGCTGTCACACATCCATCCACAGTGGGTTACTGTGCCCATCATTCCACAGCCCCTCCAACCTCGACTATTCTAATTGTTTGGTCATGTTTTTCAATGTTTAAAGTGTGAGGTAAGACCTCAGAGTGGTTTTCATTTGCATTCTCTTATTATTGGTGATTTGGAATATTCTTTCAAGTTAATAGTTCATTTAAATAGAAACATTCATTTCATGTTAATAGTTTTCAGTTCTGTTGATAATTGTTTACAGTCTGACCTCTTACCCACTGGGGAGTGTACTGTCTGATCCTTGAAGCCTGGGCAGTGGGGTTGGGGAGGGAAGAGAATGGGAAAGGGAGACCACTTAGAAAGGTGTAAGGATAGTTTGGACTGTGAGTTTCTGGAGGGCAGGAATTTTTTCCTTATCTTTGTAAAACAGGCATAGTCTACTGCACATAGTAGGTCCCTAATAAATGGTGGGATTGTTGCTCAGTTGGGAGGCCAGATGCAGGGTGGTCTCAGCAGGGACAGGCATGTATTTTTATAGAAACCATAATCCCTACTTTCCCTCTAACCCTCTTAGAATGTAAATTCCTTGAAGATAGGGATAATTCGTATACTCAGTGACTAGCATAGTGCCTGGCACGTAGTAGGAATTTCACGTGTGGTGCATGTTGAATTACGTGACCCAGATTGTAGGAGGAGGGGGTAAGTAATGTGATTGATGAATGAGAGGGAAAATCAGCAGCAAGATCAATTTCATCTTCAACTAGGCTAGCCACAGCCCAGAAACCCACCTTAGCAGCCACTGCCAAGCACCTGAAATGATTGCATTCCCAGCACCTTCTGCCCCCACCCCCCTATGGTCCATCTGAGGCACCGAGAATTGTAGGGAGTCATCACCCGAGGTCAGACAGTGGCTGGCTTTCCTTTGACTGCAGCTCATTGTGAGTTGAATGATAACAAACCACTCTAGGAGAAGGTTATTTTGGGGCTAAATTAGCTCAGGAATAAGTGGCCGTCCCCAGGGCTATGATAAAAGTTATCTGCACTAAGCCTTCAGGGCAGAGATCATGATCAACATTCATTCATTCACTTAATAAGAGAAAAGGGGAAGGGAGCAAGCATTCATTAAAAAGCTGCTATATGTACCAGGCTGTATGCTAGGCACTGGGAATATAGATCCAAGCAAAAAGAAAGAGAATCCCTGCCCTTAAGGAAGTTATCTTCTAACGGGAGACTGCCTATAAAAGGGAGCTGAAACACGGGGGTGGGGAGAAGTTGGGAGAGTTGGGACTGGAGCTGGGAGAGAAGAAAAGGGACGAGGCAGTGAAGGGACAGGCATGGTGGGTCTGGACACGTCCTCAAAATGAGGGGTCTGGGAAGAGATCACCAATCAGAAGAGAGGAGAAAATGGTGCTTTGTGGAGTGATGTGGTCAGAACCTCGTGTCGATGTTCAGGGTGGACTGGAGAAAGGAGCCTGGATGCAGGGAGGTCAGTCAGGAGGCGGTTTAAGAGGTCACGGGGGCCTGAATTCATGTGCAGAGCATGCAAGTGTAGCTGAACTGGGTGACAATTGGAACAGCACTGGCAAGATAAGAGTGTGAAGCTTTAGCGGGGATGGTCTCCTGGGCTAGCGTTGGAAGAAGGAAGGATCGAGGTCATGATAAAGGGTAGGCAAAGGAGGGAGAGATGTAAGCATAAGAGATTAAAGTTAAAGAGAGGAAATTCAGAGTGTGTGATCAGGAAAACCATGGTGATAAGGGTGCAGCCATCCATCTCTTTGTGTGGCCCAAGTGGAGAGAGGTACAGGTCATGGCAGGTCAGGAGAATGAGGCGCTGGGAGGGCACATCGACACTAGTTTCAAAGGCCCCAAGTATAGAGACAGGGGATGTGTTAGAGAGGAAGACTGTAAGCCAGGGATGGAATTCATTGAGAAAAGAGAAAGAACGGCCAGAGGGCTGATTGATGACCGCTAACAGGATCTGGGTAGGGTGATGCATCTGGACCGATGAATCAATCACCCAACTTTTTTTTTTTAGATTGTATACATGTTTATTTCTCTCAGAATGGGCGGCATGGGATCCAGTCTGGAACTGAGCTCTACCAAACATTTATTAAGCACCCTTTATGTACCGAGGCACCATGCCAAGTAAGCAATCCTGAAAGGAGAGGTCGAGGACGGATTGGAAAGGGGGAAGGTCGGGAAGAGGTAGTGAGGAGTAAGGAGGGGGCTGATTCTCCTGCTCCGGAGTGTTAGGAGAAGAAGGAGGGGCATGAGAAGAGGCATGCCCCATTTTGGAGAGAGTGTCTCCTTGGGGGATGGTACAAAGTAAGGTCTCCTTTGAGTGCCAAAGATGGAGGGATGCCATTGGAAAAGTTTAAATCAGTGTCAGCTTTGAAATGTGTTATCATTTTGTAGATTACAGATTATTAGACCTGGAAGGGACATTGGCCCATGAAATTTCGGAACTGGCACTTAGAACAGTGAATATTAAAGGTGGAAGAGAGTTCCACACATAAAATATCAAAGTTGGGAGGGGCCTTAGAACAGGGGATGTCAGAGCTGGAAGGGACCTTAAAACAGGGGATGTCAGAGCTGGGAGGGGCCTTAGAGACCATTTAGTCCAATTCTCTCTTTTTTCCAGATCAAGGAACTTGGAGACGGGAAATGAACAGCTCCAAAGTCTCACAGTGACAATGGCAGAGTCAGGCCTGGACCCCAGGTCTTCTCCAGCTTTGCTGTGATTCCCTCCCAGTCAATCTCCCTCCCTTCCTTCTTCCCAGCAGAGTCTTGGGAACATACATGAACTTCCTTGTGTCCTAGGTACTCCTCTTCCAGGGACTAACCTACCTGAGAATAGGCATATTTATTTGAATCAGGGCCTTGGTGGAGAGTGATGTAAGTGTGTCCACTTGGGTTTGAATTTCTTCTCAAACACTTGCTAGCCATGTGACCCTGGGAAAGCCACTTAACCACTAAACCTTGGTTTACTCATTTGTAAAATAAGGGGGCTGAGCTCAATGATCTCTGGCTTCTCTTCCTGCTTTAAGAGAACCAAGCAAAGGGAGAGGTGAAGTACTTTCAGGTATTACTAAGGGAAAACTCCCTAATGAGGAGCTCCGTCCAAAAATAGAATGCGTTACCTTAGAAGGTAATGAGTTTTCTAGGCACCGAAAAGTGTTCAAGCAGCATTGTGATAATGGATGACCTGCTGTTGAAGATGTAGAAAGCATTCTTGGAAGGGCTCGGAAACATCCCCTGCCTTGATACTTAGGGACTTTGATATAGATGTTGACGTGCTCTCAACACCCAATGCTTCTAGTTCCTCCATCTCCTGACCAGGCCACCTCTGGCTCTGAGATTCCTTGATTCTGTGAGATAGAGGTCTAAGAGGTACTAAGAACTCTGTGGGTGAGGGGAGATGGTTCAGAAGTATTTAGGGCTGGAAAAGACTTTCATGGTCATCTTCCTCAACCCCCTCATTTTAATGAAACAGAAACTGAGGCCCAGAGAAAAGGGTCACAGGGTGAGTGGCAGAGCTGGAACCTGAACCCAGGTCCTTTCACCTGGTATTCCTGACTCTTGGCACTGTAGCATCCTGCTTCTGGAGAGACCTGGTGAAGGATGAAGCAGGATGGAGTTAGAGCAGCATCCAAGGAGGAGGAAGGGATGGGCTACCATGGAGAGCAGAGAAAACCAAGAGGAGCCAGGATGGGGCTGGGATGGGGTGGGGGCTAGACTAACAGGGAGGACCCAAACAAGAAGAAAGAGGAGGAGAGAAAGGAAGCTGAACAGCAGGAACTAAGCCCCAAGGGGAGGCTGGGAGGGGATCAGAAAGTCCGACAGAACATAATCCCCCTCCTGGATCCAGCCCCACCAAGGGCTTTGATGCATACTTCCGAGTCCCAGAGCACTTTCCCATCTATTAGCTAATTTTATCCTCACAACATCCCCGCGTGTGCCCTCATTTGGGAAATGGCGGGCTGGATTAGATGCCTTCTAAAGGTCCTTCTGGCTCTAATGGGTTGTGTTTCCAGGAAAGAGCTATGTTTTTGATATATAACACATATGTGCAGAGAAAGAGAGAGAGAGAGAGAGAGAGAGAGAGAGAGAGAGAGACATAAAACCAGAGAGACAGAGAGACAAAGA
>NW_020943070.1:6256952-6305178 GCF_900497805.2 Vombatus ursinus | reverse complement strand
TGTGTGTGTGTGTGTGTGTGTGAGAGAGAGAGAGAGAGAGAGAGAGAGAGAGAGAGAGAGAGAGAGAGTTCAGTATTGAGGAAATTGTGGTACAGTTTTGGGGACTTGGCCAAGGGAAACAGAAACACCGAGTTAAGAGCAGAGAGTAAAGACTGGAACTTCGTTCTTAATTGGAGGCCTCAAACAGCAAGCAAAGAAAGGCGGTAAGAACCCTAGATCTAGAGCTTGAAGACCTGGGTTCAAATCCAGCCTTTGACTCTTACCACTTGTGCGACCTTGGGCAAGTTAGCTCACTGTCCTGGGCCTCAGTTTCCTCCTCTGTAAAATGGGGGGAGGGCTTGGACATCCTGACCTCTGAGGTTCATCCTAGCCATAAATCTTCAACCCTCTGTCCCTACAATGTTAGCTCCTGGCTGCCGAAGTGAAGCTGGCTGAGGCCAGGACATCCATAAGAGAGGGAGGCAGTGAGAGACTTAGGGAGTGACCCAGCCTGGAGCCTCTGGTCAGAGAACCTCTGAGGCTTAGTACTTGTGCCACCTTGGACAGGTCACCTCCCGTCCCTGGATCTCAGTCTCCTCATCAGTAAAAGGAGAGGGCTGGTCCAGGGGGTTTCTAAGCTGCTTTCTGGGTCTAAATCTGATGGTCCTGCCAGTCTCCCCCTTGTAGAGAAGCCCAGATCAGGGTTTGGTTTATTGTTTTTGTTGTTTGCCCGGACATAAGGAAGTGATGGAGGAAATGAAAATAATACACATTAAATTTAAAAGTATCTCTTGTGTACATTCTCCCTGAAGAGCTGGTTGTTAAACGTTTACCAGCATCCCCCTGGGGGTGTGTGTGATTGGTTATTGAGGAGGTATGAAAAATAGTCTTGGATTTAGGGGACTTGGGTTTGAATCCTGACTCAGATATTTACCAGCTGCGTGGCTTTGGGCAAGTCAGCTCACCTCTCCAAGCCTCAGTTTGCTCATCTGTAAAATAGAGATGAAAATCCTTGCTATATCAACTTCACATGGTCATTGTGAGGAAAGCATTTTGCAAAGGGGAAAGTACTGTAAAAATGTGAGTTATTATTATTACAGTGGGCTCTGCTGTCTCATTGTTTTATTCCACAAGCTACTCTGCCCAAATGAATTAACCAACTGGATCATTCCCAGCTCTGACCTCTGACCCTAACCCAGGTCAGGGACAGTGGCCTGTAGCCTGAGAACCATCTCCTTCCTTCCCCTTCATCACTTTCTTCCCACCACAAATGCCTGGCACTAGAATCCCTTGGGGGAGGGGCTGGGAAAGACTACCGGCCCTTGAGGTAGAAAAACTGGATTTCAGTCTTCCCTTCAGTGATTATCTCCCATGTGGCCTTGGACAAACTGAAACCTCCCTGGGCCTCAGTTTCCCAATCTGTATGTAAGGAGGGGGGGCATTACTTATAATATGAGGGGATTGGACTGAATTGCTCCAGATGGGAGCCAATATAAGCTCCCTGAGGGCAGGCAATGTCCAGAAATAAAGTGAGCCCTATTGAGGCTCTCACAGCCTACTCCAATAGTCCAGTTGCTTTTCTTTAGGTTGAAGTAGAATCTGCTTCCTTGCAACATCCCTCTCGGGTTAGGCTGAAGAAGTCTGAGCCACTTTCCCTGTGAACATCCTCCAGATGCTTGAAGCTAACAAGTCTCTTATATGTCATCTGTGCTTTAGACTAACCATCCCTAGATCCTCCGACTTCAGCTGGGTTCCTTCATCATCCTGGTCTCCTTCCCCTGCATGTCCCTCCTCTTCTTACTGTCTTCTGCTGCCTGTCTTTGTTTCTTCCATTATAATAATAATAATAATAATAATAATAACAATAATAATAATAACTAGCATTGCATAGCTCCTGAAGGTTTACAAAGTGATGTACACATCTGATCTCATTTGATCCTCACAACAACCCTGGGAGGTAAGTGCTATTACTGTATTGTCCTTATTTTGCAGATGAAGAAACTGAGGCAGGTAAAAAGGAAGTGACTTGCCGAGAGTCATAGAGATAGTAAATAGCTGAGGCAGAATTTGAATTCAGATCTTCCTGATTTCAAATCCAATGCTCCATTGATTGTGTCTCCCAGCTGCCTCAATGTAAGCTTGTTGTGAGCAGGGATTATTTCATTCTTCATATTTTTATCATGAGTTCAAATCCAGACTCAGACACTTAGGTATATGACCCTGTTTGCCTCAGTTTCCTCACCTGTAAGATGAGCTGGAGAAGACAATGGCAAACCATTCCATTATCTTTGCCAAGAAAACCCCAAATGGGGTCATGAAGATTCGAACATGACTCAAAACATGACTAAAACAACTGAACAACAATAACAAATTTGTGTTCCTAATGGCAGCACGTTGCCTGGCATGCAGTAGGTGCTTCATAAATACTTGTTGATTGATAGTTTCCTTAACAGATGGTTCCAGAACAGAGTGCATCAGGATCCCAGAAATAAAGGAACCCAGAACTGGAAAGGACCTCAGTCCATTTTGTAGAGGAGAATTCCTGAAGCAGTTTGCCTAAGTTAGTAAGTGCAAATATGATCTTAGGCAGGACTGTCCAAAAAGGTCTGGAAGGTTGAGACCCACCTCTGCTCCTTCCTCCTTCTGTGGTCTTGGGCGAGTGACTTTTTCCTCTCTGAGTCTCAGTTTCCTCATCTGTCAAACAGTTAGCTATATCTATAGACTGCCAATCCTGGCTGTCTTACGGCTTTGTTGTCTCAAATAAGATAATGGATGCTTCGGTCCTTTGCAAAGTACAAAGTGCTGTGCACATTAAATGGGATGTTGTGGGTAAAAGCTTTTGGAAAATTGTCACCATCATTTCATCTTGACGTAAGAAGCGACACAGTGCCCTAAAAATAAAAGAAACCAATCTTTCTCTTCCTCTGGGGAGTTGCGGCTGGGAGAGAAGGAGGGAGGGAGAGAAGGAGAGAGGGAGGAAAGGAGGGAGGGAATGGTGTGGTTCTTTTTTAAAGCTTTGCTTCATGAGGCTAAACTTACCAAGATCCTCATCCTCCATAGACCAGCCAGATTGCTTTCTAGTGAACTTCTTAAGGAGCATTGGGCTTGCAATGAGAAGACCTGAGTTCAGAGTACTGCTCTGCCAGGCACTGTCTTAGTTTCTTCCTCTGTAAAATAATTGGGTTGAATAAGGGTACTGGAGGAAAGGTGATGAAGCATACCTCTCTCCTCTGGGCTTTCCAAGACCTGGAGATTACTGGGGCAGAATGGGGTATGCGCTTGTCAAAGGGTCATAGGTCGAGAGCCCAAAGCGACCTCTGAGGCCATCTAATCTCAAGCCTTTGTGTAGCAGATGAGGAAACAGATCCAAGGAGAAGGCTAAGTGATTGACCCAAGTTCACACAGAGACTGGGTGTGAATCCAGATCCTCAGACTCCAAATTCAACGTTCTCTCCACGGGTTCCGTGACGCCAGATGGGTCGATGCACCAGATGGTTTTCTTTTTGTTGGTTTCAGTGGAAGGTTTGGGATGGGGGAAGGCATCACTTTCCGAAATTACTATGATATCAAAATAAAATGCACAAATAAAACATTGTTTAAAGAAGGAATAAATAGAATGCAGGGGTCAGGCAACGTGATGTACTGAGGCCTCTTCCAGTTAGCACACAGCAGCTCTAGGACGTCGTATGGGAAAATGTGGCCTGAGTCAGGGAGGCCCAAAGCCAAGAGGACAATTCACACTGGAGACCCAAAGCCAAGAGGACAATTCACACTGGACAAGATCAGGAGAACCCCACGGTTGTGCTTGGAAAGATAAAAATTGGCTTAAGGCAGATGCAAAGGATTGGTCCAAGGCAGTTTCTCATATTAGCCAACTCACTGAGTTTTCCTTAGGATAGGTGATGCGGTGGAGAAAGTGCTGGACCTAGGGACAGGATGACCTGAGTTCAAATCCTGCCTCAAACGTTTACTATCTGTGTGACCCTGGATAGTCATTTCTCCTCTGTCTGTCTCAGTTTCCTCATCTGTAAAATGGGGATTATAATAGCCCCTTCTTCCCAGAGTCATTGAAAAGACCACGTGAGATAACCAATGTAAACATTCAAGCACTATAGAAATGCTAGCTATTATTATTAGGGATAACACTAGCTTTCAAAGGACTTTCACATTCATCTCGTATCTGTCTCTTTCGGCCCCACAGACCTTGGAACTTTCTGATGATGTAAACTTTTTGGACACAGGATAGGCTCCCTAGGGAGATGATGAGTTTCTCATCACTGGAGGTATGCCAGCCAGTACTAGATGACCATCCGCCAGGAATGCTGAAGAAAGGATCCATGAATTGGGTCAGAGGTAGAGTGAATGATCTCAGTGGTCTTTTCCAGCTATGATTCAAGCCGTACCATCTGTGGGGCACATTTCACTTCGGCCGAAATCCCCTATTTGAAACAAGTCTCCATCCAATGGGGACCAGGCCAAGGGCAGGAAGAAGCTATTTGGGGCCTCACAAAGGTTTGAGAACATCCTTTGGCCCAAGCAGCCAGCCACCTGGGGAAAAAAAAAGCGCTTGGGCTGTGCCCATTACCCAGGAAGCCAGGAACTGGAAGATCTGGGGGGCAGGTCAGAGCGAGGAGTTTTCAGGGGATCAGCTAGCCTCTTTCTCTGGCTGTCTGAGGTTTCTGGAGATCCATGGAGAAAGCATACACAGGTCCACACACATGTGCACACACATACACATACACACATATGGAGACATAGCAGATCTAGCAGCACACTGCAAAAGCCTGGAATGAGCTACTTTTCAGGGAGACACCATGATATAGGGGAAAGAGTCCTGAGTCCAGAGTCAGAGGATCTGTGTTCAGATTCTGCCTCTGACAATTACCTGTGCAATTTGGAGCAATCTTTTAACCTCCTCTGAGCCTCAGTTTCCTCAACTGTCAGATGAAGCTTGGAGTGGATGACCTCAAAGGTTCCTTTCATCTCTAGGGCTGTGGTCCTATGATTCTTTGCTCAGCACAGAGCATCAGTCCAGGGCAGCTGGTTGTGCTGGATAATTTTTTTTTTTTTAGGCAATTGGGGTCAAGTGACTTGCCCAGGGTCACACAGCTAGTAAGTGTCAAGTGTTTGGTCTGGGGCCACATTTGAACTCAGGTCCTCCTGACTCCAAGGCCAGTACTCAATCCACTGCACCACCTAGCTGCCCCATTGTACTAGATGATTTAGTCAGCACCAGGGCTTGGTATAGCAGAAACTGAATATGTGTTCTTAATTCTTGACAACTGTCTCTCATGCCTTGAATAAAACATCCTCACAGCCACCAAACCAACACTCCTAATGCACAGGTTTGACAATCTCAACTGCTCTGCTCGAAGACCTTCCATAGCTCTTGGATGGAGTCGGTAAGACCTAGGTTCAAATCCTGCCTCAGTTATTTACTCTCTATGTGACTCTGGGAAAACTGCTTAATGTCTCTAGGCCTCAGTTTCCCCATCTGTAAAACAAGAGAGTTGGGCTCGATGACCTCCCTTTCCCTTTTTGTCACCAATGATTTAAATTTTTGAAAAATAAATTTTATTTTTTCAATTTACAAGCTTTTTTTCTCCCTCCCATCTCCTTCTACCTATGGAAAAATAAAAGAAAAAGACAATTCTTGTAACACATAAGCATAGTCCAGCAAAACAAATTCCCATGGTGCACGCTGCCTTCTTATGCAAGCAAATAAGGTCACTCCTTGAGCCAAGGCATTATCCTCATGAGTCATCTGTGAAAATTCAAATTATTCATTTAATCATTCATTCATCAGACACTGTGTACCTAATAAGTATGCCGTCGTTTTTACCTATTGTTAATCTCTCCATTTTCCCAATCCCAGGTCAAATCTGTCCTCACTCTCCATCACACCATCTCCTAGCATTTTGTATTCACCAGTCATTTTCCAATATATATTCCAATTGCTTGTCCATCTCCAGAGCCAGGACCAAGCATCTGTGCCCCCTTAGCAACGTTGAACGTCGTGTTCCCTGTGTATTGAGATCTGTCTTCCTCGAGCTTTAAGCCTTCATCATAACCTATGAAATTTGAGTCAATGGAAAATCTATCCCTATGGGCCACAGAGAGTGAAATAGTCAGCATTGAAATATGTGCATTTATTTTAAAAGTCCTATTAAAAAGGTGGCCATCTGAGTTGTCAAATCCTGGTCCCGCTTCTAGCGATCTCCTTGATAAAGTCAGCTATAATAGTCCTTAGAGTTCATCTCCCAGTTCTATAGTAGAGGAAACTGAGTCAGAGAGGGGAAGTGACTCATTCAGGGTCACACAATGAGTAAGTAACAGAGCTAGATGTCAAACATCGCCCTCTGATTCCAAATGCAGCCCCTTTTTTAAAATTAGGACTTCAGTAGCAAGATCGTTGGTTTGGAGCTCAAGAGACCCTGGGTTTGAATCCTAGCTTCTGTGACCTTGGTCAAGGTCGCTTAGGCAAATCTAAAATATAAAATGAAGAAAGGAATCTATACAAGATGGTTTGGAGGGAGGGAACTAAAGTTGAGGGGATCAGGAAAGGCTCCCTGAAGAAGATGATGCCTGACTGCATCTTAAGGGAAGAGAGGGTCTCTAAGATAGAAGCGTGTTCTAGGTGTGGGGAATAGCTGGGCCCAAGAGCAGAGGCGGAAACAGGAGATGAAGGGTTGTGTGCGAGAAACAGGGAGAGGACCACTTGGATGGATCACAGAGTGTTGGGGGAGGGGGATAATATCCACTGAGGCTGGAAAGGTAGGTTGGGGCCAGTTCCATAAGGCTTTAAGTCATCCAGAGAAACACTGGAGTTGGCTCAGTAGTGGAATCTCATGGTCAAATGTGTGCTTGGCGGTTGGGTAGAGAGTAGGCTGGGATGGAGAGAGACTTGAGGAAGACATCAATTGGGCAGTTGCTGCAATGATCTAGGGGAGATGTACCAAGGGCCTGAACTGAGTTGTTACTGTTGTTTGATGACATTTTGCCATGTGGGCAGGGATGGTACCGCATTTATCTCTGTCTATGACCTAGCTTTCATGGGTTGCCACAATGGAAGCATTCACCGCCTAGAATTCACTAGTCTATTGGTGACAAGCCCTCTTGGCACTTAGCTAGATTGGTCAATCCAGAAGCACATCGATGGACTTGGAACCCTTCCAGTAAGATGGGATCTGCCATAGACCTGTCAAGATTGATGCAATAAAGGACAGGGTCACCCCTTCTGGGTTCCCAGCATCATGGTCCCTGACATACCATATTTTGTGGTGGTTGTTCTGTCTAGCCTTGTGATTCATTAGCATAGGGAGTTTCCTGGTGAAAAAAAACTCTGTCCTTGAATGGTGATCAATACCCGTTCTGGGACTTAGAATTTTCAAGAGTTCTCTAGGGAACTGAAGTGAAGTGACTTTCCCAAAGACATAGAGTGTGTCAGAGGTAGAATTTGAACTCAGCTCTTCCTGCCTACAGGGTCAGCCCTCTACCCACTATCCCACCCTGCATCTCCAGGAAATAGAAATGTCTCTAAAGGAAACATAGATGGAGAGGGTGGTTGAATCAGAACAAATATACACTGAAGAGGGCTGTGCTTGAGGGATTGGGGGGATTTCTCAAGAGGACAGGGGACAATGGTAGAGTTGAAAGGGCAGTGGTTCTAGAGATAAGAGGCCATGGATTCAAATCCTCCTCATTTGTTCATTGGTACCAATATGGCCGTGGGCAAGTAACCTAATCTCCATGGGACTCAGTTTCTCATCTGTAATGGCACCAGAAATCCCTTCTAGTTCTGTGATATTAGATTTTATGATATCTGGAAGAGGGGAGGGGATACTAAATGATTAGGGAGAGTCATGAATGCTATTGCTGAGAGGACATCAGTAACTGCCTGCCTCCCATGCCAACTTCCCCATCCTACAAAACCTTCATGGGGATAATCCACATTCTACGCACACATCCTTACTGAAGATTGCGGAAGGCAACAGGCAGGCTTTGGCGCATAATAGACTGCAGCAGACCACATCTCAAGAGTCATGGGATTGACATAGAGGTTCATAGAGTATAACGTGCTTTTGGTTTATTCATTATATTTTTTTTAAAAAGCTAATGATTGCATGGAGCAAAGTATCACCTCAAAGACCTCCCTGTAACAAGGTGTCTCCCACATAGATGTCAAAATCCTACAAGATCACTTGAAGGATGCAAAAATCAGAATCTCTCTGTTCCCCAATCCCCTCATTATTAAGTGAATCATAAAACAGACACTTGTCTGTCAGTCAATAAGCATTTATTGGGTGCCTACAATGTTCCAGGCACTGTCCTAATCACTGAAGATAAAGAGAAAAGCAAAAGACAGGGCCTGTCCAGAAGTCTCCTTTTTGTGTTTGTATTAAAAGCATGCTAAAACAGTGCTTGACACTTTTTTAAAAATTGTATCATGATTTGATTGATGCAAGGACCTCCCGGTGAGGAAGGTCCCTCTACCATTGCAGACTGGCATCTTCTCTACAAATTATTGTCTTGGAGAGTCATCTGGGACGTTGAAAGGGTCTGTGATTTGTTCAAGATTACAGTGTGAAAGGCAAGTCTTCCTGCTCAAATTCATAAAACACTTAGTACAGTGCTTGGGACATGTTGTTTTTAAGTCATTTCAGTCACGTTGAACTCTTCATGACCCCATTTGGGGTTTTCTTGGCAGAGATACTGGAGTGGTTGGTTTGCCATTTCCTTCTCCAACCCATTTTACAGATGAGGAAATGGAGGCAAGCAGGGTTAAATGACATGCCCAGGGTCACACAGCTAGTAAGTGTCTGAGGTCAGATTTGAACTCACAAAGATGAGTCTTCCTGATTCCAAGCCCAGTGCTCTACCCACTGTGCCACCCAGATGCCCTGTCTGGAACATAATAGGTGCTTAATAAATACTTGTTTTCTTCTTCTCCTCCTTCCCTTACCCATCCTGGCTCCAAGGCTAACTCTCTGTCCATTAATCCATGCTGCCTCTCATAGCAGTACTCAGATATTTATTGAGTTGAGAAGGGAGGAGGAGGGCAGTATGTGAAAGGGATGTGATCCCCTATTAACTCTGCTTAGTGGTTTGGCCTCCAGAGGATTTACACAACCATATTGGGGAAGTTGAGCCATTTGGCTTTGAGCTGTCTTGACCCTCCCTGGACCCATAGTAGCATCTGCTGGCTGTAAGCCCCTCTAGCAACATTGGCCAGTTATTTTGATTCGAGAGTCAATATTGCCTCCCCCCACCCCCAGATTTTCTGGCCAGTGGACCAAGCCATTAGAAATTCCCAAGTCCAGAGGGCAAGCGAATGCACGAAAAGCCTACGTGCAGAACAGAACAGCTGGTAGATGGTAGGAATCTGTTGGCCCTTGGGGAGCAGAATTTCGCAGAATTATAGATATGGAACAGACCTTTGGGGTCATTTAATCTGACTCTGCCTAAAGGAGGAATTCTCTTATGGAACCCCCAGCGAGGAGTCCTACCACTTCTGCCTCAACGCTCCCAGGAACAGGGAAGCCAACCGACTCTTGAGGCAGCCTGAGCCGTTCAACAAAACTCAGTTAGAAGTTTATTCCTTCTATTGAGCCAAAATCAGACTTCCCACCGCTTCAACTCTATTATTCCCAATTAATATGCCCACAGGATCAGTGATTTAGAGCTGGACGGGATCTCAAAGGCCATCTAGTCTGACCCCCTCATTTCGCAGATGAGAAAACTGAACCTCAGAGAGGGGAAGTGACTTGTCTTTCCCTTGGGGGCCAAGCAGAAAAAATATAATTGATCTGCAACAAAGCAGCCTTTCAGTTATTTGAAAGTAACTAACTATTGCCTTCCCTAAGTCTTCTGTTCCCCAGGACAAAAACCCTCACTTCTTCAGTGGGTGCTCTTATGTCACGGCTCCCCGTGGTCCTTCCTTTTTTCTTGTTTGTTAAGGGCCTTCCTACAATTTGACACTAGTGGTGAAGGGTTGGCAGCTCCCTCATCGTGGACACTGAAACTATGGACGCAACCTGAGAGAGAAGACAGTCCTCATGTCCCCTTCCTACCTTCTCCCCATGTCTTCTAGCCTTTTTGGCAAGCCATATCAAACCCTACCTCAGACTGACATTGCAATCAAAGAAATCCTCTAAATTAATTTTCTTCCCCTTCCCACAATCCCACCATGACTTGCTGTGATGCCAAATCTTCATCCTAGACTTGGGCAAAGAGTCCCTGAACCCACCTGCAGGACTTTTCACTGGTCCCTATTAAATCCAATCTTAAAAGGCCTGGAATTGTGGATAGATAGCTGGATTTGAGATTGAGCATCTCCTGTTCAAAGGTTCTAAGAAGAATGAAAATGCAGGACTGGGCCGGGATATGAAAGGTTTTGATATGCTCTACAGAGGCATTTATACTTGACCTTGGAGGTAATAAAGAGCCACTAGATGGCATAGAACCAGGGTGAGGGGTGATAGGGTCAGACCTCTGCTTTAGGAAAATCACTTAAGCAGTTGGGTGAGATATGGACCGTAGTGGGGAGAGCCTTGGGGCAGGAAGACCAACCAGGAGGCTGCTGCAATGGTCCTTATGGTTCCTGGATTTACTTACATGAATATACCTTCTTAATAGTTGATGCTACCTTTCTCCTAGACTTTTTTTTTTTTAGAATCAAATATATTCATTGGAATCCTATCATGGCTTTCTACCTCTGTAAGGCAGGCAGTACAAGTATCAACTTTCTTCAAAGTCTCAGTGATATACCTAAGAGATCAGGTTTTCCTCTCTGCATTGGAATTCCTGGTTTTTCTTGCTTGTCACCTAAACTTGGGGCATTTATGTGGAGTCATCTGAGGTCATGGATTTAACTATTGTTTCATTTCTTGACTTTTTGTCTCCTGTGAATTTCTGGGTGTCTAATGGCTACTCTTTTTCTTCTGAGTGGGTTTTTAAAGCATAAAGGAATTCACTTGGCAAGGGGCCTCAGAGGTGATATAGTCCAATCTCTTCCTTTTGTGGATGGGGAAACTGAGGCAAAGAGGGAGAAAGTGACTTGCCCAAGGTCCTCTAATCAATAGAAACAGAGCTGGAACTCACATTTGAATAGTGCTTGAAAATTTCCAGTATAGCTCTGCCCAAAGGGCTATAAAACTGTTCATACCCTTTGACCCAACAATACCACCATTAGATCTGTAACCCAAAGAGAGCAGAGAAAAAAGGAAAGGACCCATATGTACAAAGATATTTATAGCAACTCTTTTCGTGGTGGCGAAGAATGGGAAACTGAAGGGATGCCCATCAATTGCAGAATGGCTGAACAAGTTGTGGTATAAGATTGTGATGAAATACTATTGTGCTATAAGAAATGACAAGCAGGATGGTTTCAGAAAAACCTGGGAAGACTCATATGAACTGATGCAAAGTGAAGTGAGCAGAACCAGAAAAACATTGTACACAGTAACAGCAACATTGTGCAATGACCAACTGTGAATGACTTAGCTATTCTCAGTAATAAAATGATCCAAGACAATTCCAAAGGACTCATGATGAAACCTCCAGAAAAAGAGCTGGTGGAGTCTGAATGCAGATTGAAATATATTATTTTTCACTTTATTTTTTTCATGTTTTTTTTTTGTCTGAGTCTTCTGTTACAAGATGACTAATGAGGAAATATGTTTTGCATGACTGCACATGTATAACCTATATCAAATTACTTGCCTTCTCAAGGAGGGGGAGAGGAGGGAAGGAATTTGAAACTCAAAATTAAAAAAAACAAATGTTAAAAAATGTTTTTACATGTAATTGGAAAAATATGTTTAAAATTTCCAGTGTTCTTTCTCCCTAAGGAAGAAGTCTTTCCTGGTCTCCCTTCCTAACATTCCCTCTACATACACTCTCTGCTTGTGCCTTTCCCCTCTGAGATCACCTCCCATTGACACTGTATTTATCTTGTATGTGCATAGTTCTTTACATGTTGTTTCTATGAGCTCCTCAAGAGCAGATACTATTTTTTGTCTTTCTTGTATCCCCAACACTTAGCACAGTACCCAGTCAGAGCTTAATATAGGCTTGTTGATTGACTAACAGGAACTCTGTAAGGTAGGCAGTACAATTATCAACATTTTCCATTTTACAGATAGGGTTATGGGGGCACAGAGAAATGATATAACTTGGCCAAAGCCATGCTGCTTATAAGAGGCAGAGCTGGGAATTTTCTAACTCCCAGTCAAGTGCCTCCTGAGAGGTATTATTATGTCATTCTTATCAATAAACAACCATAAATCCATCTGAGCAGCGGCACCGGTAGTATGTAGGAGGCCTGGTACCCAAAGCCAACTTTCAAACTCTAAGTCTAATCTTCTTTCTATTAGACCTTGTTTCTCATTCCACTCTGTGGATCCAAGGTGGACAGATCTGTTATCCTCAGAAAACCACAGAATTCCAGAGAGTATGAGAATTGCAAGGGCTTCACTTGTCATCTAATTCACCCCACTATGACTTATCCAACAAGTGGTCAGCCAGCCTCTAACAATGGACCATCACCAGTTGTCTTGACTTTTATTAATGTTTGATGCCTCTAAAAGACAGAGTGAGGCCAATGGCTTTGAGCAGCTCTGCCTCACTTAAATCCAATTCACTCACAAGTCAAGACAGCACCCTGGTGAAGTCATTGGTCCTCTTTAAGAACAAAGGACCACCACCACCAATATTTTTTAAAATTTTAATCGTATTTTTTCCAGTTACATATAAAAATAATTTTTAATATTCATTTAAAAATTTTTTGAATTCCAAATTTTCTCTCCTCCCTAAGACAGTAAACAATTTGCTATAGGTTTTATATGTACAATCATGTAAAACATATTTCCATATTAGTCATAATAACATTAATAATTGCTAGCATTTACAGGTTTACAAAGTGCTTTATATATGTTAACTCATTTGATCCTCACAACATCTCTAGAAGGTAAGTGTTATTATTATCCCCATTTTACAGATGGGGAAACTGAAGAAAATCAAGATTTAGTTGACTTGCCCACAGTCAAACAGCTAGTAAGTGTCTGAGGCCACATTTGAACTCAAATCTTTCTGAATTAATTTCCTTAATTTTCACTAAAATTTAAGTCTAAGGCTCTATGCACTTTGCCACCTACCTTCCTCTGAGAGCATGGTAGAATCTTGGACCCACCTGGCATGCTGATTGGATACTGAGCATAAATCATGGAGTTTTAGAATCTCAGAGTTGGAAAGAGACCTTAGCAGTCATAGAGTTCAACCTCCCTCCTGATTCAGGAGGCCCTTCTCCATCAACATTTTCAAATCCAATTTGAATAGCTGATCTTTACAATCGGGGGACTTCAGTGCTCCATCCTTTGCACGTTGGATGCAGGCTGCTGCTGTTGAGTAGTTTAGGGAAAGACCATCTGGTCAAAAATATCTCACTTATCAGCCTGATGGAGTTCCTTCAATTTCCGCCATCAGACTCAAGGTTTTGGATTAAGTCTTTGAAAGACTGGTCATCAACTTTGAGTTTATTGAACATTCGTACTTCGTAGCCAATTAACCTTTAAAGGTAACCTTACCTTTAAAAAATATAATCCATGTTTATGCAGTTCTAGTCCTCCTAATCTCACTCTTTGAATATTTGTTGTGCTTTATATATATCATTTTGCTGGCACAGCTACGGGCTGTGGGAAACAGGCACTCCCGTACATTGCTAGTAGAATTGCAAGAGTTTTGGAGAGTAAAATGGCTGCATGAAATAAGAGTAACAAAACTGATCTTACTTTTCAACCCAGTGATTTTATTAGTCTTCTAAGACTGAATCACAAAAATGTCATAAAAAGCAAAAAAGAACTTACCTATACAAAAACATTCCTACCTACTCTGTGATTTCATTAATGTAGAACCTCTAAAATGATTTGAATCACAGCCCATCAATTTCTGCCAATCCTAGATGCTGAAAGCCTTCTAGGTTTCTTGCCACTGCAGAGGTATCAATGGAGCAAGCAGTCTGCCCATTAGCTGTCCCTCACTAGTACTGGGGATGGCTAGGTATCGCCCTACTGGATAGAATGCTGGGGCTGGAGTCAGGAAGACTCATCTCCCTGAGTTCAAATCCAGCCTTAGATACTTATTAGCTGTGTGACCTGAGGAAGTCACTTAACTCTGTTTGCCTCAGTTTCTTCATCTATAAAGTGAGCTGGAGAAGGAAATGGCAAACCACTCCAGTATCTCTGCCAAGAAAACCCCAAATGGGGTCACAAAGAGTCAGACAGGACTGAAACGAATGAATGACAACAATAATTATTACGTGACATCTTTTGTGAAAGTAAAACGAGGGAAACAACCTGTATGCCCAACAGTTGGAGAATACCTGAATAAATTATGGCATAATATTGTAATGGAATATTACAGCATCAGCAAAATGATAAATATGAAGTGAATGGAAAGTGGGCTATATTTTTTAAAGACAAGAAAAGGATCGGAAAGAAGAGGAAAAAAAGGGTTAGATTAGCAGGTTCCTGGGGTCCTTTGGAATCTTAAAATCAGTGATCAGATGGAACCGAGGCTGGGAAGCAATGGAGAACCTTCACAGAGTAGGGAAGGACTTTCCATGGAACTTTCCTGTGAGGTCTTTTAGGAGCTGAAACTCACTTAAAAGCACCAGAGAATCAAGAAAGCACAGACACGGCAGCGGTATTGATCACAGCAATCGTGACTTGTCATTATAGCAGCAGCTCCAGCATTCATGACGCTGGTAATCATATTATCACTGCCCCAGGAGTCCAGACACTTGACATACGCTGGCACATCATCGGCTCTGATGATGAGAATAAAAAAGAAATGCCCAGTCAAACTGGAGCGTCCTTATCGGGTGTTGTGGCATCAGGTGCAAACAGGTTAGTGACAGATTGAAGGGTGCTTGCTGGTGTTGAAGAGGATGACACCATCCAGGATGGAGCTCTGTCCTGGGGTGAATCCAAATGCTCCTGCTCCCATCACTGGCGTGTTTCTCAAGGGAGGTGGTGCCAGGAGGGGACAATCTGCTGGAGTCATTCATGGTCCAGGATTCTCCCTAACAGACAATTCCTCCCCTTCAGAGCCAATGGGGATGGGGGTGGAGGGTCCTGCTGGATGCGCAACAACTATACTCTTATAACTGAGAAACTTAAGGCCCTCTAGAATTGGGTGACTGTTTTTGTAAGGGACACATAAAAAGAAATGAATACTCACCAAGAGCGATCTTGGTTTGAGAGCAATGGTAGCCATTATTTTCAGTGATTTTTCAGCCGTGTCTGACTCTTCGTGACCCCACTTGGAGTTTTCTTGGCAAAGATACTGGAGTGGTTTGCCATTTCCTTCTCCAGCTCATTTGACAGATGAGGAAACTGAGGCAAACGGGGTGAAGTGACTTGCCCAGGATCACATAGTAAGTGTCTGAGGCTGGATTTGAATTCAGCTCTTCCTGACTCCAGATCCAGTGTTCTATCCACTGAGCCACTTAGCTGCCCTGGTGTCCATTATAACCTAGTTCAAATCAAGAGTTTGAATCCTGTCTAAGACACTTACTTGCTGTGTGGTCCCTTTCGAATCACTTATCCTCTGTGCCTCAGTTTCCTCGTCTGTAAAACGAAGATGGTGGGACTCAGTCCTTTCCAGATCCCTTCCAGTTTACAATCTGTGACCTTATGATTCATAATAATAAGTTTCCCTATGGGGATTTAGAGGGTTGACCTCTGAAGTCTTTTATAAGTCACAATTCAGGATTTCCCAAATCCCTCTGAATCACTAAAAAATAAACAAACCAGCAAACAAACCACCCCTCCCCCCTTCCCCAGGGGAATCCTAACTCTCAAGACAGCTAGCAGTTAGGTGCTATGTATGCAAAGCTCTTTAGCCCAGTCCTTTCATTTGATCCTCACCACCCCTGGGAGGCTGGGAGGAAGGTGCTCTCATTCCCATTTTTCAGATAAGGCTAAATGACCACCCGGGGCCACAAACTTTGCAAGTGACCATAGCAGGATTCAGACTCAGGTCTTCCTTAAACCAGTTCCAGCATTCTGTCTGGTACGTCAGTTAACGTCCCTTCGAAACTTCACTTCATTTTTTAGGAAAATGAATATTCAGCTTAACTTTGTTTCTGACACCAATCTAAGGAGAAAAAAAATTCTTAAAAGTCAGAGCTGTCGAAAAGTGGACTGGATAGTCTTTGTGTGAAATGGAAACTCCCTCCCTGGATGTCTTCAATCAGAGGAAGGAAGGAGGAAAGTAAGCACTTATTAAGCACCTACTATGTGTCAGGCACTGTGCTAAGCACTTTACAGATATTATCTTATTTAACCCCCACAACAACCCTGTGCAGTAGGTGCTATTATCATCCCCATTTTATAGTTGAGGAAATTGAGGCAAGCAGAGGTTAAGTGACTTGCCAGGATCACACAATTAGTAAAGGTATGAGGCTGGATTTGAACTCAGGTCTTCCTGACTCTAGTCTCAGTGGTCTGTGCACTGTGGCGCCACCTAGATGCCTCTTATGCAGCAAAGGGGATTTGGGATCAGGTACAGGACTGAGGTCTCTTCCAGCCTGAGATTCTGTGATTCTTCAAGGATAGGAGCAGAGGGATCCTGGGGAAACTGAGGCATCCTTCTCCTCAGCAAAAGTTTGAGTGCCAGAGACAGAATTCATTTCCTCCTAGTCTCCTAGGTAACTGACCCTCAGAAAAAACCTCCTACAGGTTGTAAAGAGCCACGTTATTTATTCATGTCTTCTGCCTGCAAATCCAATCTTTTCTTACCTTCATCATGTTTCCTGGCCTGGGTATTGCTTTCCTTTATCCATTACAAAGCCCACAGATTGTCCACAGCACTAAGAGAGGCTGCATGGTCTTGGGTTCAGATCCTGACCATGGCACTTATTGTATGACCTTGGTAAGCCTGAAATGGCGTCTCTGGGCCTCAGTTGCTTTATCCATGAAATGGAGGGTCTTAGATGGCTTGTAAGATCTCTTCCAACTCTAGGATTCAGCTCCAGATTCTATGATCCCCAAGTGGTGTGACTTTGGGTAAGTCACTCCCTTTTCTTTTGGCCTCAGTCTACTTCCCTGAATAATTAAAAGGCTCAGAGCAGATGAGCTCTCAGGTCCCTTCCAGCTTCAGATCTAAGTCTTTCTGACAATTCTTAAATGTTCTTGTTTCCCAGCAAGGGGCTAGGAGATCAGACCAGAGAGGAAAGATAGGCACCAAAGAAAAAGAGAGAAAAAGAAAGGGGGCGTAGGGAAGCAACAAAAACATGACATCTTGAAAACCAGTCTGCTCTGGCCTGGCCCCCAGAGAGTGGTGGGAGCATCCTTCACCAGGGAAGATGAGGGCTGGGAGGCTAAAAAATAGCTTTTATGAGTTGACTCTGACCTCTCTATTGCCTCCTGGGGGAGATGGACACCCCCAGTGCTCCTTGCCAGCCAAAGACCCCGGGGGCCCCAAAGAGCAGGTACTCGGAAGTCTCAGCTACTAATGGCAAGATGCTGTGGCCTTTCCCAGCCTGGGCAGGTTCTAGAAGGAGCTAGTAAAAGGGGAGGGGGCTTCACACGATGGGTTCCCCTACCATTTCTCAGGCTGGACACTGCCCTCCAAAGACACCATGTGGCTTTCATTAGAATCTGTCTTTTGGAAGTCTCACATGCAGAAGGAAAATGTCCAACTAAGGGCAAGATGAGCCTGTGTCTTTTTTTATGTTTCTCTCTTCTTCCCTCTTTCACTACTTTTTTTCTTCCTCCCTCTGTCTCTTCTCTCTTTTTTTCCTGTTTCTGTCTCTCCCTCCTCTCTCCCTCCCCCCCTCTCTTCCTCTCTCTCCTTGTCTCCTCTTTCCTTCTCTCTCTCCCACTCACCCTCTTTGGTTTTTTTTCCTCCTCTCTCTATCTCTCTCCCCGCTCCCTCTCTCTCCTGTCTTTCTCTCTGTGTCTCTCCATCTCTGTCCTCTCTTTCTGTCTCTGTATGTCTCTGTTTGTCTGTCTATCTCTCTGTCTCTGTCTCTGTCTCTCTCTCTCTCTCTCTCACACACACACACACACACACACACACACATACACACACCCCATTGGGGCTTTTGGCTCAGGACCTGTATAAGCAGAAAAGGAAATGAGATGGAATCCACCAAGACAAAACCTCTGGCTTTGGAGACCATAACGAGAAAGACAGACGAAGATCCTGAGGGCAGAAAGGACCCTACTTCTGAGGCTGGAGAGTTAGGATGCCCCAGGTTTGCCATCCACACTGCGGTTGTCCATCCATTGATCCTTTGTGGAGGAAGTGGAAATGACCTCGATGGCCAGGGGGATTGTCCAAGGACTGTGGTTCATTGAATTGAGGCTCATGGACCTCAATCAAGCAGCTGGTCAATCGACTTCTACTTCCTAAGCAATGGGTGTAGTGACGAGAGCCCTGGCTTGTCCCTCCGAAGACCTGGGTTCAAATTCTGACTCTGTGAATCAGAACATTACTTGGGAAGTAATTCTCCCCCTCTGGCCTCTGCGGACTCCTCTGTGTGGTAACTAGGTGATAACAGAGCTGGACCTGGATTCAGAAGGACCTGAGTTCAAATCTGGCCTCAGACATTTACTAGCTGGGCGACCTTGGGCAAGTCACTTCACCCGGTTTACCTCAGTTTTCTCAACTGTAAAATGGAGATCATAATAGCACCTACCTCCCAGGGTAGTTTTGAGGATCAAATGAGGTAATATTTGTAAAGTACTTAGCACAGTGCCTGGCACATAGTAGGTACTATAAAATGCTAGCTATTATTATTATTTATTATTATTACTTCTGGGTTGATGACTCCGAAGAGAGGTGAGTTCTAATCCTGGCTTTCTGTCACTAGCTGTGTGACTGTGGGAAAGTTATTTCTCTCTGAGCCCTTCTAAGACTTTATGATTCAGAGGCACTAGGGATCAGTCGGTCAGTCAACAAGCATTTATTAAACACCTACTATGTTCTAAGCACTGTGCTAAGGGCTTGGGATACCAAGAAAGGCAAAAACCAGCCCCCACCCACCTCCATGCCCTATCACTGCTTTGTCTAGAAAGCTAAAGACTGACACCAGAATTAACTAAAGTCATTCGGGACCTTTCCAGATCACCTGGTTCAACCCCATCATTTTGCAGAGGAAGAAACCTAGGCCGAGAGAGGGAAAGTAATTGCCCAAGGTCATAGAGTTGGTAGGGAAGGGGGAGGGGAGGCACTAAACATTTATATAGCACCTACTACTGCTGGGCATTTTGCTAAGCAGATATCAACTCATTTACAAACCCCATCTCATCTGATAAGCAAATATCTCATTTACAAATATTATCTCATTTGAAGTTCACCACAAACCTGGGAGGTGGGTATTGTTATTATCCCCATTTTATAACTGGGGAAAGTGAAGCAGACAGAGGTAAAGTGACTTGCCCAGGGTCACACAGCTAGCAAGTATCTGAGGCTGGATTTGAACTCAAGTCCTCCTGACTCCAGAACCAGCATCACCTCACTGCTGATTTGAATGCAAGTCCCCTTGCTTCCAAACCCAGCCTTGGCCACTGGATTCCAGAAGAGCTGATGGGAGGACCCTCCCTTACCCTCAAAGGAGGCTTATGTGATCTTTCCCTCATAGCTCCAGGGCTGGGATGGGCTTCAGAGGCCTCATTTTTCTTTTTCTTTCTTTCTTTCTTTCTTTTTTTTTTTTTGCTCCATTCTAATTTTTTTTATTAATTTATTTTAATTTATCAACAATCACTTCCATATGCTTTTGAGTTTAAAATTCTTCTCCCCCTTCCTCCCCACCACCCTTTCCAAGACGGCACACTATCTGATATAGGTTATACATTTACATTAATATTAAACATATTTTCACATTAGTGATGTTGCAAGTAAAAATTAAAACCAATAGGAGGAACCATCAGAAAGAGGAAACAAAACTCAACAGAAGAGAAAAAAAATAGCAATTCAACTTCCACAGTTCTTTCCTTGGATGTGGACAGCATTTCTCATCACAAGGCAGAGGCCTCATTTTTCAAGTGAGGAAACTGAGACCCAGAGAGATGAAATGATTTGCCCGTAGCCACAGAGCCAGTAAGAGTCAGATCTGGGATTCATGACATCAGTAGGTTCAAAGAATTACAGATTTAGGGCTGGAAGGGGCCTTAGAAGTCAAGGAGTTTAACCACCTCATTCTACAGATAAGGAAACTGAGGCCCAGAAAGGTTACATGACTTACTTGGGGTTACACAGTCACTAAATGTCAGAACAGAGATTCAAACTCAGCTCCTGGGACCTTGAATCCAGTCCTCTTTCCACACTTCCTCCCATTGTAGGTGACTTGAGAGAAGATGGAACACATGAGGTCACCTCTGCTTTGCAGTGTGGGATGATGGGATGGAATGTAAGATCCCCAGACATTCTTTAAGCTGAAAATAGATGCCGCAAGACCAGTTTAGACATATTCATGGATGACTGATCCATACTTGGTTATTTAGAGGAAGTCAGAGATTCAATACAATTCCACAAACATTCCCCCAAAGGCTGTTATCTAAGCTCCACGTTGAATGCAAAGAAGCAAAGTGCCTGCTTGGGTCACATCTGGAATCCTGCCTTCAATTCTGGACACCGCCTTTTAGGAACAACAATAACAAACTGGAGGGGAGCCAGAGGATGGAGGCAAGGACAGGGAGAGGCCCGGTAACCATGCCATACAAGGCAAAAAAGGAACTGGAATGGGACATGTTTGCATCTTGACGTTTCTGAAAGGGGAGGACAGACTGGATGTGTGAGGATCTGCCCCAGAAAGCAGGACAAACAGCATTGGGGAGGATATTCCTAGAGACACAGACTTTGTGGAAGGAAAGGGATGGAGACTGGACCTTTGATTTCATTCATAGAGGGAACTCCCAGGCGAGGAAATCCTCTCTACCAGTGCAAGTCAGCACCTTCTCTGCAAGTCTTAGAGACTTGCTGGAGCACTGACAAGTTATAAGTCACCCAGTCAAGAGATGTTAGAGATGAGACTTGAACGAAGGTTCTTGCGGCTCCGAGGGGAGCTCCTGTGATGTGGCACGGCCTTTGTGCAAAGGAATGGAGTCCTGTACTTAAAAAAAACAAAGGCAAAACTGCTGTCTAGCAGTGAATGGGGCTGCCTAGGGAGAGAATGGTTCCCATGATCACAGGAGGTTTTTGGTCTGAGACTGAATAATCATTTATCTGGGACGTGGAAGAGGGAAGGAAAGAAGGACGGAAGGAAGGAAGGAAGGAAGGAAGGAAGGAAGGAAGGAAGAAAGGAAGGAAGGAAGGAAGGAAGGAAGGAAGGAAGGAAGGAAAGAAGGAAAGGAGGGAGGGAGGAAGGAAAGGGGGAGGAAAGGAGGGAGGAAGGAATGAAAGAAGGGAGGGAGGGAGGAAATAAAGAACGAAGGAAGGGAGGAAGGAAAGAAAGAAGGGAAGGAAGGAGGGAGGGTGGGAGAGATGAAAGGAGGAAGGAAAGAAATAAGACAAGGAAAAAGGAAGGAGGAAAGTAAAAAAGGAAGGAACATAGGCATTTATTAATCACTTCTTATGTGCCAGGCACTATGCTAAGGAGGACGTGGTTTTCAGTCTGCCAAGTCAGAAGCACAGCCAAGAGCAGAATGAAGGGCAGCCAGCCTGGGCTCTTCCACAAAATGGAGGCCCCCAATGGGAGGGGCCAGCCTAGTGGAAGAATATCCCATGGTGCGTTTCCTGGTGTAAGATGAGCTTAGGTGCCTTCCCATGCTAAGAGCCTGTATGATTCTGCGATTCTCCATTCAGCTGTCATCTTTTCTCTCTCCTCTTCAAGATAAACTTTAAAAAGTTTGTCTACACTGAACGCTTCTACTGCCTCACTATTTATTATCTCTATAGCCCTTAATACTTGGAAGACAGCTATGGTCCCCCCCTTCCTGCCCCGCCCCACCCCTTCCAGTCTTTTCCTTTTCTTCTTTGTTTTTTTTTTAAGAAGCTTACACTATAGTTTTTTTTGTTTGTTTCTGTTTTTGTTTTTGTTGTTGTTATTTTTGCTTTTTGGTGAGGCAATTGAGGTTAAGTGACTTGCCCAGAGTCACACAGCTATTAAGTGTCAAGTGTCTGAGGTTGGATTTGAACTCGGGTCCTACTGATTCCAAGGCCTGAGCTCTATCTATTGTGCTGCCTAGCTACCCCCCTCCCCTCCCCTGGGCTCTTCCTTTTCTAGGCTAACCAGTCCCACCTTCTTCGAATGATGCTCCCCCATCTTGGTCTCAAGACCCTTCACCATCCTTGTTCTTTACTGGATGCTCTCCAGTTTGACATCTTTCCTAAAATCCAGCAAATATGAGACTTTACTGTAATCTCTTTTAAAATGGTATTGTAACGAACTCATTGTTTGTCCAATTGTTCTAGCCTGCTCAGGCAGTTTGAACATTGATGGTTTTCTGGCATGTTAGTCATCCCTTCCCGCTTAGTGCTCACCTTCACATTACATTTGATTAACCATCGCTGCCTCCATCCAAGTCATTGATAAAAAGATTGAATGAAAAAGATTTAAATTTAGATCCCTGTGGTACCCTACAAGAGACTCACTCCATGTTAACAGTGGTGAATAATGATTATTCTCTGGGTCATCCAACTGGGTTTATATTCCCCTTGCTGAGCTTTCAGCCTAGCTTTCATTTTTTTTTTTTCTAGCTTGAATTCTTTATTATCTGTAGTCTTGGGCAAGCCACTTGTTTTTCGTTTTTTGGTTTTTTTTTAATGGTAATTTTTATTTATTTTTTGTTTTTAACATTTACTTCCACAAGATTTTGAGATCCAAATTTTCACCCCATCTCGACCCTCCCCCCACCCCAAGATGGCATGCATTCTAAATACCCCTTCCCCTAGTCTGCCTTCCCTTTTATCTCTCCCCTCCTTCTCTTATCCCCTTCCCCTTCAATTTTCCTCTAGGGCAGGATGGATTTCTGTACCCCATTTCCTATATTTCTTATTTCACAGTTGCATGTGAAAACATTTTTTTTAAACATGTGTTTTTAGAACTTTGGGTTCCAAATTTTCTCCCTTCCTCCCTCCCCACCCACCTTCATTGATAATGCAAGGTTATATATGTGCAGTTATGCAAAACACTTCCATAGTAGACATGCTGTGAAAAACTATTTCCCTTAATCCTATCCCACCCCCCCATTTATTCCATTCTTTCTTTTGACCCTGACCCTCCTCATAAGTACTTGCTTCTGATTACCCCTTTTCCCAATCTGCCCTCCTCCCTATCATTCCCCTACTCTCTTGTCCCCTTCCCCCCCCCATTTTCCTGTAGGGTAAGACAGATTTCCACACCCAATTGAGTGCATATGTTATTCCCTCCTTAAGTCAAATACTATGAGAATAAGATTCACTCATTCCCTCTCACCTTCCCCTGTTTCCCTCCACTGTAAGAGCCTTTTCTGTTGTTCTTTTTTGTGGGATAATTTACCCCATTCTACCTCTCCCTTTCTTCTTCTCCTAGTATATTCCTCTCTTACCCCTTAATTTTACTCTCCAGATATGACCCCTTCATTTTCAACTCACCCTGTGCCCTCTATCTATCTATCTATATCTATATATATGTACAAATAATTTTTTCCCCTCCAACTACCCTAATTCTGACAAAGGTCTCATGAGTTACAAATATCATCTTTCCATGCAGGAATGTAAACAGTTCAACCTTAATAAGTCTATTATGATTTTCTCTTTCATGTTTACCTCTTCATGTTCGACTCGAGTCTTGTATTTGAAAATCAAATTTTCTATTCAACTCTGGTCTTTTCATCAAGAATGCTTGAAAGTCCTCTATTTCACTGAATGACCATTTTTTCCCCTGCAGGATTGTGCTCAGTTTTGCTGGGTAGGTGATTCTTGGTTGTAATCCTATCTCCTTTGCTCTCTGGAATATTATATTCTATGCCCTGTGGTCCCTTAATGTAGAAGCAGCTAAATCTTGTGTTATCCTGATTGTGTTTCCACAATACTTGAATTGTTTCTTTCTGGCTGCTTGTAATATTTTCTCCTTGACCTGAGAGCTCTGGAATTTGGCTACAATATTCCTAGGAGTTTTCCTTTGGGGATCTCTTTCAGGCGGTGATCAGTGGATTCTTTCAATTTCTATTTTGCCCTCTGGTTCTAAAATATCAGGACAGTTTTCCTGGATAATTTCTTGAAAGATGATGTCTAGGCTCTTTTTTGGATCATGGCTTTCAGATAGTCCAATAATTTTTAAATTCTTTCTCCGGGATCTATTTTCCAGGTCAGTTGTTTTTCCAATGAGATATTTCACATTGTTTTCTAATTTTTCATTCTTTTGGATTTGTTTTACAGTGTCTTGATTTCTCATAAAGTCACTAGCTTCCAATTGCTCCATTCTAATTTTTAAGGAAGTATTTTCTTCGGGAATCTTTTGGACTTCCTTTTCCATTTGGCCAATTTTGCTTTTTAGGGCATTCTCCTCATCATTTCAGCCTAGCTTTTACATCTCTTCATCTTGTCCAGAAGGATAGCAGTGGAAGGTTGTTGAATGCTTTGTTGGAAGTTGGGTTGTGCACTGTACCTTGGGCCATCGCCAGTCATCCTGACTTCTGTCCTGCCACTGGACTTCCATGACTCTGGGTGAGTGACTGAGGCTGATGACTTTGGGTGATGACCCTTGTGATGTCATTGATCTTCTAGAACAAAGTATCAACAACAACAGATATGTGATGACCACAGCAATGGTTCCCAGCCTTTCCAAGTGGGATAACCCTTTTCAATGTAAAAAAAATTTTCAAGACTCTCACACTGTAACAGTTGTTGTTGTTTGTCCTTCATTTCTGAAGACCACCACTGATGTCACTGGGTGATGTCTTGACTTGCCTAGGAATTAGATTTAAGTGAGGCAGAGTTGCACAAAGTCATCAGCCTCGCTCTCTTCCAGAGTCATCAAAGTCTAGTAGCAAGACAAAAGTCCAGATGACTGGTAATGGCCTGGGATGCAATGAATAACCTTGGGATCTTCTATGTCTAACCAAGTTCTAGGTGCTCCACAGTGCCTGCTTCAGCTGCCCCTCATGGCTGTTGGAACAAACTGTTCTTATCTGCCTATTCTGCTAGGGGAAGTCTTTGCATGCTTGGGGTAGATACTCTCCTAACTTATCGATGGGTTTGATACCCCTCGGTTACCCTCAACCTAGTTTAGCCCATCTGCTGAAATGGCTCACTGGGGTGTAGCCATTGCCCATGCTACAGGTTCTTGGAGCCACAGGTAAGAGTTGGGTGACCAGTTGGACACAAAGGTGGATGAGCAGCCCTGAAAAGGGCTTGGTAAGCTTTCACCTCTAGTCCTCCTGAAGACCCCATACACCCCTCACACTATAGTAGTTGTATTGCTAATATCCCATGATTAAAACCCTAACCTAATATCCAATGATTAAAACATTAACCAAACCTTAAAATGCTATATAAATGCTAGTTGTTATGATAAATAATAATTCTTTTTCTCCTATCTTTTTGAGTACCAAAGAAGCAGAATGAGAGTTAAGTGGTTTTGCCTTCACCTTAGCATCTGTTGTTATCATCTCATTCACCCTCAGCAGCAAGTTTCTTTGTTCTCGCTCTTCTCACCAAAGAGCCATTTCCATTGTCTTTAGGGTTCACCCCCAACCTCAGCTCATGCTGAGCTTTAGCGTTGGATGCTATTCTTAAAAGAACATGTCATTCTTTTATATTCATTCACCATTACTTGCCCTTGCTTCTACATCTTGTACATGTTTTTTAAAAAACTAAACTAAACTTGGCCAATGAGTTCCCTATGGGTTCACATTGCTTTTTAGACTGCACCATCTTTATTTCTCAACACAATAATTTGTGTTTATATCATTAGAATTTTGTTCTTGAGAAACTCCCATTTCTCCTACCTTAAAGGGTTGAGCAAAGGCTTTCTTTTTGAATTGGGGAGATCTGAACATGTGGGCAAGCAGGTGGTAAAGAGCCGGTAGAGTAGAGATTGAAGAAGATTCATGAGATAGAGAGGAGGCTGGATAGGATTAAAGATGGTTGGCAAAGTCTTAGAAAAGACTAGGAATCCTTATTTTATGAGCCCAGCCTAGTGGCGGGGGGGGTGGATACAGAGAGGTTTTGAGGAGTGGAGGATGGGAGCTGAGGCCAGCATTGTGACATGGTCTCAGTCTTCTCCATGAGGTCTGCTGTGAGTCATGGTGGGGAGTGGGGTACAGTTGGTGATAGAGAAGAAAGAAGAGCAGTCGCTGGGAGGAAAGAGATCAGTAGGGCATTAATAAGGCTGGAATAGGAGGGCTGGTCATTATCCTTGGTACAGAAAATAGAAGCAAAATAGAGGTTGAGTAATTTTACCTTTTTTCCATCATTTGTTGTTATCATCTGAGTCATTCTGACCAGCCTTCCTATCCCTCCTTTGATCTTTCCTCTTTCCTCAACATAGATTTCTAAAAAACCTTTGTTGTCATTGTTACTCTGAGTATTCATTGATAGCTTCGGCTCGTCCTGAGTTTCAGGGACATTTTTTTTTGTACTCACTCCAGCATCTGCTCTTCTTTGTGTCCTTTAAAAATCTGAGCCTCCTAGAGAATCCTCCCTCCCGCTTCTTCTTCCCATCAGAGCCAGAGGATCCTAGTTCTAGAACTGGGAGAGACTTCCAAGGTCATAAAATCCAATCCCCCTCACTTTACAGATCTGGAAACTGAGGCCCAGAAAAGAAAAGAAACTTAAGCTCCTAGTTCTAGAACTGGAAGAGACCTCCAAGGCCATCCAGTCCTATCCTTCTCATTTTACATAGGAGGAAACTGAGGCCCAGAGAAGGTAAGTGACCTGCCCAGGGTCACACAGCTTATAAGTATCTGAGGTGGGATTCCTGACTCAAAGACCCTCAGGACTCTACCCACTGCACCACAACGCTTACTCTCTGTCTGTCATTGGAAGCTCATTGTTTCTGCAGTTAAGGAGCTGAATCTGGAGTTGCTTACTGACCTGACCCTTACCGTCTGTGTGACCTGGAGTAAATTTCTTGGAGTTCCTGGGGCCCAGTATTTTTATCTGAGGTTGGGGAGTTGGGGGGGGGGGCTTGATGATTTCTGAGCTCCATGCCAGCTCTGGATCTGTGAAAAGCCCTAAACTACAAGGTGATTTAAGGGGTTCCTAGAAGTTATGGGGATTAGGAAGGACCTTATGTAAAAGGCATTGGTAAGAGTCCGAGGTGGGGAGAGGGAGCCTTTCAGGTGGGGGGTACAGACTGAGCTGGGCCTTACTTTCTCCAATAGGTGAAGTTCCCAACACACCTGCATCCCACCCCATTTCAGTTTTGTGGTTTCCATCAGGGCCTTGGTCACTAACTGGGTGGGCAGTCTGGAGCATACTGCCACCAGAGGGTCATCTCACGAAGATAACTTGGCAAGGTGGAAAGGTAACTAACCCTGGGTTCAAATCCTGCCTCTGACATACTGACTGTGTTACCTTGGGTAAATCGAGTCATGTTTCATACTTCAGGAAGCCCTCTAAGACTGGTTGTTTCAGAGGAGGTGTTGATCTAGATTGGTAGAGGGAATTTCCTCACCTGGGAGTTTGCCATACCAATAAAATTATAGATTTCTGCCCCCTCCGCTCCCCCCAAAAATCACCTCTCTCTTCCTCCTTAACCCTCACCGAAATACTCTCACTCCCTGCTTAGGTTAATGGATTTTGACACAGTTGAATATCTTCTTCATTTAATTCACCATGCTTGAAGTAATTCTGTGCCCTTCAACCTAATCTCTTCCTCTTAAAAAGAGATGTTCCCCTCTATTCCAGTTTTGAGTCATATCCCACCAGATCTCAGGGACCTCTCTGGGATCACTTTTACCTCCCTGCGCTGAGAACTTTCACTCCCCAGGCACACTGGAGTAGAGACCTCTGAACTGCCATGGACTGTTTTTCTTCCTGCTTTGCCTCTGGTGGATTACTGAAGCCCCTCTCCTGCTAATTTCCCTTCCTGATGTCTTTGATTGCAGCTGGTTCAGCAGCTGTGGCTCTCCATCAGCCCTCATATTCTCCATTCTTCCTGGCTTTCCCCTTCTCCTTGACTGGGAGTCCCTTTATATCTTATGACATGGCCCAGGAAGCCAAATCCCATTCTCCATCATAGTTCATTTCCCATTTCCTACTTTCCCCTCTACGGTCCTTTCCTCTGATCATCAGCAATGATGAGAACACCATCTGTGCCCCTCAGGACTGGCAGTCTAGAGGTCTTGAGAAATCCTTGCTACATCCTACCATATGAGGAGGATTTCACAGAGGGCAGACACAACCCACAATCCCTCTGTGGGTTGAAGTTATAAAGTAATGGCCAGTGATTTTTTTTAAAGAAATGTCAGAATTTACACAGTAAAATCTTTTTATTTTATTCATTCATTCATTCATTTATTTATTTACCTTTTTATTTATTTGGTACATAGTAAAATTTATTCTGTCTCCCTGTACGTGACACTCCATCTTTTCCCTCTAGACCTTTGCAAGGGATATAATAGAATTATAGGATCATGGGGAAAGGACCTTAGAGGTATCTGGCCCAACCCCCTCATCTTATTGAGGAGGAAACTGAGATCCAGGGAGGAATAGAAGGATCATAGATCTATCTACAGCAGGACAGACTGTCAGAGGCCAACCCCCTCATTTTACAGATGGAGAAACTAAGGCCTGAGACAAATAAGTGACTTGCTGAAGGACGCATATATGGTAAGTGGCAGAGTCAGGATTTGGTCTTCTGACTTCAAATTCAGTAGCCTTTCCATTCCACCATGCACTTTAAGATGAATAAATTTTTTTTTTATTCAAACGACTGTGGGAGGTAGGTATTATACGGCCCATATTACAGTCTTCTTTCTACTAACCATGCTGCCTTTTTAGGCTCAGGGTCAATAGCTAGCAGCTAAGGGAGTAGGAATAGGCCAGTCCAAAGGACAGCCCTTGAGCATCAGCAGAAGGGACCAGGACTGATATGGAGGCAGCTGCTGCCTTGGCTGTGATGCCAGGGTGAAACCTACACCCCAGTAAACCTGGCCTGGAGGCTGGCTGGTCCTGGGAGCTGGAGAATGGCTGGAAGGGAGTGCCTGAGCAGAGAGTGGGGCCAGCTCCCTGACAGGATACGGTCAACAGGAACTGGGGTCAGGGTTATAGGAGGCTGGAAGCCAGTGCCTCAGCCAAGATCTAGAACACTGGGGGTTAATTAGAGCGTGCCAGGGGAAGATCTTAGGGTCAGGCTCAGAGAGATCCCTAGGAGGGAAGAAAGTGCCCAAGGATCATCTGTACCTGCCAATGTATTCCTGGGTTAGCAGGTCAACTAAGCCTTCTGTGGGGCTTATTATGACATTTCCAGGCTCATCGCACCATTCCCCATCAAATAGCTTGTGCTCCATCTTTCTGGGGGTGGGTTGGGAGTGGGGAAACTAGTGAAGGATAGGGGAGGAGAGAGAGAAAAAAGAGAGAAAAAGGAAGGGAAAGTGAAGGAAGGAGGGAAAGAAAAGGGGAGAGGGTGGGGTTTGGAAGAAGAAAAGGTGGTGGAGGAGAAGAGGATGGAGAAGAGAGGGGAGGGAAAAGATGGAGGAGAAAGCGTAGGGGGAAGAAAGGCAGAAAGAGATGTAAAGATGGAAAAGGGGAGGGAGAAGGGCAAGGACGTGGAGTGGAAAAGGAAGAAGGGGGAATGGAAGATGGGACAGAAGATAGGAGAGGAAGTAGGCATTTATTAAGTGCCTACTATGTGCCAGGCACTGCATAAGGTACTTTGCAGATATTATATTATATATGGGGAGGGGAAGATGGAGGGAGGAAAAAAGTAAGTAGAGGGAACGACCTTAAGTAAACAGAGTTCTGCTCTCAGAGACAGGAATCCTTGATCAAATGTCCCCTGTGTGGCCCTGGGAAAGAACCTTTGGGGCCTCAATTTCCTCATCAATAAATGAGGTGGAACCCTGCCAGTTCTCAATCTGTGACACTCTGTTCCCAAATAGTATATTATTCTGGGGGATTATTGCATAGAACATTGCTCATGAAAGACAACATAAATGTTTGTGGAATGGGGATTTAGCCCCACTTTGGATGTCCAGGTTGATTTGCGTGAACTTTTCTCACTTTTCTGAGTCTCTTTCCCCTCTGGCCTCTAAGCCCACTGCCCTGCTGATGCCAGAATTCTTGTCTGTGTATTTAAGATCTCTTAGATACCCTAAATATCTAAGTGTGTGCCACTGGCTAGCCAGAGCTGATTGTTAAATGTTCAATGTGAGCATCTACGCCTCAGAAATTGGAAAACAATATAAATAAGGGCTTGATTTATTATTCTGATGATCATCTAAACTTAAGAAAGTCATGGAGAAAATATTAATCATAAAAGTATTTTGGGGAACCGATTGCTAAATGTCTACCGGCATACTTTTGCTTCTTGGTTTAAATCTAAACACCTGTGGGCCACCAGAACTCAAGGAGAAGCAGGAGGGGAGAGGGATGGGGAGAAGGAAAGAGTTAGGGATGGAGAGGGGATAGAAAAGGGAGAGGGAAGAAGGCAGAAGAGAAAGAAGACAGACTGGGGAATCTCAGAATGCAAGTATCATTTGGTTTGAAGTGAAGGGGCAGATAAATGCCTTCATCCGCCTTCTGGGGAGCTGGGGAGGCATCGATTAGCTGGGGAAAAATTAATTTGTTTGCTTAGTGGAGAGAGAAGAGGGTATCCAATCCTGGCTAATGCAATAAATGAGGCCCATTGATGTGGAAAGTATCTGCCTTTGAATCACTCTTGGCCTTTGGTTCTATTGTAGGTAGTTGGAGGAATTTAGGTGTTAATTATTTTTGGCAAAAGCCTCGTGTATTCAAGTGTGTTTCCTGGTTGGGAGCCTATGTGTATGTGTGGGCACAGGCACGTGTATGGGAGTGTTGATCTTCTCTGCCTTCACAGTGTGGAGAGCTCATGTGCCGTGTGTGTGTGTGTGTGTGTGTGTGTGTGTGTGTGTGTGCTCGCCTTGTGTTTCTTCATGCTTGTCCTTTGTGTATTTCTGTCAATACATGTGTTCTAAAACATGAGCTCTGGTCTATTGAGGTGGCTGGTCTGTTACTTAACCATAGAGGAAAGAAAATCATTGGCTAAGGATTTCTTGTGGCAGGAACCATAGCGGCTGAGGACAACTGCCTTCCATTTTAAAGGTGGGGAAAATGAGACACAGACTGAGCCAGAAGCAAGGGACCCTCCTCCCTGCCTCCATACCATACTTTAAGAACCACTGAGCTAGACGAATGAGGAAAAGCCTCAGGAAGAAGCGCCATTTGATCTGAGATGTGAAGGGAAACAGGGCTTCTAAGAGGCAGTGGGGAGCAGGGAGTGTGCTCTAGGAAGGCGCTCCAGCCAGCCTGCAGGCAGGCAGACGTGGGCAACGGGGTGACGACGGTATAGAGCAGAAAGAACCATAGAGAAAGCTGGTGACAGCATAGAAGAAATGAAAATACATTTGCCCTAGCTTGGTTTACAAGGGAAGGACAAGATGTTAGGTTCCTGGATCTCTGATACAAAATGGGAGAGAGGAGGGTGCTAAAGGCTCAGATGGTGTTCTCAAAGACCCAGCTGCTTTTAATTAGCCTGATAGTGCAGAATCATTGCTCAGACTTTTGGCGTCTTCTGGGCCAGAGATCTCAGGCAGCTCTCAGCACAGGCTAGCAAAAAGACTTCCCCAATCTAATATAAACGCAAAGGGAAAGTTATCAAGGTATAACAGACAGCTATCCTGCTGGACTGCAAAGACATCTTCCCTGGCTTTCTTTTTCTCCCCTTTGTATATAGGATTCTAAGACTCTAGGATGCTCTGGTCTTGTCTCTAGGGTTCTGTGGTCCTGTTTCTAGCAATCTGCAAGTTTCAGGGTCATGGACCAACCTAAAATGCCTCCCTGAGGGTCTATGTCAGCCTGCATGGATTTGCTGCACTCAGGCAGCCTGGTATTGTGAGGGAGGCTGGTGACTTCTCTGGAACCTTTGCCTGCACTTGCTGTCTTCCTACCCCCATAGCTCAATCACTTTGGCTCCCTTAAAAGCCGTGTGATGGAGAACAAGTCCCTTCCCCTTAACTGAGGTTTAGCTTTCTCATCTATACAAGGGGATGATTGTACTGCCTACCTCCCAGGGTTACTGTAAGGATTCAATGAGATAATGAATGAATGTAAAGTGCCATATGAACCTATCCCAGGTAGACTTGATGGTGAGGATGTAAGAGGAGCAGAAATCCCACAGTACCTGCTTTTGAGAATGGGATCTAAGAAGAAGAGTTGGAAGGGCCCTTGGACATCATTTTGCCTTGGTCTCTGCCTGTACTGCTCAGGGGGCTCAGATCCTGGTCTTCTGAGCCCACCTGATGATGCAGGAGGCCTTCCCTGGTCCCCAGCTGCTTCCAGATGACCTTCTGTCTACTCTGTATCTATCTTGTACAAGCCTGGCTATTGACATATTGACTGTGAGCTCCTTGAAGGGAGTGACTGTTTTTGTCTTCCCTTGGGTCGTTATGAGGACTTAATAAATGTCTATCGACTGCCTGATTGACTGATCCTGCCTCCATAAAGAACAGAGAACTGATGGGTTGGAAGGGACTCAGGGAAGGCATCCTAGAAGAGCCCTTCCTGGTGCAAAGACTTCCCTCATGGTGATAGCTCATGACAATTGGAAGTGGTAGGGTAGAGAAGGGACATAGATGGAGATATCTCTTTGTCCAGTTCCAGCAGGCGGCCAACACCCCCTGTTTGGTGAAGCTAAATAAGGGCTTGCTAACTTTCCCTAGGGTGGAATAGGCTTGGGAACTTGTGGACACGCATTTTAGTCTTTGTACTTCATCTCCCCGATAGGCAGCTACTATAAGAGCTACGTATCAGAGGTTCCCATGACATCACACCATGGTGCACAGAGGCTGGTATAGTAACCATGGTGGTAAGAACTTAGATGCTGTTTAAATCATGGCTCTTCCATTTACTGCCCTTGGGACCTTGGCCTTGTTTGGGTCTCAGTTTCCTCATTAGAAAAATGAGGCAGCTGAACTATGTACTCCTAAGGTATCTTCTAGATCTAAATTTATGATCTGGTGATTCAAAGGGCCCCCTGTCACTTAGACTGGCTCTATACAGAGACAGAATGATCAATTGTTGGAGAGGGATTGCTGGATTGGGCTTCCGAGGCTGAGTTTCTCAAGATTGTTGGAGTGTAGGATATTCAGATCCTAGGATTCCATAACTATCATTCTAAGATGTTAGGATTCTGTGATCTTCTTTTATAAGATGCCATGGAGCTGGGATTCTAAGATTCCATGAATCTAGGATTTTAGGATTTCAGCATTGCATTGTTCCTGTTCTAAGATTCTAGGATTCTATGGACTTGTTTCTAAGAGTCAACAAATCTGGAATCCCAAGATCCCAAGATTCCTTTCTTCCTATTCTAAGATTCTAGGATTCTCTGGTTGTGTTTCTAAGATACTAGGTTTGAACAGTCCTTTCTGATCATTGTGTGATGGAAGGGGTATTGGCATGCATCTTGGGAGACTTGTATTCATCTCCAAGTTGGACCATCTACTAGCTGTGGGACCTTGGGCAAGCATCTGAGACCACCATTTTGGTTTAGTTTTAAAATGATAGTAAGCATAATAGTCTTGGCTTGCTGGCTTATGTGTTTGTTTCTTTTAGAAAAAATGCATTTTAAATATATATATATTTCTCTTCCTGTCTAACCCAAAACAGACTTCCAGGAATTTCATGACAGCAGCAACGTGGGAGTTGGGTCCCATGATGGCCCGGGACCAAGCCTGCCTCAGCTCGGTTTCCAGCACAGCTGCTGTGGGGGGAAGGAGGGAGATGACTCCATCACTGTCACTCCAAACAGGCTGTGATTGACGAGTACCTATTTTTCTGCATATGAGAAAGAGGGAGGTGGGAGGAAGGGGGAGAAAGGAGGGAGAGACTGAGAGAAGCCAGAAAAGAGGGAGAGGTGAAAGAACGGGGAAGCTTTGGGGTGGGTGGCAGCCACCTTCACTGCTGAATTTGTTTTCCAGGGACAAATGAGATGCATGAAGAAATGAACCAAATGTGTTTCCAGGGAAGACCTACCTCTTGGGCCCACTCCCCACCAACAGGTGGAAAGGGAGTAACTGAAAAGGAGAGAGGCCTTGCCAGCTCTGGCCTGAGGCAAATAACTCCTGACCAAGTCCTAGAATGCCAGAGCTGGGAGGGGCCTTAGAACAGGGAATGTCAGAACTGGGAGAAGGAGCTTAGAACAAGAAATGTCAGGGTGAGAAGGGTCTTAGAACAGGGTATGCTAGAGCCTAGGGAGGGAGCTTAAAACATGGAAGGCCAGAGCTAGGGGAGGGACCTTAGAACATGGGATGCCAGTGTCTAGAGGGGCCTCAGAGATTATCTAGTACAAGCCCCACGTTTTGCAGATAAGGAGTGACTTGGTCTAGGTAAAGATCAGTTAGTAACCCAGACCCATCTGGGACAGTGAGCCCTAGTCCCCTCCCTCCCAGTTCAATGTGACTGGAGCTGTCTCCTGAGGCCCCAAGCTGCAGAGACCTTAGGTGAGGTCCCTAAAGGTTTGCTCTGTTCCCTCTCCCTCCTCATTGCCCAGAGCAGACATCAAAGCTGGAAGAGATTTTAAGGCAGCCTCTCAGAACTGGGCTGGCTCTCATGCTTTCTCACTGTGTGACCTTGGACAAGTCCGTGGACCTCAGTGGGCTTCAGTCTCCTTCTACAGTGTCTGGCTAAGCAAACTCTAAGATACTTTCCCTTTAAAAACCTATGATTCTGTGATCTTGTATAATAAAAATAGCAATAATAACTCTAGCATTTATATCGTACTTAGCAATTATTATTATTATTTGCTTTTTTTTGGTGAGGCAATCAGAGTCAAGTGACTTTCCCAGGGTAACATAGCCAGCAAGTGTCAAGTGTCTCAGGCCAAATTTGAACTCAGGTCCTCCTGATTCCAAGGCCAGAGCTGTATCCACTGCGCCACCTAGCAGACCCACTTTGCAATTATTATTACATTTGATCTGGGAGGTAGGTACTATTATCCCCATTTTACACATGAGGAAACTGAGTCTCGGAGTAGTTAAGTGACTTGCCCAGGGACACACAGCTGAGTAAGTATGCGGCGAGATAAGATTTGAAATAGGGTCTTCATGACTCCGGGGCAAGCGCTCTAATCCACTGCATCACCCAGCTGCCTCGTGTAAATGCGGCATTCTTGCCTGTCCTCCATCAACCAATGGTCCCTAGATGGAGGAAGGGCTTAGCACGGCCAGAGCCTTCCTCCGCTCCTACAAGTGCAGCCCTTGACCCGTCTCTCTGCCACCCTTCTTGTCTCTCCATTACATCCCCCATTTCCAGGGTGATTTCTGCCTGGAAGACCTACTTCTTGGGTCTTCCAGTACGTGCTTCGATATTCCTGGAGGTGATGGGTTTGCTAGACCTCAAAGTCTATCCATGATTCACGAGATCCTAGAGGTAGAGCTGGAAGATACCTTCAAAACCCAGCTAGTCCAACTTGTTCACTTTGTGGAGGAGGAGGAAGAAAAATTAAATGAATTTTCCAAGGACACGCAGAGAGTAAATAGAAAGCTGAGATTTGAACTCAGCGTCTCTGAATAGAAATCTAACCCATTTTCCACCTCTGTAGAGGATAGAGTGAGAAACTGAGGTCCTTTCTGCCTCGAGATCTCTGATAGTATGATCCCACATACCTTAACCTGTCAGCCTCAGTTTCCTCATCTGTAAAATGAGGGGGCTGGGCTAGGCAGCTTCTGTGGTCCTTTCTGGCTCTAAATCTATGGTGCGAAGACCTTAAATTTGTTCTTTGGGCTTTCTAAGGCAGTGTGGTTTATTGAAAGAGCTCTGGATTAATAATAAGATGTGAATCCCACCTCAGTAACTTGTGGTTCATGGCACTGTACTTCTCTGGTCCTCAATTTTATCAACTATAAAATGGGGAGAGGAGGACTAGATATCTAAGATCCTGACTGGGGGGCAGTGGGAGGAACCCATGCTCCAAAATGGATGCAGGGGAAGGTAGAGGGAAAATCGTGAGGTCAATAATACTGGGCTCAAGTCCCACCTCTGGGTCTCACTAGCTTTATGACCTTGGAAAAGTCAACTCTCTTCTCTGAACCTCAGTTTCCTTATGTGTAAAACGGTAATTTCCCTATTTCCCCATAACGTAATGGAAGAAAGGGCTGCTTAAACCTTAAAGAATTATGGAAACGAAGCTATTATTATTCTCTTGTTGTCTTACCTTTCTCCTACCCTCTTCAACCTAAAAATTTCCGTTGGAAACGGACCAATAAAATAACTTAAACCAAGGTGTTAGTGACTGATACTGACAAGGTGTTAAATCTTCTTAGGGAATTTGCATTTTAAAAGAGGACAGCTTCTCTGTGGAAAGAAAAGATCGCAAATCTGCAGCTGGAAGGAACTTAGAGGCCAATTAGTCCAACACCCTCATTTCACCCAGATGGGAAACTGAGGCAGGGAGAATGGAAATGATTTTGAATCATAGACTCAGAAACTAGAGCTAGAATAGACTTCAGAAGCCAACTGGTCCAAAGTCCTCATTTTACAGAGGAGGAAACTGAGGTCTCTAGAAAGCAAAGGCTTTCTAATGGTTTACTCTCAGGCACTAGTGATGGAGATATTTAGGAGAGGGGCCTTTCTAGAGCTCACAAATACATTACTCAGACAAATGGCCCCTGCAGCAAGGCTGACTGTCCTGAAAAAATAGGGGCTCATCTTCTGAAATGCAAAGAGGTCTCTGGGGTGGGAAAAGAGGACATCAAAACAAACTGGAGAAGATTGAGAGGAATGGGGGGTGGCCTGGGAGGGGATGGAGAAAAAGGACGGGCAGTGTTTGTCCCCCCGCATGCCCGTTTAAATAGGGTTATCCTTCATTAGTGAGGTAGGTGTGGGGTGGGATCAGGCACTGCCAGGAAACAAGTCTGCCTCACGTTTCATTGGTTTTATCATCACGGGACCATTCTGTCCCATTGTCATCTACTGAGCTCTGAGGGCGCATGAAAGATTTGCAGATGAATGAGGGCTTGTCCTGCCTCTGAAGGCAAACACTGGTTAGTAGGGGGAGATGACATGCACACAAACACCAGACATGGGAAAGACCTGAGATTTCTTTGCCCCTTGTTCAGTTGTGGCAACTGTCTCCACTAACATTCATATCCAGCTCATCTATGACTTTCCCTGCCTCAAGTCTCTCCCCACTTCAGTCCATCCTCCACTTAGCTACCACATCCTCCTCCTCCTCCTCTTCCTCCTCTCCTTCTTTCTCCTGCTCTTCCTTCTCTTTCTCCTTTTCTTCCTCCTTATTCTCCTTTTCTTCCTCCTCCTCTTCTTTCTCCTCCTCCTCCTCCTCACCACCACCACCACCACCACCACCATCATCATCATCATCATCATCATCATCATCATCATCATTATCTACTGAACCTGTGTAGGGAAAGCCAAGTGAAAGACTATCTCTCCCACAGAAGATCAGCACTGGTCCTGAAATGTAAAGACTTCGGCAGTTGTCTTTAAGTTGGGACACTTAAAGGTTAAATGACTTTCCCATTTGTTCTAGAACAGACAACATGGAGGATCATAGATTTTAGATCTGGAAGGGACATTGGAGGCCATGAAGTACAACCTCCTTATTTTAAAGATGAGGAAACTAAAGCACAAAAGAAGTGAAATGACTTGTACCTGGTCCCAAGCAGTTATGGGTGAGAACTAGGACTTGAACCGTCATCCTGACTCTGAGACTAGCTACCCCACACAGTCTCTCTAGTACCCTCATCAAAACAAATAGAATCAACAGGATTCAGCAAATACTTGCCATTGGGGAATAATGGAGAGGAAGACGTGAAAGAGGGCTTGTCATGTGGGTGAGGAGGAGAGGAAAGTATGACAGCTGATAGCTAGTCGGTCAACAAGCATTTATTAAGTACCTACTAGGTGCCAGGCACCAAACTAGACAGTCCCTACTCTCAAAGAGCTCACAGTCTAATGGAACTTTCCCCTATCACCAAACACTAGAGATTATCCAACCAGCTTGGAGAAGAGGCTTATAATGGGTATCATCACTTGCCTCAACCCTTTCCCCACCATTAATAGCAGAGGGGGGCTGGATAGGAGGGCACCAGTAGGGAATGGAGGAGGGAGGGGGGGAGGATGGGTTTGGTATCAACGCCGGGAAGGGCTTGGGAGACTGGGAGGAAGGTATTTATAGAAGGGAAAGAAAACACTGTGGATTGATTCTGGGTCAGGAGGACAACAGGAAATGATCCAATGCATGATGGGGGCATTTCTCAGGAGGGAGTGGGTTGCTATTTTGATTTTTCCCTTGTCAACATCCCTCCTTCTCCAAGCCACCATCCCCCTTTATCTCCAAGCCAAAAATGTAAAGTAAGAGATTTTTGTCCTTTTGGGTTCTCGAAACCTTTTTGAAGAGATAGTGTGGTGTAGTGGGTAGAACCCTGAACACAGAGTGAGAAAATAGATTAAAATCTTGGCTTGGAAATTTATTATCTGTGTTAAGGGAAGTGTGGTACAGGGGAAAGAGTCAGAGGGGTTGGATTCGAATTTTGGATCTATCACTTACTTCCTGTGATAGAATGTAAGCTCCTTGAGGGCAGGGATTGTTTTATTTTTTTTTCTGTATCCCCTGGCATGTAGTAAGTGCTTAATAAATGCTTGTTGGATTGGATTGATTGAGTATGACTCCAGGCAAGTCCCTTAGCTTCTCCGGGTCTCAGTTTTCTCACTTGTAAAATTTGAGAGTTGAATTAGATGACCTCAGAGTTTCCTTCTATGATGCTAAGATCCTAGTTACTATTTCTATGACTTTGAGCAAGTTACTTAGCAGTTCCCAGCCTCAGTTTCCTCATCTGTAAAGTGAGGGGATTGGGTGAGATGACTTCTGAGCTCCCTTCCAGCTCCAGGTCTATGATAATCTATGATTCAATGTGGTATAGGGAAAGAGCCCAGGCCCCGGGTTTGAATCCTTGTCCTACTATTTCTTATCTATGTGACCTTGAGTGAGTTCTCTAGACGTCTATCTCCTTCTCTCTCCAATGACAGGATTGGACTGGATGACCAGACCTGAATGAATGACCCTGTGACCAGGACCCTGTGACAAGCCACTCAATCTCCCTTTCCTTGAATTTCCTTATCTTAAAATGGGGAACACCGTCCTGCTCCTGGCAGTCAGTACCCCCCAGCTAGGATCTCCAGCTCTTCCAACCTTCTTTCTTTCTTTCCTCCCCACTACCCCTTCTCAACTGTGCCAACTCTGGCCTCCTCAGAGCCGAGCTCCACGGCAGGGCCACCAAACTGAATTAATTCTCAGATGTTCATTCAGCCACTAAACATCTAGCAAGCTCCTACTATGTGCCGGGCACTATGTTAGATGTTCATGGCTGACCAGGGCCGTAAATGTCGCCCCCTCCTCGTGACACTTAAGGGGTCTGGTATGGGCGAAACTTCAGTGCTTTAACTGGAAGAGGGAGAGGGAGTGATGGGAAATTTCCAGCTTGGTGACAGCAAGTCAGGTTGGGGGCAGGGGTGGAGAGAGTGGAGGGGGGGATATTTTGGGTAAGCACTGATTCCATGCTTCTCCAAATATATTTCTCACACCCCGTAAGCAGGTGACTACTCCACCTCAACATAAGGCCCATTCTGTGAACTTCCTCTGTGAAATGTCTCTGAGATGTGGGAACTGGATTGGGACCTAAGAGGTGCTCTCCAGTGGGAAGTAGGAGACCTGAGGTTCTGTTACTGAGACACAGAGAGATCCTGCACAGGTCACTTCTCCTGTCTGTGCCACTGTTGTAAATGAGGGAGTTGGACCAGATGCTTTCTAAGGTACATTCCAGTTTAGGATCTATGATCCTATGACTGCTCTGTGCCTCAGTTTCTTCATGTGTAAAATGAGCTGTTTGTTCTACATGAGAATCTAAGAAGCCTTTCATTTCTAGAGCTATGAGCCTATGACCCTTCTGAGCTTCAGTTTCTTCATCTATAAAATGGGTTTATTAATCAGATATGTAGTGCCTACCTCATAGCATCATCACGCACAAGGGTCATCCAGAAAGAGACCTCTAAATCCATAGAGCCTGATTCCCTTATTATAAAGGTGTTCGTGTTTGACATAGGAATAAATAGACCCCAGAGTGTCAAACTTGTCTTGGGTTTATTGAGTTCTCCAGCAAGGGAGCCCCCCATGGATGGAGACTCCCCAAAAAACAAAAGGACAAAGCTTATATCATATATGTTTAAGCCACAAAGGAGAGGGAGGCTTCAGGCAAAAGGAGATTGAATTAGGAGATGTTGCAAGGCTGGCTGATTTGGTGAGATACCTTGACCTGAATGACCAAGCAGGTTCCTGAAATCAGGAAACCTTTGACCTGTCCTTCCTGAGAAATGCCCCATCACATAGATGTTATCACACCGGCTGTTCTTGTGGGGGGGGGGGCGGTATTTGGAATGGCAAACATAGCAACAAGGTCCTTTAATTGGTGAGCTAATGCTTAACACAATGCGTAAGGGCGGAGTTCTGCTTACTTCACCAAGATGGAAGCAGTTGTGCTCACTTCACCAAGAAGGAGGTAGTTGCTTACTTCACCAAGATGGAAGAAATTGTGCTCACTTCATCAAGTGAGGCATTTGTGCTCAGTTTGTGATCCACGTATCATAGAGGTAGGGTCAGACGTAGACAGGATAGGATTCAATATGATTTGATCCTAGGTCTTCCTGACGCCAGGTACAGTGTGCTAGCCACTATACCACATTGCCTCTCTAGGATCAAGGACAGCTCATGAGCACATAAGGTTTGGGGGGGGAGCAAACCTGATCTTTCCATGGGTTGTTAAGGGTGAGGGGGCATTTATGAAGTGGCCTGGTCTCCTGCAGATGACCTCAACTGGCTTCATCCATATTATAAACTTCTTGGCCTTCACATATTCCCTTGTTCCCCACCAGGCCCAGCATGGAGCTGGACAGAGGAGGTTCTCATTATATACTTGCTGGCCTAGGAAAGAAAGGAAGGAAGGAAGGAAGAGAGGGAGACAGGGAGAGAGAAGGAGGAAGAGAAGGAGAGGGGGAGAAAGGGAGGAAGGAAGGAAGGGAAAAAGGGAAGAAGGGAGGGAGGGAAGAAGAGAGAGAGAGGGAGGAAGGGAGGGAGGGAGGAAGGGAGGGAGAGAGGAAGGGAGGGAGAGAGGGAGATAGGAAGAGAAGGATGGAAGGAATGGAGAAAGGGAGGGAGGAAGGAAGGAAGGAAGGGAGATAGAGAAAGAGGAAGGGAAGGAGTGATGGAGAAAGGGAGGAAAAGAAGGAGGAAGGGAGTATGAAAGAGAGGAAGAGAGGGAGGAGGGAAGGAAAGAAGGAAGGGAAGGAAGGAAGGCAGAAAGGGAAGAAGGAAGTAAGGAAGGCAGGAAGGAGGAAAGGAGAAGAGGGAGGAAGGGAGAAGGGGAAGAAAGAAGAAAAGGCTCAATCCCCTAATTTTATAAATGGAGAAGGAGTTAAGGCACTTCCTGAAGGTCCCACAGCCACTCAAGGGCCATTCTGGGGCTCCCATTACAGAAGGAACCCCAGAAGCCATTGTACCTGAACAAAAAGCACCTCTTCAACACACCTTCAAGATATTGTCCAGCTTTGGCCTGAAGACCTCCCATGAGGGAGACAGCCATTCCTTCTCCAGGCAGCTCCTTCTACTTGGCAAACCTAGAAACTCAGAAAGCTTTTGCTCGGAAGAAAGGCGGCTGGATTTGGAGTCTGAGGACCTGGGATCAATCCCAGCTCCCCACTTCATTCCTGTGTGCCCCTGGTAAATTGCCCCCTCCCTCTACTTCTAGATTCTTCATCTGTAAAAGGAGGATGCTTTGACTAAATGTCCTTGAAGGTTCCTCCTAGAGATCTATGATGCAGCATTTAGCTGAGGGAAGCCGGGGCTCCTGAGTCCCAGCAGATCTAGGGCTCCATAAGGCCGCCTTCCCTGTCCTCCTCCCCTCTTCTTAAACAGGAGAGCAGAAGCCAAATGCTGTCGTTCCTACCTTCACGGCATCTCTCATTTGTCTCTTCTCTTCACTTAGCTGGGAGGTGCATCCTAGGGCAGGACCTCATCACCTCCTGCCAGAGCTATTGCAACAGCTACCTGATTGTTCCTCCTCCTTTAAGTCTCTCCCGGTTTTAAGTGATCTTCCTAAAGCACCAGTCTGACTGTGTCACCTCCTTACTCAATAAATTTCAGTGGCTTCGTATTGCCTCCAGGGTCAAATACAAAATCCTCTGTTCCTCACTTAAAGACCTTCATAACCTGCCCCTTCCTACCTTTCTCGTCTTCTTAGACTTTGCTCTCCTCCATGCACTCTATGGTCCAGCTCTACAAGTCATTTCTGTTTCTTGCACTGCATACTCTATTTCCCATCTCTCCATCTTTGCACTGGCTGTTCCCAGTGCCTGGAGTACTGTCCCTCCTCAACTCTGCTCCTTGGAATCCTTAGCTTCCTTTAAGACTCATCTTAAATGCTTCCTTTCTCCAAGACCCCCTTTCCCCCAGCTGCTACAGCCTTCCTCTCTAATGATACTTTCTATCTACTCTGGATATACATGGTATAAACCTACTTCATGTTTTCTTCCGCATCAGAATGTAAGCTCGTTGAGGGCAGACAGTTTCCCTTTTTTCTTCGTGTTCCCAATGTTTAGCACAGTGCTTGGTACGTGCTGTTTTTTGGTTGTTTCAGTTTTCATGATCCCATTTGGAGTTTTCTTGGCAAAAATACTGGAATGTTTTTGCCATTTCCTTCTCCAGCTCATTTTATAGATGAGGAAACTGAGGCAAGCAGGGTAAAGTGACTTGCCCAGGATCACACAGCTAGAAAGTGTCTGAGGCTGGATTTGAACTCAGGAGAATGAGTCTTTCTGACTTCAGGCCTGGCACTCTATCCATTGCACCCCGTTGGTACATAATAATCATTTAATACATTTGTTTTGATTAAGAATGAGTCTTGGCTGGTTTTGCCTGCCTATCTGAGTGCACTCAGATCATACCTCCTTTCCTTCCTTTTATCTTCTCTCTATCATACCTGGCTGACTTGGGGGTCATGCTACTGGATTTCCTAGGAAAGGCTCTGATCAGCTCTGGGCTGTCTGCACAGAGATCTGGTTACTACGTCTTCTCTGTCATGCTAGCCTGGGACTTGGACCATTAAATCCATCAACAATCCTATCTCTCTCTCTTTCTCCTCACCTCTCCCCTTTTCAATCCTCCCCTCCTCCCCCTCCCTTCCCCTCCTCTCCCCTTTCCAACCCTTTACTCTTTTCCTTCCCTTCCATTCCCCAAGAATGTCTTTTTCTTCTGATGCCTTCAGATACCTCTTTCCCCTCTTTCAGACTCTTCTTCACCCTACTCACTGGTCCAAACACTCCACACTTCAGTATTTCCCTTCTATGGGACTGCACTGGCTGTCCTCCATGCCTGAAATGCACTCTCTACCCTGATGGAATGGGCTGATGAGAAGAATTGGTTTCAATGACCATGAATGTGGCTGAATTGGGCACTGTGGAGCCCTTAGACCTTGGTCAGACATTGAAGATGCCAAGGTCATTCACTGCATTCTGGGCCATCACCAGTCATCCTGACTTTTGTCCTTGCATTGGACTTCCATGACTGTGGAAGAGAGAGTGAGGCTGAGACTTTGCACAGCTCTGACTCACTTAAATCGAATTCACACCCGAGTTAAGACATCACCTGTGCTGTCATTGGTCTTCTCCTCATCTCAGTATCTTAGAATCCTTGGTTTCTTTCAAGACTCACTCCACCTGCCACCTTCAATAGAAAGCCTTTTTGAGCCCTTTTAGCTGCTAGCATCCTTCCTCACCAACCATCTTCTATTCACTTTTGTATATATTATGCAACATAAGCATGTTGTCTCCCCAGATAGAATGGAAACTGCTTGAGGGCAAGACTCATTTCAGTTTTTGTTTCTATCTCAGGCACTTTGCACAGTACTTGGGACATGGTAAGCACTTCATAAATGTTGATTGATTGCTTCTCCCCTCCCCTTTGGTGGTAGAGAAGGAGGCAATGTGGAGGCAAGAATGTTGGATTTGGGGTCAGGAAACTTAGGTGCTAGGTCAAGCCCTGCCACTAATTAGCTGTGTGACCTTAGACAAAACACTTTTTCTCTCTGAGTTTCAATTTTTCTCTTCTATAAAGTGAGGAGTTTGGGCTAGGTCAGTCTTTCCCAAACTAAACCAGATAGGAAACACTTGGTGGACTGAAATACATGTGAAAGGAAATCATAAATGCTGGCTTAAAAATATGACAGTAAGGAATACCCCTCTCCCCCAAATCTACCTTTCTGAACTCCCATGGGACAAATGGGAGGCTCAGGAGGGAGATTTGGATTTGGAATCAGAAGTCATAGGTTCAAATCCTACCACTGACCCATTCTACTTATGTGACCTTGCAAGTCATTTAATTCTCTGAGCCTTAGTTTATGCATTTATAAAATGAGAGGGTTGAAAATGACCAAGTTTAGCCCCAAAGAAAAGATATGAAAAGGGATGCCCCCAATTTCTTTTTAGAGGTGAGGGACTATGGGTATAGAAATTGCATATAATGTCAGAATTTTTTATGTGTTGGTTAATTTTGCTGAACTAGTTTTAATTCTTTGTTATAGGGGATGTCTCTTGGTGGGGGAAGATAAGACTGAAAAATGTAGGTGATATAAAAAGAAAAGTAATCATCAAAACTTATATACATACATATATATGTATATTAACGAGGGATTCAAACTAGGGAAGGGATCAATTTTCTAGGATCACAGAGCCAGGTAGTGGCAAGCTTCGGAGGAGAAACCAGGTTTCCTGACTCCAGGCTCAATATTCTTGCTGCCGTCCCATCTTCTTCCCTGCCACAAAAGGGGGATACATTCTGTGATCTTCCAAAACTGGGAATCTGGAACAAAACAAAGAAAATTAAGCCAATTTTCACACACCCCCCCAACTGCTATGTATTCCAAGCCTTTCTGACAGAGGAGAGATTTCATATTTAACATTTTAGAAGGAAAGAGATCACTAGCATTGACATCTCATAGAACCAGGGAATATCAAGGTTTCTTGGAATACTAGGAATCCTGTGTCATAACAGGTTTTCTTGGAAAGTAAGCTTCAGGAATGCTTTACTAGATGATTCCCCAAGGTCCCTTCTAACACTATGGTTCCCTGGGGGGGGGGGGGAGTAAAGTTGAAAGAGAAATTATGTTTGGGTGAGTCTGTTGCCCTTACACAGTCCACTACCTTTCCTTTCCCTTGATACTGACCTCTATCTCATCCTCTGACCCTAGACTTCCCAGAAATTTAGAATCATAGAATCCTGCAATATTAGAGATGGAAGGGACTTAAGAGATCAAAACCCTCATTTGGCTAAGGAGGGGAATTAGGACCAGTGTATGGAAGAGTTACTCTTTTCTCAAGCTTCTTTGGGAAAACTTGCAGGGCTAGCTAGCTAGTACTGTTTGTTCATGGGCTCCAACCAGTGTGTTCCCTATTAACAGTAAACCACTAGGCATCAGTTAGCTTTTAGAAAAGGGATTTACTAAAAAGTAACTCGTAAAGTTACTGCCAGAGCATGTTGATCTCTTGGTCACCTAGATAGGTGAGATAGAAATAGCCACATGCTCACAGTGGTTGGGTGGGAGAGAGGCAGTCATTTTCCCACCTGGTTCTGGGGAGAGAACTGCTTCCTCAAAGTTGCAAAGGAAAAGAGAAAACAACCTACTCCACTCCCACCCAGGAAACTCACAGTCTTCAGCCTCTGGTTCAATAGCAAATTGGAAGACTTTCTGGCATAACACAGTATCAGACCCTGAACCATTCATGTAGTTAGTGCGTCTGAAATCAGGCAAGGAAAATCTGCATGTGCATCAAAGACTAGTCCCATAGCCCAGCCCACTCATTCTACATTCCAATGGTTTCCTACTGCCTCTAGGGTTAAATACCAACCCCTGTTCGACTTTTAAAGCCATTCACAACCTGGCCCTAGCCACCTTTCCAACCTTATTCCACATTACTATTCCCCATTACTTTTCCCCATACCACAATCCAGCCAAACTTCCTTTCCTGCTGGTCTATCAGTGTGTTTCCCACCTCCATGCCTTTGTATCAGTTGCCCCCCATGCCAAGAATTCATTCCCTCCTCACCTTGTCCTCCTGGAATCCTTTTTTTCCTTCAAAACTCTGTCCAAGTGCTATTTTCTACATGAAGTCTTTCCAGATTCTTCCTGCCGGCTAGTACCCTGCTGCCAGTCCCCACCAAATGACTTTGTCCTTATCTTTTATATAGATTATATAGCACATAGTGCTATAATAACTGAGATATTATCTCAGTTGCTTCCCTGATAAAATGTAAGCTCATCAAGAGATTGTTTTATTTTTGTCTTTGTGTTCTCCATGCCCAGCATAATGCTACATAGCAGATGTTAGAGAAATGTTTGCTTGCTTGATAGATTGAAGAAGAAAGGATGGATGGGAGAGAAATGAGTGAGACAGAATCACCAGGACCTGTGACTGACAATACTGAGCCCTGAGGGATTCAGAGGATCCAATGAGATCCCCCAGGTTGGGAACATGGGATTCAGGGGAAGGTCTCTTTGATTGGAAATGTTCTGTGCTTCTCTGCCTGGGACTCTGGCTTAGTCACACCTTGAACACTAAACAGCCTGAGAACATTCCCTCAGACACAAGTGCAGGGAGGGACAGACTGTGCTCAAGAATGCAGCCAGGAGAGCCCCCGGAGGTGTGGGGGTTAATGAGGGACAGCTCCTTGGGCTGGAACTTCAAGGAAGTGGAGGCTGTGGGTGATTTCATAGAAGGAAGAAAGGCTGCCATACAAGAGGGAAGAGTGAGAGGAGGCTCAGAGATTGCCAGCCCAGGAAAAGAGCTGCCTGAGGGCACTGGGAGCTGATAGAAACCAAAGGACCCTGGCTGTGGAGCTGGGGGGAACTCAGAAGCCATGGAGTACAATCCCCCCATTTTACAGATGAGGAAACTGAGGCCCAGAGAGATTCATAGGACCACAGCTCTGGAGCTAGGAGGGACCTTGGAGGCCATAGAGTGCAATCCCCCCATTTTACAGATGAGGAGACTGAAGCCCAGAGCAAAGTGACTTGCCTAATAGCTATACAGTATTTATATGTGATCACAGTTGTTATTATTATATGAGTCCTTACACAGTACTTTTTTACATGCCATTTCTTTTGATTCTCCCAAGAACTCTGTGAGATGGGTTCAATTGTCATCCTATTTTATAGATGAAGAAACTTAAGTGACCTACTCAGAGAGTCACACACGAGAGAGTGTCTGAGGCTGCATTTGAACTCAGATCTTCCTGACTCCAAGCCCAACCTCAAGGCTAGTTGAATCCACGTCCCTGAGCCAGGGCTTGGTGCACCCTCCTCCCAGATGCCCCACCACACATGCCTGGAGCGAGGTGGTCCTGAGGTTTCTGAGTGCCAGGGGCTCTGAGAACATTTCTCCTGTTCACACCTCCACGTGTATGAGAGATGCCTACAGGCAAACTCCTCAGCCTGCTATTCAAGGCCTATCCGCGGCTCCACTCACTTAACCCACCTTAAGAGTGGGGTGCAGTGGAAAGCACATGAACTTTGGGACTGAAGGATCCGAGTTCAGATACTGGCTCTTCACCTTATGGTCTTTGGGACCTTGGCCATCTCTTCTCACCTCTAGTTCTCTGTCTGTAAAATAACACCTCTATCCATTTAGCCTCAATGACTCAATGCTCTGTAGTACAACATAAAACCATTGGCTCTGGGGTCACAGGACCTGGGTTCAAATCCTGTACTGGCCTCTGAGGTTCCTTCCAGTTATCTGTCTATGATCCTATAGTCCTCCCAGCTCTGGCATTTCCTGCTCTGAGGTTTCTCCCAGTTCTGACATTCTCTGTTCTAAGCTCCTTCCCTCTGACATTCCCTATATTAAGCACCCTCAGCTCTGACTTCCCCTGTTCTAAGGCCCTTCCTAGCTCTGATATTCTATGTTCTAAGATTCTACTAACTCTGGCATTTCCTCTTCTAAGCTCCACCCAGCTCTGACATTCCATGTTCTAAGCTCCCTCCAGCTCTGACATTCCATGTTCTAAGACCCCTTC
>NW_020943070.1:6249071-6256942 GCF_900497805.2 Vombatus ursinus | reverse complement strand
CTGTGCCATCGTACATTGTAAGGCCCCTCCCAGCCATGATGTTCCATGTTCTAAGGCTCCTCCTACTCCTCTATACGCCATGTCATCAGGTCCCTCCCACAATCAGCCTGAGTCAAGTCTAATGAGGGAGGGAAATCTGAGAGAAATCCAGAAGCATTTCAGAGTCAAACAGGCATGATCTGGACCTTATCCAGAGTTTTGGAGTACTGGAATCATAGTTTCCCTCCATTGGCAGGGAGAACTGAGCACCGAAGACGCCTGTTTGTACACAGCTTGGGACTCAAAGTGAACCATGAGCAAAAACAACGTGGCAAGCTGCCCTGGACCGAGAACACCCCAGGCTCAGCTTCCGCTGAACCGGACCCTTTGCCTACATGTCCCACCCTCACCCTCACCCCTGCTCCTCGTCCCCTTGTTTATCCGCCAAGGTTCCCCCATGATAGCTCAAGCTCTGGAACCCAACACCCAGTCCAAATCAAAACCAGACCCAGAGAGAAGCCAATTCACTAAACCTCAAAGTGAGACAGACTGCACGAACATCTCCCAACAAAACTGTAATACAAACTTTTTTCGAAGTCAAGCCATGATGTATCCCTTGACCTCCCGAACTTCAGCTGGTGATGGCTTTGGGGCACGTCCCCTGGTTTCAGGATACCCCTTCCTGCTTAGCCAGCGGCCAGCTGGTATGTGCTCATTGATACTCAGGAAAAGGGATACTGCTTCTCCCATGGGCATCTATCTGAGACTGGATTTCTTCATTTGGCTGGCCTCCCATTGCCAGAGCCAGTGGCTTCTCCTCGGTCATCATCCTCCTTGACTTGACGCAGAGAAGCATCTGGGTTCTGGCAGCAAGAGCCCTGGTCTTAGAAGTTGGAAGGTCTTGGGTTCTAGTCCTGTGTCTCTAGGCCTCCAAGGCCTTCCCCAATCAGACCAGTTGTTAACGCATTCCTTCCTTCAAATTACTTCCTATTTACTTGACATTGTCTTGAGAGGAAGCAAGCAAATGAATGGACAACTGGTCTTAGATCAAGAAAAAATTGGGTTCAAGTTCCAGCTCTCCATGTGGCCTCGGGTGAGTCACTTAATCAACCTCTTGGTGCCCAAGGAAACCCTCTGAGACCAGAAGTCCAGGAGTAGATGCCAAGCTGTGTTGGAAAAAAGGGTTTCTTATGCCAATGAAAGCAGTGATGTCCCCAGAAAAGATGCATTTATTTATCTGTGTATATATTATTTTCTCTTAGAAGAATGTAAACTCCATCAAGGCAGGGATAGTTTCATTTTCTTTTATATCCTCAGTGTCTAGCCCAGCATTGAGTAGGTGTTTGATAAATGCCTGTTGGATTTGCCTGGAATGTAGAAAAATGTTTTGTAAATCTTAAGACATTATAAAAACAGATTACAATGATTGTCACGACTATTCTCTATACCAACAGTTCAATTCCACAGACGTTCATTAGGCACCCACTGTATACTGTGCTTTATTGTTACTGAGGGAAATATAGAGATTAAAAAAACACAAAAGTCCTGCACCCCAGGAGCTTCCATTCTACTGCTAGGAAAAAACACAGATAAATAAATGCATTTTTTAAAAAATAGAGAACATGTAGAATTCTTTATATCAATAAAATCACAGGTCTGGTGCCAAGAAAAAATGTGCCAAGCATTCTGCTACACTGGTAATGCAAAGAAAAGGGGAGTGGTATAGATGTGGGGGAGGGGATGAAGATCGCTAGGGAGGACAGCTGGATGAGATAGGAAGTATCTTTGAGTTGGTCAGACATAATGGACTCCATGATGGACTTACTCTCTAATCAAGACAGCTAGGTCTTAAGGCAGGAGTCCCAAAGATGAGAGGTTTAATTCTGGAGGTCTGGTCAGGTAGTCCCCAGGGTATAATGTCAAGAAGATGGCCAAGGTTGGTGGTTGGGTGGGTTACGAAGCATGGTCTAGTCTGGGCTGGGTAGTGATGGAGAAAATATCCTTTTTAAAAAAATTTGATAGTATTTTATTTTTTCCCAATTATATGTAAAGATAATTTTCAGCATTCGTTTTTACAAGATTTCGAATTCCAAATTTTTCTCCCTAACTCCCTCCCCTCCCCTCTTCCTAAAATGGTAAGCAATTTGATGTAGGTTATATATGTGCAATCATATAAACCACATTTCCATATTAGTCACAGTTGTGAAAGAAGAAACAGACTAAAAGAAAAAAAAACCACGAGAAAGATAAAGTAAGTGAAAAAATATGCTTTGATCTGCTTTCAGAGTCAATCACTTCTTTATCTGGATGTGGATAGCATTTTCCAGCATGAGTCCTTTGTACCTGTCTTGGACCACTGTGTTGCTGAAAAGAACTAAGACATAGTTGGTCATCACACAACGTTGCTGTTACTGTTTACAATGTTTTTCTGGCTCTGCTCATTTCACTTTGCATCAGTTCACGCAAGTCTTTCCAGGTTTTTCTGAAATCTGTCTGCTCATCATTTCTTATTGCATAATAGCATTCCATTACATTCCTATACCACAACTTGTTCAGCCATTCCCCAATTGATGGGCATTCCCCTGAGTTCCCAATATTTTGTCACCACAAAAAAGGCTGCTATAAATATTTTTGCACCTATAGGATAAGTCTTTTTTCTTTTTTGTGATCTTTTTGGGATACACACCTAGTAGTAGTATTGCTGGATCAAAGGGTGTGCATAGTTTGGTTGCCCTTTGGGCATGGTTAGAGAAAATATCCTAAGAAAAGTCAAGTTCCAAGGGTGAGCTATCCTTCCTTCGTGGCTGGACAGGGTGGTTAGGGTCAGGGGAGATCTGGTTCTTCCATATCTCCTCCCAGTTTGGTCTCAGTATCAAGCTTCTTCTCAGCCAGAATAATAAAAAACAAATGTTGTTAATACTGATTCTTGAGCCCAGCTACTTGCTGAGGCTTTCCCAAGTGGAGGGAGAACATCTGTTATTAATGAGCAGAGGGAACTCGGCACAATGAACAGATGGGTAAACACCTAGAGGCCAGGTGGTCCGAGGTTCAGCCCTGGGGGAAAGGGGAGTGACTCATATCCAGGAATGCCTCTGGCTTCTCAATGGACTGAACTCTAGCTGTCAAGGCAGAACCAGGAGCACGCAGGCGGATTTTACAGAAAGGCACCTTTAGGCTTGGTGGATGATAGAAAAGTCTTGCTAAGAGTGAGAGCCAGGCAACAATAGAATGGATTGCCTCAGGAGGGAGTGAGTTCCCTGCATCTGGTGGCCTCTATGAAGAAGTTGGATGACCACTTGACCAGGATGTTGTAGGAGAGGATCTTTGTTTGGGTACCAGTTGAACTAGATGGCTTCTGAGGCCCCTGTCAACTCTGACTGTGTGGGAGAAGGATCATAGGATTAGAGATTTAGCACTGGAAGGGACCTTAAAGGTCATTCATTCCAAAACCCCCGTCTTTATACAGAGAAGGAAACTGAGGTACAGAAAAGTTAAGTGACTTGTGCAGGGTCACATGGCTAATAAATATCTGAAGTAGGATTTGAACCCAGGCCTTTATGACTTCAAGTTCAGCATTCTGCATCATTTCTGCACTCCTAGTCTTAGCCACATTCCTCTTTCTTCTTCTGTCCATATGTGTCTTCTTTGGACTCTAGGCAGAAGCTGGACAGCTCTATCATCACTCATTACTGTGGGGGTTTTTTTTTTCTGAGATCCCTTTTTTCCTGGGGATAATGGAAATAGTGAGTTAGTCAATAAACATTTATTAAGTGCATTCTATGTGCCAGGCACTATGCTAAGTGCTGAAGTTTACCCAAGGAAGAGAATTTATTTCTTCTTAAGTCTGGTGGTCTTGAGAGAGACAAGGCAGAGTGAGGGGTTCATCCATTCTCTTCTTCATTCGACCGATCAGATGAAGGAGCCTGGCTGGCTTAGCCTGGAGAAGAGGAGACTCAGGGAAGGGCATGAAAACCCTCTTCAAGTATCTGAAAGACCATCAAGTGATTGGTCTGGTTCTGTCTGGCCCCGGTGGCCAGAACCAGGTTGGTTGAAGCTACAGAAAGAACGATTTAGGTTTGATGTCGGAAAAATCTCCCTGATAATGGGCTGTCCCGATGTGGAATGAGCCTCCTGGAGATGTGGTGGACTCTCTCTCTTCAGAGGTCTTTGAGCAGAGTCTGGGTGACCACTTGTAGGGTGTGTTATCAAGGATATCTATTGTATAGGTTGGTCGAGGTGGAGAAGAACGTCTCTTTCCTATTCTGTGATTAAGATTTATCAAGCGAATACTACATACAAGGGCACTAGGTTTCTTGCTGGGGAGAATACAAAGATGAGTAAGATACGGTCCCCCTGCTCTCAAGGAGCTTACAGTTTTCCAGTGGGTAAAACATGGACATGAACGATATTAACATAATCAGAGCTGACATTTCCACAGTCCTTTAAATTAATCAACCAACAAACATTTATTAAGCACTTACCATGTGCCTGGCCCATGAATATACAAAGACTGGAACAAAACAGCCCACGGGGAGCAGGGACAGAAGAGATATGGATAGGGAGAGACCACTTCCCTATGTTGAATCATGGAATGTTGAAATCATGGAAGGTTCCGTGGAGGAGGTGGCATGTAAACCAGTCCTTGAAGGATGATGAGGATGTGAAGAGGTGGGAGCCTTGGGGAGGGTGTATTCCAGGCATTGACATGAGCAGATGTTTGGAGAGGGAAAAAGAAGACAGGGGCTGTGTTTTGGAAGAGTGAAGGACCCAGTCTGAAGCAAAGAGCTCCCCTGAAAAGGGCTATAGGGGCTGGAGAATTAGCCTGGGAACAGATTGGGGAAGATCTCAAAGGCTGGGCTGAGTCATTAGGGATTTATTCTGCAGGCAGACTGGAGCCAGTGTAAGGTTTTGAGCAGGGGAAGGATGCAATCTGAGCTGGGCATTAGGAAATTAATCTGGCAATGCATCCAGGATGGACTAGAGCAGAGACTCCGGGCAGAGAGGGACATCAGCCAGCAGCTAGGTGATTGCAATCTGCCAAACTTGTTAAATGAATAAATGAATGTAACAGGACACAGCGAGCCCTTGGTGGCACTTTGGACCATGCTCTCATCTTGTCTCTTTCTTTTTTCCTTTCCCCATTTCTTGTCCCTCCTGCTACCCTCCTGCTCTCCTCTCCTTTCTCTCCTCCCCCTATCTCTCCCCCCCCTCCATTCTCCTTTCTTCAAGAGCACCTCTTTGCTCCCTTCCTCCCACTCTCCCTTCCAAGCTCCCAGGCTTCCACCCACCAGTGAGTCTCCTCGGTCCCACGGTTGAACCTCTCCAGGAGAAGGAGACCACTGACCCCCAGACTCAAAGGAGACTTGCGGAGAGGCCCCCTCTAAGCCTTCTTGATCCAGCCCTGCTGTCTCCACCCAACTAATTAGGGAGGCCCCCTCCCCCTGCCAGCTTTGGTGAGCCAGGAGGGCCTCACCTTTCCAAACCTGTTTTATGAGAATGGAATTGTAAGCTCTGGGGTTGCTATGGAAACTGCCATCCCCAGATCATTCTGTTATTCTCCCACGCTATATGAAAAGTGTGTGTGAGGGGGTGTACATAGTTGGGGGGGGGGGGGTTGTCAGAGGCTGCTACTCTGTCCTGGAGCCAGAGGAGGAGAGGGGGAAGGGAAGTCAAATGTTCTGAGAGCTGAGCATTGTAGGCACAGAAGAGCCAGAGGGAAAGAGAAGCCATGGGGCATTGGAAAGAGCATTTATGCCTGGCACAACAGTAGGAGCTTAATAAATGCTTTTTAATCGATTAATTGGATTCTGATGCTTTGTTAGCTGGGGAATTCTGGAGGAGTCACTCGCTTCTCTAAGTATCAATTTCCTTGTCTGGAAAATGGGGATAATAATATTGATCCTACCTGTGGAAGAAAGTGCTTTGTAATCCTTAAAATGCCCCAGAAATGGAGAATGATTTGGTGACATGGAGAGATGGAGCTGGGGGGAATACTTACTAGCTGGGTGGCCATGGTCCAGTCACTTCATTTTTCTGAGTTTCAGTTTCCCCATTTGAATTTATGCATTTTTTTTTGGTGAGGCAATTGGGGTGCCCGAGGTCACACAGCTAATGAGTGTCAAGTCTCTGATCTGAGACCGAATTTGAATTCAGGTCCTCTTGCCTGCAGAGCCAGTGCTCTATCCACTGCGCCACCTAGCTGTCCCCAGTTTCCTCATTTGAAAAGTGGGGACAACGATACCTATAGCAGCTGGGTATAGTGTATAGAAAGCAAGGAAGATCTGGGTTCAGATTTTACTTCTGATACATCTTGGCTGTGAGACCCCGGACAAGTTACTTCCAGACTATTCTCTCTGATCTGCATTGGGAGGGGAAGTTTCTTCACCAGCAGCTCCCCACATTGGAGATATCACAGGTACTGCTAAAAAAATTATGGAACCTACTGTGGATGGTTGTCATGAAGGGCCAATGATGGTAGAAGATCTTAAAAAGTGGAAGGGACTTCAGAAGTCATCACGTCCTACCTTTCCATTTTTACAAATGAGGAGACCGAGGCCCAGAGAAACAGAAATGATTTGCCTAAAGTTTCATAAGGGTTGAACCTGGGTCAGAAGAATGGAGCATGAGAGATCCAGAGCCAGACGAGATCTCAGACACCATCTGGTCTGAGTCTTCATTTTAGAAAATGGGAAACTGAGGCCTGAGAAAGTTAAAGAGATTTGCCCAAGATTTTGGACCCAAACCCCCCAGATCCAGCCCCCTTTCTGCATGTAAGGCTTCTGCAAATGTTAGCCATTATCAAGGAGAATTCTTGATCTGGGGTGACAGTTGGGGTGGGGATTGGGGCACAGGAGGTTGGGGCTGGGAAGAGCCCCACATGCCACGTTGGCTTAGCTGACAGAATCCGCTTTGCCGAGTCAGGAGAGAGCTTGCCCCATGGCACCAGGCAACGTGACCTGTTGAGTGGGGCCCTCATTTTCCACCCTGAAACCCCTTGACACGGCTGCCAACCGTGAGGGCCATCGAGGGAAGAAGGAGCAGCTCAGTCCCTCCGCCCTCAGCTCTGAAAATGGAATGAAGTGTCAGGCTTTCCTGTAAAATGAAATATAAAGGAGGTTTGGGAGGAGAAGGGGGACAGGCCTCTTAGCTCCAGTCATGGGAGGACACATGCACATCCACACACTTAGTACTGGGGGCCTCGTGGGTTCTTTGGGGACAAGAAGGCAGGCAAGCAATTTCAACTTTTCTGGCTATTTTTTAAAAAAGCTTTGACATTTTCCAACTAATTCCTGGGTCCCCTTGGATACATTAATCAATTGATCTGGTCCTCAGTTTCTTCCATTTGTCAGGTAGGTATCATAGTGGGTAGAGCATTGATCTTGGAGTCAGGAAGATCTGAGTTCAAATCCCCACCTCGGATATTTACTAGTAGTATGGCCTCAGACAAGCTCTGTAATTTCTCAGTCTCAGTTTCCTCATCTGTAAAATAGGGATAATAATAGCACCGGGCTTTGCAAATCTTAAACTGCTATGTAAATTCAATGATAATGATGAAAAAGAAGGGACAGAATTAAATCATCTATGTGGTGCCTTCCAGTCCTAAAACTACGCTTTTAAGGGGAAAACATGTTTTAGAGATCACTGGGTAGAATCCAGAAACAGCATAAGCAGGGATGCTCATACTGTATTTACTGTCACTAACCACCTGTGTGACATTTGACCTGTCTAGGCTTCAACCGCCTTTGTAAAAGGAAGGAGTCAGATTCGCTGTTCCCTAAAGTCTCACCTGCCTCTGACATCCTCTGTTCTATGGCACCATCCACCCAACATCCTGTGTCCTGAGACCCCCCCAACTCTGACATTCTGTGTCCCAAGACCCCCCTAATTTTGAC
>NW_020943070.1:6239345-6249061 GCF_900497805.2 Vombatus ursinus | reverse complement strand
CATTCTGTGTCCCAAGACCCCCCTAATTTTGACATTCAGTGTCCTGAGACCCCCCAACTCTGACATTCTGTGTCCCAAGACCTCCTTACTTCTGACATTCTGTGTCCCAAGAGCCCTCCCAGCTTTGACTTTCCACATTCCCGGTTGTTTGCATGTTTCTTTCTCATTAGACTGTGAGCTCCTTGAGGGCAGGGTCTTCCTTTACCCTTCAATGAATCCTCAGTGTCTGGCACATAGTATCAGTGTCTGATAAATGCTTAGCCACTCTGCCCCTCTCATGTTCTAAGGACCTTTCTCGCTCTGAAATTCTCTGATCGTCTGAGCTGGCCTCAGGTCCGTGCTGGCCCTTCCTTCTGAACCCCAAGCAAAGTTGAGGCTTCTCTGCTCTCACAATGCCACAGAGCAAATACAGACTTACCTCTGAGTGGGTGCCATCACTCAGGACCAAAGCCTAGAAGCTGATGAGAGCCTGGGGCTTGGAGGCAGGACTTAGGAGAACTAGGTGCTAGTCTGATCTCTGCCACTTACTTGGTGTGGCTTTGTGCAAGATACTTCACCCCTGTCTGCCTCAGTTTTCTTATCCCTAAAATGGGAAAAACAAACTCTGCTAGCTCCTAGTGTTGCAAACTACCCAGTACTAGGCAAATGCAAAGGCTGCTTGTCATCATTATTATCTGGTTCTAGGGGGAGGCCTGTGGGGATTAAGGCTCTGTCCCAGGGCTCACCATGTATGCTGTCTCCTACTGATTTTTAGTAGTAGAAAGTTCCCTCTTCCTCCTTTCCCTTCTCTCTCTTTGCCTCCCCCACAGTGCCTTCTCTCTCCCTCTCTCTCTCTCTCTCTCTCTCTCTCACACACACACACACACACACACACACACACACACACTCACACACACAAAATCTTGCTGTCTTTGTCTCTCTGTCTCTCTGGTTTTATGTCTCTCTCTCTCCCTCTCCCTCTCTCTCTCTCTCTCTCCTCTCCTCTCCTTTCTCCCTCTATCTCTTTTTCTGGCTCTCTCCCCTCCTCCTCCGTTCTTTTCTTTCTCCCTCTTTCTCTCTCATCACTATTTTTTTCTGTCTGGCACTCTATCTTCTCTCCTTTTTACTCCCTCTCTTCTTTCTGTCTCCATATCTCTGTCTCTGTCTCTTCTTCCTAGTCATACACATCTCTCTCTTCTACCTCTCTCTCTCTCTCTCTCTCTCATTTCTCTGTAATCTCTCTTTCTGTTGTCTTTTTTCTCTCCTTCATCTCTTTCTCACCCCTGTCTGTCTCCTTCTATGCTTCTCTGTCTCTGGTTTCTTTGTCTCCGTGTCTATCTTGCTCTGTTTCTATCTAACCTCTCCCCTTTCATCTATGTCTTGTTCCTCTACCTCTCTGTCTCTCTTTCTCTTCCCATACCTTCTTGCCCTTGCTGGACAAGGAAGTCTTGGGGAGAGGCAGGGTGGTTCTACCACTAGCCGGTGGTTAGAGGGTCGGCCTTGGGCTCCTTCTCCGAGCCCTTAATGAACTCTGACAAGCTTGTCACCTTCCCCATGTGGTCAGGTCATTCTCAATTGCTTTAGACCAAAGGCCACTCTGGGACTCCAGGGCCAAAGGGACAGGCTAATGCAATCAGTAGGGAAAGGTGTAAACTTGGAGAGAGTTTCCAAGCGCAAAGGCATGTCATGTTGGCGAGGTCATTTCTCAAATGAATGATCCATCAGTCCAGTACATTGCCAGGTCAATTTGACTTCAGAGTCAAAGTTATTTCAGCTCTTGTGTTGAGCCAGTCAATGTGAAAAGAAAGGCTCTAAAAGTGATGATAATGATGATAATAATTCACATCTTCCCCAGTGCTTCAAGTTTGAAAAACCCTTTCCTAATCACCTGCATGAGACGTAGACAAGGCAAAGACTGAAGTTCCTGTTTTACAGATAAGGACACTGAGACTTAAGAAGTGAAACAACTACCCTGATAACAAAAAGCATCATGAGATTTAAAGCAGGCAGAGGATTTATAGAGATCATCTAATCCATGCCCTCTTGCACGGCCACCAACCCCCATTTTACAGATGAGAAAACTAAGCTGAGGGGAGTTGTGACTGGAAAGGGTACTAGATTTGGAGCCAGAAGTCCTGGATTGGATTCCTGGTTATACCACATAGGACCTATGTGGTCTTAGGGAAGTCCTTTATCATCTCTGGGCCTCAGTTTCCTCATCTGCAAAATGAGAAGGTTGGAGTAGATGATCTCTAAGTTCTCCTTCAGAATTGCATCTACAATCCTATAGAAATCTGAAGTCATCTAGCTCATCTTGCAGATGAGCAAACTGAGGCCCAGGGAGGGGAAGTGATTTGCCCAGGGACACACAGGTAGAAAGAAAGTGGCAGAATCTGGTTTCGGGAAAAGCAAGGTTGACCAGGTCAACTCTGTTTTCCACTTGTCAAATAGGGATCATACCACCAGATGCCTTCAGTTCAAGAAGAGATAGCATCGGGAGGTACTTTGAATTCCTCTTAAGAAGGTGTCTGATCTGGTCCCCAGGTTATCTATTTAGGGGAGTAAGACACCCAAAACTCAGGGAGCCAGGACTGGAGGCTGGTGATCCCAACCCGTCACTTCAGACCCAAAGCTGTCCCCAAATGAACGTTGAGGAAGAAACCCTCCCAAAGGGGGCACTCACAGAAAACGTCTTTGTTCGTAAAAGTTGAAGGCAGCATTGGAATAGGGATGGAAAGAGCTGGGTGCAAGTCCTGACTTTGCCGATAGCTGGTTGTGTGAGTTGAGTTCAACTGTGGCCTCAAACGCTGGCTGTGAGACCCTAGGCAAGTCACTTCACCCGGTTTGCCTCAATTTCCTCATCTGTAAAATGAACCGGAGAAGGAAATTGCAAATCACACCAGTATCTTTGGCAAGAGAACTCCAAATGGAGTCATGGAGAATTGGACATGACTGAAAATGATTGGCTATGTGAGTCTGGGTGAACATTTCCTTGGCCCTCAGTTTCCTGTAAAATTGAGGGTTTGAGGGGAGAAGGTGCTAAATGATCTTTAAAATATAAAGTCCTCTTCAGCATGAAGTCTATGATTTTGAACTCTTCTCTCTCTTTTCTCCTCCTCCTCCTCATCCTCCTCCTTTTTCCTCTACTTCTTCTTTTCTTTCTCTCTCTTTTTCTTTCCTCTTCTCTCCTCTCTCTCTTTCTCACTCTCTTCTCTCTCTCTTTTCCTCCCCCTCAAACTATGAGTAACTTTAAGAATAATTTGGATAATGCTGTCACAAACAATGATGCATTATACTTTCCCCAAATGCTTCCACATCCATTAACTTACTTGCTGCCACAACAGCAGTAATGAGGTGGAGAGGGAAAATGGGGCTGAGGTTTAAAGGGCTGTATTGACTTGTCTGAGGCCACACCCTGGCTGGTGACGGAGCTGGGACCAGAAATCACATCTACTGGCTTCTTTCTTTTCTTTGTCAAGTGTCAAATAGTTCATTATTAATAATAATATTTTATTAATAATCTATTATTACAAATGACCAGCATTTATATGTGATCTAATTTGATCCTCACAATGACCCTGTGAAGTAGGTGCAATTATTATCTCCATTTTATAGATGAGGAAACTGAGGCTGACAGAGGTTAAGTGACTTGCCCAGGGCCACACAGCTAGTCAGTGACTGAGGCAAGATTCAAACTCATTTCTTCCTGTCTCCAAATCCAGCACTCTATCACCTCATCTACTAAGTGCCTAGTGACATAAAGATAAAAGTGAAATATTCCCTGACTTCAAGGAGCTTCTATTCTCTTAAAAACCCACAACACACAAGACCTGTGGGGAGGCAAAGCTGAAAAAAAGATGTTAAGCTCTCTGAGACTGGCGGAGAATCTTGGAGAGTTGTAGCTGAAATTTCATCCCCTCCCCCTTTTCTCCTCTCCTCCCCCACTTTCCTATCCCCCCTCCCTCAGTCTGGTGACAAACTTCTCCAAACGTTGGGAGGCTGTTCTTCAAATCACAGAATCCTGTCTGTCCCAAGGCATTCTGGGTTGGTAAACAGAACCCACATTCTGCTAGCCTAGCCCAGAGAAACCAGGGTCACCTCCATGCCATAGTGACTTATCAGAGAAAGACATTAGAGGAATCACTCAGCAAGCACTTATTAAGCATCTACTATGTCCCAGACACTGTGCTGGGTATTTGGGAGAAAAATACAAAGAATGAAACAATCCTTCTTCACAAGGTGGGGGAGGGGGGGAGTACAAAAAGGACACAGGTGTGGAAATACGGACTAAATATCAAAAGAAATAAATTGTTGTTGAGTTGTGTCCAACTCTTGGTGACCCCATTTGGGATTTTCTTGCCAAAGATACTGGAGTGGTTTATCCATTTCCTTCTCCAGCTCATTTTACAGGTGAGGAATTGACGCAAATAGGGTTAATGACTTACACAGGGTCACACAGCTGGTATCTGAGGCTGGATCTGAAGTCAGATCTTTCAGATCCCAGGCAGAGGGTTCTATTCACTGTACCGCCTAGAAGCCTGGAAGGGACCTTAGAGGTCATCCAATTTAACTTCCAAATCATTGCAGAGTGTTTCTACCCTAGTTGAGCTTACAATTAAACTATTATCCTCTATAACCTGGACACTGTACTGTAATTAATGTACTCTGATATTGTTTTAGCTTTTTAAGTACTCGTGTCACACAGTTGGCTCACATTTAATTGGCGGCCAATTCAATTCCCCAGTTCTCTTTTACATGAACCGTTGCCATGCCAATATTCGTCAGTGTTCTCACTAAATTATCTCTATTCAGTTTCCCTCATTAAACTCAGGAACCCCTGGAAGTGGAGAAGGGGAAAGTTGACATTTCTTTCTTTTTTTTTTAATGGTAATTTTTATTTATTTTTTGTTTTCAACATTTACTTCCACAAGATTTTGAGTTCCAAATTTTCACCCCATCTCGACCCTCCCCCCACCCCAAGATGGCATGCATTCTAAATACCCCTTCCCCTAGTCTGCCTTCCCTGCTATCTCTCCCCCCCTTCTCTTATCCTCTTCTCCTTCAATTTTCCTGTAGGGCAGGATGGATTTCTGTACCCCATTTCCTGTATTTCTTATTTCCCAGTTGCATGTGAAAACATTTTTTTTAAACATGTGTTTTTAAAACTTTGGGTTCCAAATTTTCTCCCTTCCTCCCTCCCCACCCACCCTCATTGATAATGCAAGCAACTAAATATAGGTTATATATGTGTAGTTATGCAAAACACTTCCATAGTAGACATGCTGTGAAAAACTAACTCTATTTCCCTTAATCCTATCCCACCCCCCCTTTATTCTATTCTTTCTTTTGACCCTGTCCTTCCTCAGAAGTATTTGCTTCTGATTACTCCCTTTCCCAATCTGCCCTCCTCTCTATCATTCCCCTACTCTCTTGTCTCCTTCCCCCCCTATTTTCCTGTAGGGTAAGACAGATTTCCACACCCAGTTGAGTGTGTTTGTTATTCCCTCCTTAAGTCAAATCCTATGAGAATTAGATTCACTCATTCCCTCTCACCTTCCCCCATTTCCCCTCCATTGTAAGAGTCTTTTCTTTTCTGCTTTTTTTTTCTTTTTTTTGTGGGATAATTTACCCTGTTCTACCTCTCCCTTTCTCCTTCTCCTAGTATATTCCTCTCTCACCCCTTAATTTTATTCTCCAGATATGACCCCTTCATTTTCAACTCACCCTGTGCCCTCTATCTATCTGTATCTATATCTATATATATGTACATATAATTTTTTCCCCTCCAACTACCCTAATTCTGACAAAGGTCTCATGAGTTACAAATATCATCTTTCCATGCAGGAATGTAAACAGTTCAACCTTAATAAGTCTATTATGATTTTCTCTTTCATGTTTACCTCTTCATGTTCCACTCGAGTCTTGTATTTGAAAATCAAATTTTCTATTCAACTCTGTCTTTTCATCAAGAATGCTTGAAAGTCCTCTATTTCACTGAACGACCATTTTTTCCCCTGAAGGATTATACTCAGTTTTTCTGGGTAGGTGATTCTTGGTTGTAATCCTATCTCCTTTGCTCTCTGGAATATTATATTCCATGCCCTGGGTCCCTTAATGTAGAAGCAGCTAAATCTTGTGTTATCCTGATTGTGTTTCCACAATACTTGAATTGTTTCTTTCTGGCTGCTTGTAATATTTTCTCCTTGACCTGGGAACTCTGGAATTTGGCTACAATATTCCTAGGAGTTTTCCTTTGGGGATCTCTTTCAGGAGGAGATCGATGGATTCTTTCAATTTCTATTTTGCCCTCTGGTTCTAAAATATCAGGGCAGTTTTCCTGGATAATTTCTTGAAAGATGGTGTCTAGGCTCTTTTTTGGATCATGGCTTTCAGATAGTCCAATAATTTTTAAATTCTTTCTCCTGGATCTATTTTCCAGGTCAGTTGTTTTTCTAATGAGATATTTCACAATATTTTCTAATTTTTCATTCTTTTGGATTTGTTTTACAGTGTCTTGATTTCTCATAAAGTCACTAGCTTCCAATTGCTCCATTCTAATTTTTAAGGAAGTATTTTCTTCAGTAAGCTTTTGGACTTCCTTTTCCATTTGGCCAATTTTGCTTTTTAGGAAATTCTTCTCCTCATTGGCTTTTTAGACCTCTTTTGCCATTTGGGTTAGGCTATTTTTTAAGGTGTTATTTTCTTCAGTATTTTTTGGGGGTCTCCTTTAGCAAACTGTTGACTTGTTTTTCATGATTTTCTTGCATCACTCTCAGTTTTTCCTCTACTTCTCTTACTTGCCTCTCAAAATCCCTTTTGAGCTCTTCCAAGGCCTGGGACTGATTCATATTTTTCTTGGAGGATTTGGATGTAGGAGCTTTGGCTTTGTTGTCTTCTTCTAGTTGTATGTTTTGATCTTCTTTGTCACCGAAGTAAGATAATATAGTCTGACTCTTTTTGCGCTGCTTACTCATGATCCCGGCCAATTACTTGAGTTTTAAACTCTCTGTTAAGGTGAAAGTCTGTTTCCAATGTGGAGAATGTACTGTCCCAAGCTTTGGGGGTTTGTACAGCTGTTTTCAGAGTTACTTATGGGGACCTGGAAATTTTCAGTTCTTCCAAGGTGCGATGATAAGGGGCAAGGTGTTTCCTTTCTACTGCCACAACAAGCTCCACCACCAGCGCTCCTCCTTGTCCCAGGACCGCCCCTCAGAACTGTGACCCAGATCCAAGCACGGGCAAAGCAAGAGATTCCTGCCTCAGCACTGGCAAAGAGATTCCTGCAATTCTCCTCTGATCAGCCACTCGATTCCCCCTCAGTCCGTGACAGGGAGCTCAGGAAAAAGCTGTGACCTGGTGCCGAGCTCAAGACTTGAGGCTGAGACCTAGCTCCTCTCTCATCACAGTCACAGACTTTTCCCACTGACCTTCTAAGTTGTCTTTGGTGTTCAGGGGTTGAGAAGTCTGGAAACCGCCACAACTGCCTGCAATTCAGTCCTCTGAGGCCTGCTCCAGGGTTGCTGTGGCCTGCGTGCCCATGCCGAACTGCGCTCCTCTCCCTGCCCGGAGCGATATACCTTTCTGATCAACCATCCAGGCTGTCTTTGGCAGGAAATTTGTTTCACTCTGTCTTTTTGTGGGTTTTGCTGCTTTAGAATTTGTTTAGAGCCATTTTTTTTAGGTATTTGGAGGGCTTTGGGAGAGAGCTCAAGACAGTCACTGCTTTCTCTCCGCCATCTTGGCTCCACCCCTGAAAGCTGACATTTCAAGCCATCATCAACCCTTAAGGGGCTAGGAATGATACAGGTGCAGAATTAGATAATCTCAGCAGTGGAAGAGGTATTGGAGGTCATTTTATCTGAACCTTAAATGATGTATGCACTTCCTTCCAAAGTTTGTAGAATTCTCAGAAGAGTCCATTTAACTTTAGAACTGGAAGTAGCCTTGGAGATCATCTTATCCAATCCCCTTAGTTTCCAGATGTGGAAACTGAGGCCTAGGGAGACAGCATTTTGCCTAAGATCAAATATGTATATCTAGAGTCAAAGCCAAGTGTCTTGACTCACAATCTAGGACTCTTTCTTTTAAAAAAAATCATAATTTCTTAGATCTCAATAGTGTCCGATTACATTCATGTACCACAGTTTGCTCAGCCATTCCCAAATTGATGGGTACCCTCTTTAATTTCCAGCTCTTTTCTTCCTTCCCTTTCATCCCCAGTTCCCTTTCCACCATATCATCTTGTCTCCATCCTACTCAGTGATCACAGCCTCTACTTGGACATCTCCAGTGATGGGGAACTTCCTTCTTCCTTAGACATTCCATTTCATTGATAGTTCCAATTATTAGGAAACTCTCTCTTGCACTGAGCCAAAATCTGTCTCCTCTAAACTTCTACCCCCATTTTCCTAGTTTTAGTCACAGACTTACGTGAGGCTTCAGTGTCATGAGGTAATAATGGAGGGGAACTAGAACTAAGGAGGAAGAGAGAAAGAAAGACAGAAAGAGTACAGATGGGAAGAAACTAAACCAAAACACGTGAAACAGAGAAAGTCAAGAGGCATGGTCCTGATTACAGACCAGACTATGTCTAGGTATTGGGCTTACTTCCAAGGCCATCTTTAGGAAAGACAATGACAGGCTGGAAAGCGTCCAGGGGAGCATGGCCAAAGTCAAGTTGGCCTCAGGAGGATAGGCTTGAAGAAAGTGGGGTATTTTGCCTAAAGAAGAAAAGACTGGGGAAAGACAGCATCATTATTACCTCTACATATTTGAAAGGCTGTCCCATGGAAAAAATATCATAGCTTAAGGGATGGAAGGGTCCTTACAGACCATCTAGCCCAGCCTCTCCATTTTGCAGATGAACAAACTGAGGCCAGAAAAGGAAAGGGATTTGCTCAAGGTCACACAGGTAGTAAATGGCAAAACTGGGTATTTTGAAATCCTCTGACTCCAAAGCCACTCTACCAAACTGCCTCTATAGAAATAAATTTGTTTTGGCTCTTAAAACATTTTTTTGTATGTAGCTTTTGGTTTTATATCACCTACATTTTCTAATTTATCCCTCTTTCCCCCACCCCTCCATCTGCCAGAGAACCATCTTTTATAACAAAGAATAAAAAAGAGAGGAAGAAAACAGAACAACAAAACTAGTCAAACCACCCAAAAGTCTGGACATTAAAAACTGTGTTCCATGCCTATAGTCCTCCACCCTTGCCAAGAAAGGAGGGAAAGATACCCTCATGGCTCATCTTGGGGGCCAATCTTGGTCATTACAATTATACAGTGAGGAGCAAGGCAGTTTTGTTATTATCATGTTAAAGTTACATGAACTTTAGAAAGTAACTATACATAATAGAAACATACATTTTCACACATAAAACAAAAACCCAAAAGAATAATTTCACAGTGGAATTATCTTTTTTAAAGAAGGAGAGAAAACAGAGACTGAAGAAGAGACAAAGAGGGAAGGAGGGAAAGAGACAGAGAGATAGAGAAAGAGGGAGAGAGAGAGAGAAGAGAAGAAGAGAAGAGAAGAGAAGAGAAGACAAGAAGAGAAGAGAAGAGAAGAGAAGAGAAGAGAAGAGAAGAGAAGAGAAGAGAAGAGAAGAGAAGAGAAGAGAAGAGGAGAGGAGAGGAGAGGAGAGGAGAGGAGAGGAGAGGAGAGGAGAGGAGAGGAGAGGAGAGGAGAGGAGAAGAGGAGGAAGAGAAAGAGGAGAAGAAAGAAAGAGAGAGAG
>NW_020943070.1:6151117-6239335 GCF_900497805.2 Vombatus ursinus | reverse complement strand
AGAAGAGGAGAGGAGGAAGAAGAGGAAGAGGAGGAGAAAAAGAGAGAAAGAGAGAGAGGAGAAGAGGAGAAGAGGAAGAAGACGAAGAGGAGGAGAAAAAGAGAGAGAGAGAACTAGCCCCAGGAGAAGGACAGAAACCGTGAAATGTGAGTGAAGCAGGGGCTAAGCTTTGGCCAGCTCCTTTGGCCTCAGTGACTCTCTTCCTCCCAAGTTCTATTTCTGTCCCCATGAAGCTTTCTGTGGGCCCAGGATTGGCCTGCCTGCTGATGTACTGGGGAGTGAAGAGAAGGGTAAATATTCACCTTCCCAGTCTCAGTCTGGGCCCCAGGTCTTACATAATCAAGGAGGGAGAAGAACCCGGGAGGGAGGAAGTGAAAAGGTGAGGCAGGGGGGCGCGGGATGTTGGCATGGCTGTCTGGAGGTCTGGTTCTTACTTGCCTTGACACTGTCAGATGGAGGCAATAACTCTTGCCCTGACTGCCTCAAAGGGATGTTGTCAGGATCAAGTGAGATGAGGGATGGGGACGAACTTGGAAAAGGAGAAAGCTCTCTGCATTATTATTGTTGGGAGTTTTTGAACAACAATAAATCACATTTTAGAGAGACACAAAGAGATAGGGCAGCACAGAGAGTCAGGACCGAAGAAAAGACACACAGACAAGCAAATGAGGGTCAGATTGGCAGGCAGGCAGACAGACAGACAGAAAAGCAAGACATCCCAAGCAGGCATCCCAACAGGCCCAAATACACCCTAAGACATATGGACAAATAAAGGTTAAATGACTTGCCCATAGTCATATAGCTAGATAGTTTTAAAAAAAAAAAGGATTTGAACTAGTTTCCTGACATGAAGCCAGCATTCCTCCCATTATACCAAGCAATATTAATGTGGAAAAAATAATGATGCAAATATTTTCCCAGGCACTTTCATATCTTATAATAATGATGACGATGTTTAATAATTGATGCTATAATAATAGGCATATAATAATGATTACTATTAATATTAATAGACATTCTCAACGGATGTTGCTAACTATTCCTCGGTCTAACTATAACTATGTCTCCTTACACCTCACTCTCCTAAATTTATTCTTTGGCTGCTAATAACTCTTCCCCTCCATAATTTCTCAGGCCATTATCCCTGCCCTAGCTTGACTTGCCTCCCTTCCCAATTTTGACCCTCTAATGAAGCAATTTCGCTCTATACTGTTCTAATCAACCAATTTAGCTTTATACCGTTCTCTCTTCTCAAATCCCTTGTCCCTATGTCTCCCCTTTCCTGCTCACCCTTTGCCCAATCCCAGCCCTAGATTCCTCCCACCACCCACCTCTTCTCCTCATCCTCAGATGCTGATGAATACAGCTGGAAGGGGTATCACGATTGTCCTGACTGGTACATTATAAATTATTCTGCAACTTCAACTGGGCTCCTACTGCAGCAAGGCATTCCTCCCTAACTGATTTTCTGTTTGACTTCCATAGAAGTTGTGCCAAATTTTCTCTTCCCTCCTCAAGCTTCCCATGTCTCCCTTCCCCAATTTTTGCAGCTATACATCATTACTTATTTACTGAGAACTTGAGGCCATTGGCCCCGAGCTCTCTCTTCTCCCTTTCTCTTAATTCAAAGCCCCCTTAACATCATCCTCCACTCTTGCGCCCTTGTCCCCGGTTTCTAATACTGGGTGGCAGTTGTCCCTTCAATTCTGTGCTAATGGGATAAGAAATACAGTTTAATGATCGTCATCTTTGCCAGCAGATTGCATCCTCAATCATTTCTCAAATTTTCAATCCCCGTTTATCTACTGGCTCCTTCCTTATTGCCTTCAAACATGCCCACACCTCCCTGATTCTGGAGAACCATAACGCCTTCATTACCATTTCCCTCAAGCTATTACCCTGTATCTCTCCTCCCTTTCTCAACCAAACTCTTGGGGGAAAGAAAAGATTGTTCACACTCGTTGCTTCCCCCTCCTCTTGTCATGCTTCTCAGTCCTTTGCAGCTTGGCTTCAGACCTCCTCACTCACCCGAAGCTGTTTTCTCCAAAGTCACCAACAATCTCTCAGCTGCCAAATGCAAGAAGCCCATGACCCTTGGCCTCTCTGCTGCACTGGACACTGCTGGCCACCCTTTCATCCTGGATACTTCCTCTAATCTGGATTCTCATGACTAAACTCTCCTGGTTCACTGCCTACCGATCTGAAGGCTCCTTCTCAGCCCCATTTACTGGATCCTCATCTTTGTCATGACCCCTTACTTGAGTGCTGCCTGAGCCTCTCTGTCTTGGCCTCTCTTCTCTCTTCACTTTCTCTGTCCTCTTTCTTTCTGTCTCTCTCTCTCTTTCTTTCTCCCTCTCTCCCTCTCCTTCCCTATCTCTTTACTCTCTCTGTTCTCTCTTTCTCTTTCTCTCTCCTCCCTCTGTCTCTCTCTACCCTCTCTGTCCTCTCTCTTTCAGTCTCTCTCCTTCCGTCCTCTCTCTCCTTCCCTCTTTCTCTACTCTCTCTGTCCTCTCTCCCTCTCTCTTCCAGTCTCTTTCATTTCCTCTCCCCCCTCCTCTCTCCTCTCTCTTTGTCCTCATTCTCTCTGTCTCTGTCTATCTGTTTGTCTGTCTCCCGGTCTCCTGTCCTCTCCCCCTCCCCTACCTTCCCTTCTCACTTCATCAGCTCCCGAGGTTTTTCATTATCATCTCTACGCAGATGATTTACAAATCTAGCTTCAGCCTCTCATCCAAACTTCAGTCCTGAAGTACCAACTGTCTATTAGGCATTGCAAACTGAATATCCAAGAGACATCTCAGACCCAACATATTTAAAACTGAACTCATTGTCTTTCCCAGAAAAAAACTTACCCTTCCTTTGAATTTGCTTATTTCTGTTGAAGGCACCCTTATCCCTACAATATCTCAGGTTCATAATCTCTGCACTGTCCCCAGCTCCTAATTCTCCTCCACTCCATATATTGAGTCAGTTTTCAATTCTTACAATTTCTCCCTTCACAGACTCTTTCACATCTCTTCTCCCTTCCTCCGCTCCTTCACTCACACAGCTGCCACCTTACTTCAAGCACTTATCACAGTCTCTTATTTGGTCTCCCCATCTGAAGTCTTTCCCCTCTTAAGTCAAGAAGAATCTGTGTGACAACGTACTGTACTGAGTCTGCAGATCCAAACAAAGGCAGGAAAGCAATCCCTGCTCTCAAGGACCTCACAGACAGCAATGTACAAACAAGACAGATAGAAGATAAATTGAAGACAATCTCAGACGAAAGACTAAGTGGTCTAAGTGTTTTGATTTTGCTTTTCTTCGAAACCCCTACATTTAGCACAGTACGGGGCACACGGGAAGCCCTTAATAGATGCTTGTTGATGCCCAAAGGGCTATGAAACTGTGTAGACCCTTTGATCCAGCAATAGCACTACTAGGGCTGTAACCCAAAGGGATCATAAAAAAGGGAAAAGGATCCACATGTTCAAAAATATAGTAGCTCTTTGTGGTAGCAAAGAATTGGAAATTGAGGGGATGCCCATCAGTTGGGGAATGGCTGAACAAGATGTGGTATATGAATGCAACGGAATACTATTGTTCTACAAGAAATAATGGGGGGGGGGCAGAGAAGAAGAAGGGAAAAAGAACAAAGTAAAAAGTGCACACCAGAGAACAAAAAAAAACTAACAAGGAAGCAAAGATGGACAGTTCTCACATAGCTCGTAGTATTTATTACATAGGATTTCTTGAAATGGAAATTTAATTGCCATATATTTGGAATCCTCTCACATCCTGCTGTGCACGTGACATGCTTTTTTTCTTTTCTGATTTCATATTTAAATTTCAATATTTAAGTTTGTAGCATGTTTTTTCCCTTTTCTTATTGTGTATTTAAGTTTCAGTAATAAAAGAAAAACAAAAAAATAATGAGCAGGAGGATTTCAGGAAAAACCTAGAGAGACTTACATGAACTGATGCTGAGTGAAGTGAGCAGAACCAGGAGAACATTGTACACAATAATAGCAACATTGTACAATGATTCTATTCTGATAGACTTAACTCTTCTCAGCAGTGCAATGATCTAGGACAATTCCAAAAGACTCATGATAGAAAATGCTATCCACACCCAGAGAAAGAACTATGGAGTCTGAATGCAGACCATACTATTTTCACTTTTCTTTTTGTTTTTTCTTTCCTGTGGTTTTTCACTTTTGTTCTGATTCTTCTTTCACAACATGACTAATATAAAAATATGTTTAACATGATTGCACATGTATAACCTGTATCAGATTGCTTGCTGTCTTGGGAAGGGGGGAGGGAAGGGAGGGAGAAAAATTTGGAACTCAAAATCTTACAAAAATGAATGTATAAAACTACCTTTACATGTAATTGGGAGGAAATACTATTAAGCTGGGAAAAAGAAAATAAAAAGATTTATTCTTGTTATAAAAAAATAAATGCTTGTTGGTTAATGGATTGGCTTTACTTCATCTTCCACACAGCTGCCAAAGTGATTTTCCTTCACTGATGCTCTGACTGTGCTATTCTTCTGCTCAATAAACCTCAGTGGCTCCCTGTTTCCTGTAGAGTTAGGTATAAGCTCCTCTGTTTAGCTTTTAAAGCCTTTCACAACCTGGTCCAACATATCTTTCCAACCCCAGTGCCTAGGACTCCCTTTCACATCCTCTGTGACACAGCCACACTGGCTTCTTTGTCGTCTTTACTCTCAGTCCTGATCCCCCTTCTCTGTGCCTTTGCATTGGCCACCCCCATGTTCCTGGAATGCTCCTTCCATTCCATCCTTATCTCCATCTCATCAAGGGCAGCTCAAGCAGCACCTTCTGGGGAAGCCTTGCTCCATCCCCCTAATTTGCTGCTTTCCCTCTCAAATGACCTGGCATTTAACTACCTTCCATGTATTCTCCCTACATTTATTCCATATACATTTATTGATGCATTTCTTATTGCATTAGACTAGGAACCCCTTGAGGACAGGGACTGTCTTTTTGCCTTTTTGTGTCCCCAGTGCTTAGTACAGTACCTGGCACATAGTAGCCACTTAATAACCTTAGCACAGTGCCTGGCACATAGTAGACACATGATAATTATTTATAGACTGACTTATCTACCCCTCCCATTAGAATGTAAACTCTTTGAGGGCAGGAATTGTTTGACTTTTGTCTTTGTATCCCCTTCAACTGGTAACATGCTTGGCATACAGTAAATACCAAGTGCTTGTTGGCTGATTGATGATAAGAAGCAATCTGCTGTAGTGGAAAAGAGCTTGGGACTCTAAGTCAGAAGATCTGGGTTCAAGTCTCACTCATCTGCTACATTAACTTACTGGATGATCTTGGATAAGTCACTTCCTGACTTTGCACCTCAGTTTTCTTTATCAGTTAAGGACTGTAATACACTAAGACTGACCCAGGCCAATGTGTTCCCTCAGAGTTGAGAGTGGACCAAAATGAGACGCTCCTAGAAGACCTGAGAGAAAACAAAAGTAGGTTGTGGGGGGAGCAGTATCCTAAGCCCTCCCTCCCCAAGCCTGTCAGTCTAGTTCTTTAACATAAAAAAACTAAGATCTTGGCAACCGGTCCCATCACTTCCTGGCAAACAGAGGGAGAAGAAATGGGAGCAGGGTCAGATTTTTATATTATTGGACTCAAAGATCACTGCAGACGGTGACTGCAGCCATGAAATTAAAGGACGCTTGCTCCTCAGAAGGAAAGTTATGGAAAATCTGGATAGCATACTAAGAAGCAGAGACATCGCCTTGCTGACAAATGTCTGTAGAGTCAAAGCTATGGTTTTTCCAGCAGCAACTGTGTGTATATGACTGTGAGAGTTGAATTATAAGGGAAGTTGAGCACCACAGAATCGATGCTGTTGAATCATTGTGCTGGAGAAGACTTTTGAGAGTCCCTTGTACAGCAAGGAACTCAAATCAGTCAATACTTGAAGAAATTAATTCAGGCTATTCACTGGAAGGTCAAATACTGAAGCTGAAGCTTAAATACTTTGGCCACATAATGAGAAGACGGGACTCATTGGAGAAGACCCTGATGTTGGGAAAGATTGAAAGAGAAAGGAGAAGGGGATGGCAGAGGATGAGATGGATAGAAGCATCATGGAATCAATGAAGATAAACTTGGACAGACTTTGAGAGGTAGTGGAGGATAGAAGGGCCTGGCATACTATGGTCCACGGGATCACAAAGAGTAGGATATGACTGAATGAGTGAACAACAATTTCCTTAAAAGGGATTGAAACCATCCTGGAGACTTAATTAGCTCAGGAACTAGGGGCTCAAGTTGTTGACTTCCTGGTCCAATGCGTAGAAAATAACTAGAAAGTCTCCAGGCTCTCTGATTCTTGGCAGAACATTCAGGCAAGAGAGCTTCATTCAGCTGACTCAGCTCAAAGAGTCCTCAGTGCCTAGTCTCATTGACTGTCTTCTGCTGTGGTCAAGTAAATCTTCTGACAACTGTTGAATGACTTTGAGTGCCTCATTGTGTTCCAGTATCAGACCTAAATTACCAGGGGACTGGTCCAGTCAAGAGCAGAGGCTTTCTTAGTGAAGGAAAGGAGATAACGGTTCACGGTAACTGCCACATTGTATAATGACCAACTTGGATAGACTTGGCTCTTCTGAGCAATGCAAGGATCTAAGATGTCTCCAAAAGCCTCATGATGGAAAGTGCTATCCACATCCAGAGAATGAACTATGGAGTTTGAATGCAGATCGAAGCACACTATTTGCTCTCTTTTTGTTGTTTTTTTCTTTCTCTTGGTTTTCTCCTTTTGTTCTGATTCTTCTTTCACAACATGACTAATGTGAAAGTACGTTTAATATGATTGTACATGTGTAGCCTGTATCAGATTGCATGCCATCTTGGGGAGAGGGAAGGGGGGGGAGGAAGGGAGAAAAAAATTTGGAACTCAAAATCTTATAAAAGTGAATGTTGGAAACTATCTTTACACGTAATTGCAAAAAATAAAATACTATTAAGTGGGGGAGGGGGAAGAGAAGGAAAGGAGAGGATACTCAGAGCAGGGAAAGGATATTCAGCAAGGATACAGCATTGATTCAAAGGAGCCCAACTTCCCTGCCTCTGTGTGGCCCATGGTGGTCTGCCAGCCAGGCCTGAGGAAGCAGCAAGAGTTCCTCTCCCATGGGTTTTTTGTGTTCAGCCAGAAGCAGGAGCCCTTGGCCTTCTGAGCTTAGTAAGTCTCCAGGATGGTTCGAATATATTTTAAGGAAAAGATTTAGTAACGCTGGTAGATAATCCCTCTATCACAAGAGAGGTTTTTGTTGTTGTTTTTGCTTTTATAAGAAAGACCTTGCATTTCTAAAAACCATTCATAAAATTCCTGCCTCCTGAGAGGTAATGTGACTTACCCAAAGCCACAAAGACAGTATGTAACAGAGTCAGGTCTTCTAACCAGAAGGTCAGACTTTTGTCCGCTGCATCATGCTTCCTGCCAGGAACAATGACTCAAATAACCAAGTATTTATTAAGTACTTGCTATGAGCCAGGCACTGTGCTAATCACTGGGGATCTCCAGTCATCCCGATCTATATCTGGCCACTGGACCCAGATGGTTCTGGAGGAGAGAACGAGGCTGGTGACTCTGCACAGCCCTCCCTCACTTCAAGCCAATTCATTTGCATGTCGTGGCATCATCTTCCTGATGTCATGGTCCTCTTTGAGAATGAAGGACAAACAATAATCTCTGGGGATACAAAGACAAAAAGCACTCTCCCTGCCCTTAAGGCAAGACAATAGTGGTCAATCAGACCAACTCTCTCATTTATAGTGAAATGCAGCTAGGTAGTGTGATGGATAGGCCACTGGACCTAGATTCAAATCCTGTCTCACTCACTTACTAGTTGTATGACCCTGAGCAAGTCACTTCGCCTCTGTCTGCCTCAGTTTCCTCTTCTATAACTGAGGAGACTGGACCCTATGGTCTCTCAGATCCCTTCCAGTTCTAAATCTATTATCCTATGAACTGGGGCGGAGGTGGTAGGTGGGGATCCAGTCCAAGGTCATCGTTGTCTTAAGCAGCAAAGACAGAATCCAGATCCTCTTCTCTGCCTTTAAATCCAACAGTCTTTCTGCTCCTCTCTTCACCACTTCCTTTTCTTGGATATGGATGGATGGAAAGGAAAAAGGGAGGGAGGAGGGTGTTCCAGGTGAGGAGAAACTGCCATCTGTTTGTTTAACACATTTAATTCAAAATTCAACAGGCTAAATTATTAAATGTCTAATATGTATCAGGTTTTGAGCTAGGATACGAGGGAAAGGAAGACAATAATGAAACTAGTCCTTGATCTCAAGGAGCCTATGTTGATTTTGGTGACAAAATAATGTTCAATCAATCCCAGAGGCACTTATTAAGCACCTGTTGTATATCAGGCACTGTTTTAAGTCCTGGGAGTACAAAGACGAAACTGAAAGAACACTTGCCTTCAAAATGCTTACATTCTACCCAATCATATTTGCTCAAGGATGACACAGTCATCCCAGGGTTGGTTGGTCCCTTTCCTTGGTTAGAATCATAGGGCTTAGTTGCAGAGAAAGAAGGACTTTCAGAGGTCATCTAGCCCAATGGTCAGATGAAGCAGGAATGGCAAGAGAAGGAATAGCCCTGCCCCTGCCACAGAAGTATCTTGGTCTCATTGGGGTCTGTGAGAGGAAGGAAGGGAAGGAGGGGAAAAAGAAGGAAGGGAGGAAAGAAGGAAGGAAGGGAAGGAGGGAGGAAGAGGAAGGAAGGAAAGAAGAAGGAAGAGAGGGAGGAAGGGAGGAAGAGGAAGGAAAGAAAGAAGAAGGAAGAGAGGGAGGGAGGGAGGAAGAGGAAGGCAGGAAAGAAGAAGGAAGGAAGGAAGAGAGGGAGGGAAGGAGGGAGGAAGAGGAAGGAAGCAACATCAAATTTGAAGTTAAAGAGTTCTGGGTTTGGCAAATTGTTTTGACTGGTATGACCTTCTGCCAAGTTAGTTAGCTTTTCTGAGCCTCAGTTTCCTCCTCTGTATGAGGAGCGCTAGGCTATATGATCTCTGAGGCCCCTTCCAGCTCTAAATTCTATGCTCCTATGCAGCAAGTTCCTCTTTCATCTTTTGACAGGCACCAAAGTCACCCATTACCTCCTTTCTCTCTTTCCTGTTTCCCTGTGAGCCCTTTTACTTCTTCCCTGTGTAACAAATACAAAAACACACTTTGAAATTTCTGAAAAGAAGGAAGTCTGAAAGCTGGATGCTTCTTACAAAAAAGACCAGATGAACAGAGAGTTTGCCAGCCAAGCCATCTGTCTGTCTCCCTCTAATCTTTTTCTGTTTGGAATCTTTTTGTGTTTCAGAAGCCATAATGTGGTGGTGGCCAAAAGCAGTGAAGCCAAAGTCAAAATTAATTAGAAAGTTATCCCTAGTGCTGACATTTTTTTCTTTTAGGTAGTGGTTCACCTACCCACTCTTTACCCCAGCTTCTTTTTTTTTACACAGAAGTAGGGTCGGGCAAAGTAGAGATGAGTCACATGTTGCTGGAGCTTTGTCCCAGGGACTGACATCCCAGGAACAAACTTCTTCCTCTCCCATACACCCTTTTCCTCATTAGAAAAAAAGAATTGTTAATATTACTTCTATCATTATTATTAAAAGAAGAAAGGGAAGGAGGAGAAGGAGGAGGAGAAGCAGAAGGGGAGGAAGAGGAGGTGGAGAAGAAGAAGAAGAAGGAAGAGGAAGAAGAGGAGGAGAAGAAAGAAAAGATTTTCAGTGGGTGACAATAATATGTTGACAAAGAACCTTGAACCGATGGCTGTCATGCAGATTTGTTTGCAATCAACCAAGAAGCATTCACTACTACTAACCAATCATCAGGAATATTATCATCGCACCAGACTGCATCAGCCTCGCTGCTCGCCTCTCATCAGCACCCTCAGTTCTCCCTGTGCCTCTGATTGGAGAGCAGAGAGATGAGCTGCTTCCAAAATCTCCATTTAAGGAAGGTACCCAGGCCACCTATTTCTTTAATTCCCACCTGGCTGCTCCCCTTTGCACTTCTCCATCAGATCCTCCCAGTACCTTTCCCCTTCCTTTTCAATTTTCTTTTGTGTGTTGTCTCCCCTGATTAGATTCTAAGCTCCCTGAGGGCAGGAACTGTCTATCTTTTTATGTTTATATCTCTAGCACTCAGCACAGCACCTGGTACACAGTAGGTGTTTAATAAATATTTATCGACTAACCTTGTATCAGGCACAATGCTAAATAATGGGGATACAAAGAAAGGCAAAAAACAAAAACATTACAGAAATAGAAGGGTTGATGACAACAACCTGAGAGCAGAGCACTAGAAATTACATATACAAAAGCTACCTATTAAATGAGATAACAAATGTACAGTACTTTGCAGTCCTTGCTATCTAAATGCTAGCTTTTCTAATTACAGAAAGGTTATCTTTAAGGAGTCTGAACTTACTAATTGATGCAGATTATGAAAGAAAATGATAGAAACTCTGGGAGATATTGCTGCGGTCGATCAGCAAGCATTTATCGTGCACCTACTATGTGCCAAGAATTGTGTAAGGCCGTAGACATACCAAGACAAAAATGAAACTGCCTTCTTCCTGAAGGTGTTACTTTCTATTGGGAGAGTCAATCTGTATATAATAAGTACAACATGGCATATGCCAAACTGCCTTTCCTGCTACCCGTCAACCACATGTACTCTTGGGGGCTTTGCATGTTGAACTGCTGGCTGCATACAGCCTTCACAGCTGGGGGGATGAGGAACCAACCCCCTTATTGACTACTAAGCAGGAAGGGCAAAGGACTCCATGGAGAGTCCTTAAAAGAGACTGACCTGCCCTGTTGTCTCATCTCTGCCTAGTGATGGATTATATCAGGACTACTCAAGTCTATCCTTGGAAGAGTAAGGAGAGAAGGCAGTCTATAGAGCAAGTTATTGGTTAGGTTAGCTGAGTTTGGGTCTTCTGCTTTGTATTTCCTAAGCATAGGTGACTGAAGATGGACACTTTTAATCTTAATCGCAACCTTGTTCAAAATCCTGGATCATTTGGTCAGAGATAACTAGAGGCAGGGGGGTTTCTGCCCCTGGAGAAGATGGCCACAGCCAAAGCCCTGTCATGGCTTGCCACAAGACATCTACCTTGAGAGGGACAATGATTCTGCATTGGAGGTGAAATGTAACAACACTCTTCAACAGTCTTGCAAATCGTTTTATATTCCAATGTTTAAGTCACAATCTCCTGGGAGAATATAATGGTAGTTATTATTTGCAGCCTGTTTTAAGTCTTTGTTAATGCACTTTTATAAGAGCCTTTTGAATGAAGAAAATCAATACCTGCCCCATATCTGATTTATATGGAGTACTTTTCTACTCCCCTCATTGGAGAGGACCTAGGCATGAGCCAAACCCAAGCTATAACTAATTCTTCTCCTGAATTCCTTGGATGGCTGTATATTGAGCTAAAGAGAGAAAAGGAGTTCAACCCTTTCATGAGACCAAGCTTCCCTAGGACTGAACTCAGTTATTACATGCGTGGGTCCACAGCTCAGAAAGGCCCCACAAAGGCGACCAGAGTGCAGATCCCCAGCTCACTGGGTCTAATAGTGGTTAGGATTGTCAGATGAGTATAGATAACACGTGAACAAAATAAATACAAGGGAAATTGTTGGGGAAACTAGCAGCTGACAGGATCAGGAAAAGCATCATGTAGACATTGGTGTTTGAGTGGAATTGCAAGGGAAGTACAAGATTCTAAGAAGCTGCAAACAGGAGCTGGGGTTCAAGCACAGAACCCTTGAAGACGACTGGAGTCAAAACAAGAGGTTCCAATTAGATTATAATCTCTTGGAGAGCAGGGACTTTGGAATACATTAGTTTAGCACTAGACAAACCTGGCCTCGAATCTAAGCTCCACCTTGGCTGTGGTTTGACTTCTCAGGGCCTCAGTTTCCTCATCTGTTAAATGAGAATCAGATGGTTTGTAAGATCCCTTTTGGCTCTCAGATCTCAAGAAGATACTGATTGGAGAATGGAGTTGAGACCAGCAGCCTGGAAAGAGTCTTTTCACATCATAGTCAGTCAGTTAACAGCAGAACTAGGGTCTCAGTGTTATTCCCAGGGCTATCTACTCTGGCTTGAAACAGCATTTTAAGCATGAGGGTGGATAAGGGAGAACAGGTACAGCCTGATCTGCAGAATCAGGTAGGATTCTCCTGATGCAAGTGATTATAGCAGAGGGCTGTGTTCACCAGGGGGTCTTTACAATTCTAACAGAAACAGACAAAGCATCATTTAAAATCATTTGGACATCAATGTGAAAATGGCAATCAATTTCACACCTCACCTATGAAGAAATGCCCATCTATACACACACAATGCCCGTGCACATACACGCAATGCCCATCCATACACAATATGCCCTGCATACACACACAACGCCCATGAGTATACACACGCAATGCCTGTGCACGTACATGCATTGCCGTGCATGTGTACACAATGCCCATGCACATATACACACAATGCCCTTGCATACACACACAATGCCCGTGCATGTACACGCAATACCCAGAGACTTCAGACATAGTCTGAGAAGGGCTTAATCTCACTCTTCTCCTGAGTCTCTCTGCTCTCCTTAAGATATGCTGTTATTCCAACAATAACCTTGCCAACTTCCCCAGATTCATAGCTTGAGACCATTAAACCTAGAGGAAAACGTCTCAATCCAGGCGTCACAAGATTGGATTCTATTTTTGGCAAATCCAGGGTTGTTGGCAAGCCTAACAAATGAGCCTTTTGCAGCTCAGAGGAAATGAACCACTATTTTAGGCAACACAAACAGACAAGGGTCCAGAGCAAGGGAGGTGACAGCCCTGGTCTCCTCTGCCTGGGACAGGCAGGGGTACCATGCTCAGTTCTGGGTATGACCTTTGAGAAGGACAATGACAGCTGCAGCACATCTTTGACATCCTGAGAATTAGCGAGGGTGATGAGAAGCCATGAGCCTGAGACCATCTCATATGAGGAATGGTTGAAGGAAGTGGGATATAGAGCCCAGAGAAGAGCAAACTGCCTTCTCCTTCTGGATAGACTCTGGGTTTTCACGATACTCCTCACCCTTGGTTCTTCTAGCTGTCCCTTCTAACTCTTGCTGGATCATCATCGAACTGAACCCTCTACCTGTGGGTGTCCTCCATTACTCTATGCTGGGCCCTTTTCTCTTTGTGTTCTATACCAGGTTTTTTGACTTGGAGTCCACGGGTAAACTTCGTTGTCTGTGTACCTGGATGGAAAAAAATTACATCTTGACTTTCATTCACCTTTAACTAAAATATAGCATTTCCTTCAGTCATTTAAAAGCATCATTCTCTGAAGGGATCTGTAGGCTTTACCATACTGCCAAAGGGAAAAAAGTATCATGTAGAAGTTGGTGTTTGAGTGGACATGACACACAAAAATGTTCATAACTTCTGTCTCAGTCTCTGCCTCTTTCCCTCTGTCTCTGTTTTTGTCTGTCTCCCCCATCTACGTCTGTTTCTTTCTCTCTGCCTCTATTTCTCTGTCTTTCTGTCTCTCTCCCTGTCTCTGTATCTTTTTGTCTCTCTCAGCTCCCATGAGTTTCATTATCCTCTCTGTATAAATGATTCCCAGATCTATATATCCAGTCTTAGTCTCTCTCCTGAGAGAGACTACATCACCAGCTGCTTATCGGATATTTTAAACTGAATGTTCTGTAACCATTTCAAACAAAACGTCCGAAATCAAGCTCGTTATATTTCTGCCCATCCCCACCCCCCAGCCCAATTCACCCTTCTTCCAAACTTCCCTATAGTTGTCAAGGGCACTGCCATCTTTCCAGTCCCCCATGTTTGTAACCTTAACATCGTGCTAGACTCCATGCTTTCTCTCACCTTACGTATCAAATCAGTTGCCAGGCATCTCTTGCATATGCCCCCTTCCCTCTACGTACACTAGTGCAGGCTATCATCAACTCTCATTTTATCTCTCTTTCAGTAACCTCCTGTTTGGTCTCCCTGCCTCAAATCTTTCCTCCCTCCAATCTAATCTCCACACAACAGCCAAAATGTTTGTTCTAAAGCAAAGATTTCAAAACTCCAACCTGCCCCAACAACACTCCCTAGTGGGACCCAACAAGATGAAAATATAATTGGGAAATATTTAACAAAATAAATAAAAATACAATGAAACATAGATGATGTTTATTTGTGGGTTTCTAAGTCAATATATGACTTTTCTATTTGACATTACTGTTCTAAAGTACGGTGTCATTCTCTTACTCAATCGACTCTGCTCGCTTCTGATTCTCTCTAGTGTGAACTACAGACTGCTCTGTTTGGCACTTGAAGCCTTTCATAACTTGGCTTCAGTTTCCCTATCCATCCTCATTAAGTCTGGTCAGGTTCATCACCTCCAGGCTGCAAGGTGGTAGATTTTTCATTCACAGAAACTTTTGAAGACTATCTACTAAATCACAGAGGGGCTGTGATTTATGTCAGCGAAAGGAGTGAATGAACTCACAAATCCTTGACATATTGAAACAGAAATATACATTATTAATAATAGCTTCTGTTTATATAATGTGTGTTATTGTTTGCAAATCATTATATATTAATATTTTAATACATATTAATTTTTTTCAAGCCTCACAACAAGCCTGTGGGGATAGGATTTAAAGGTATTATTGTCCCTATTTTACAGATGAAGAAACTGAGTTTCAGAGAGACTATTCTACTTGTCTATGCTCATATTGCTAGCAGGTGGCAGAGAAAGGATTTGAACCCAGGTCTCAAGTCTACCACTTGATCCGCAGCACCATCTCCCAGTGAAACCAACAATGGGGAGAGTATATGGGTGTACTTTGGGGAACTCCCACATCTCTGTCATGTTGAACTTGGGACCTCAGTATCTGGCACTCTCCTAAGGGGTAACCACTTGCTTACCTTACAAGCTCTCAGGTTCACAAGTCTTAAACTTGTAGAATGCTTTTGCCCAAAACATAAAGCAGGGTAAAAGGCTACAGAAAAGATAGCAGTATTCCCAAGCAGGAGGGGAGAGGGGATAAAGGAAGACAGTGAGGGTGGGGAGGGGAAGATGAGGATGAGTAGAGAAGAAGGAGGAAAGGAGAAGGAGAGGAAGAAGGTAGGAGAGAAATCGAGAAGAGGAAGGGGAGGAGGGAAATGAGAAGGGAGACTTATTACTTGCACCCAAATACAGAACTATAGCTAGTAATTCTGGAACCTGAGCAAGGAATGAGGAACCACAAAATGTGCCTAGATCGAACAGCATAAAATATAGCCTCCAATTGAATCTTAATGCAGATTCACTTATTTTTGTTGGAGTAGTGTGGGAAGAGCCAGAGAGAGAAACTTCAGAATTTGGACCACCAGGGCCAGTGGATGGAGAGGCCCAAGGATGCTATGAGGCTGATATTGGATGAGCCACCAGGGGAGGGAACATGACATAGGCAGTGGGGATAGGGCACTGACCTATAGTCAAGAAGACCTAGATTCTGACCCTACTTAGGATACCTCTTAGCTGTGTGACCCGGAGCAAGTTAATTGATTTCTCTGGTCTCACTTTACTCATTTACAAAATGAAGGGACTGGACTCAACACATTCCAAGTTCCTTTCCATTTCTAAATTTATGATTTGATGACAAGGCTAGACCAGGAAATATCTCACCTAGGGTATAACAACCAGAGAATGGAAGCGTACTGTCTGGTAGCTTCCTATTTTCACTAATGACTCTTGCTCGTTATTAAGCTCAATTGTTTCTGCCTTCTGAAGGAGAACAATGCCCTCTAAATTTTAGTGCCCTAGGAGGAATTCCTCATTGCCCTGCCATAGTTATGGAGAGTTAGAAGGGACCTCACAGGCCAATCTCTCCATTTTATAGGCTGTGGGCCAGGGTAGTACAGTGACTAGCCCAACTTCACACAGGTAGTAGGTAGTAGAGGTAGAATTTGAACCCAGGTGCTCCATATACTCCACATACTACTGCATCATGCTGCTGAATAGAGGGAGTTAGGAGACCTGGGTTCTAGCCCAGAGGTGTCCTGAGGCCAGCTCTTATTGGCTTCGATTACATTTTCAATGTAAGCATTTACAGCTGAGAATTGGAAAATGTTGCATATCAGAGCCTGATTTATTATTTTATTAGTTGTCTAATCTTAAGAAAGTTAAGGTTAAAAATGTTAATAATTCAGATTATACTTAAAAGGAAGTCCTTCCTCCCCCCTACCCCAGAGCCAGTTGTTAAACTTTGATCCATGTACCACTGGTTCTAGGCTTTAGTCTTTCTCCGACTGACTGTGTGACCTTGGGAAGGTCACTCCCCTTATCTAGGCCTCATTTTCCCCATAGCTAAAATAGGTGAGATTGGGCTAGATGATCTCTTGGGTCCTTTCCAAATTGGATATTCTCCAATTCCGTGATTGTATATCTTCTTAGCCTATGCCTACCCCAACCTTCTTTTCCCCTTTATCTCCCTCTGTGCTGAGAGTATGACAAGGATTATTACACAGATGCATTATTTCTTCCTCGACATTTATGTAGCATTAAAGTCCTCCACTACTGTCATCTTTCCAACTTCCTCATTAGTGGTTTTAGGAGTTTTTTAAGCCCTTTCATTACAAAGTAAAATATGTATGATCCTGTATGATCCCTAAATAGAAACAGGAGGAACAAGATTTCAATGTGGTAAATTTCTCCCTGGCATCTTCTGTTTCCACTTCTGTCGTCTTCTTTTTCATCAGTAGAGGTCTGGTACCTCGGCTCCTCAGTCTGTTCTGTGGGACAATGCCTGTTGTCTCTTGGACAATGCCTGCTGTCCAGACCATGGAGTGCTATTGGATGCGTAGTCTACGGATCTGAACCAAGAGGACGTATTTCTTGGACCCACACCGCATGAAGGACCGATGTACTGGAATGGACTGTTTCCTCAATTCTGCCTCTTAAATCCTCTGGCTTCCTTCAGAGCCCAGCTCAGGAGTCTCTTCCTTTCCTGATTCCCTCTCTTGAAATTACTTTGTATTTGCTTACCTGTGTATACATTGCATCCATCTAAGAGAATGGAAGCTCCCTGAGGGCAGTGAACTTCTCATTCTTCTTTTTTATCCTTAGCCCTAGCATTGTGACTGGCACTCAGTAGGGGACAAAAAAACATTTGTTCAATTTTATTGTATTGTTTTGAATTGAGTTGAAACATAAATGAACAGGAGGAAGAGAGGGAACTGGTTTGCATTTGGGAAATGATGCAGGGCACTTCCGCTGCACAACACTCCAACATTTTATTTGAATTTCTTGTCAGGATTTGTTTTGAGACAAGAGTTACTTCCCAACAGACCCTTAAACAACGCCCACCCTCCCCGACACACACATTCCAGGGAAACTGTTAGTTACCTGAAGTGGGGGTGGGGGTGGGGAGAAGTGCCCTTCATATTTATTGTATGGTGCTAACCTTGAAGCAAGTCCTTGTAAAGTCCCAAATACTGTCACACAAACACTCTGTTGGTGTTGTTTGGCTGTGAATCTGGAACACCACAATGCAATGAAGGGACTTAAAGTGGGCACCGGCAGGCTGCGGCACGTTCCCACCTTCGACCCTCCCATGAGAATTGGAGTAAGGAATATATATCATGGAGGAAATAGATGATCAAATAAGGAGCTGTCCAGTCAGACAGCAAGGAAGTCTAAGAGATGAATACCCAAGAAATGGAAAGAAACACAGGAAAAAATGCCTTTAGTGTGCTCAGTAGAGTGTCTGTGGGAGGTGTGGACACAAGACACACAGGATGAGAAGGCATAAACAGTCTGGGGTCTGTACCACTGGGGTCACATGGAGTACTGGGGGAAAGGAATGAAGCAGTGATGTTAGCAGTATCTTACACATAGTAGGTGCTTGTTAGATTTCTAATAAGTTTTTATTGATATTTTCTGTTTCTTTACATCACCATAGTTATCCCAAGTAACCCTCCTCCATCCCTTCCCAGAAAACTATCCTGTAAGATAAGCAGTATTTTTTAGAGAGGACAAAAGAAATCATGTTAAATGTTGTTAAATGTTGAAAAGAAGGAAGGAGAGAATAAAGGACAGAGAAAGAAGGAAAAAAGGAAGGAGGGAAATAGTGAAGGAAGTAAGGGAGGGGAGGGGAGGGAAGTTTACTTGGGTAAGTCCTCTGCCCTTTCTAGGTCTCAGTTTTATCATCCGTAAAATGAGGAGCAGGGATTAGAAGTCTCCTTCAGTGCTAAATCTATGCACAGGCCTATTCTAGGTCTCACCCTCACTAGTGTTTGGAATTTCTCAATTTCATTCCAGATCTGAGGTTTTGTGATTTAGAATTCATTTTGATTCAGCCTTTTCTAGAAGCCAAAGACCCTGGGGAAGCTACTGCCCACCCTCCAACTCCCCACCCCATCCTGAAACTCCTTTAACTACAGGATGCTCTGGGGAGAGATCACTTAATGACCACATTGGTATTAATGGCAGTACTTTTATTTGCCAAGGGCACAGGGATCTTTTTTTGCAATAATAGTTTATCCCATCAACCCTCACCTACTCATATGCCAAACCCCACCTCCCTAGAGGGAGAGGGCCAAAGAGTCTGGAGGCCAAAAGCCCACAGTGACTCAGAACAGGAGCCCCATATTCATACCATCTAGTGGCAGAGCCCTCGGTGCAATGGGCAGAGGAAAATTTGTTCCAACAACCATGAAAGTGACTGAAGCAGGTGCTGGGGAGCACTTAGATATTGGTCAGACATCAAAGATGCCCAGGTCATTCATTGCATCCCAGGCCATCACCAGTCATCCTGACTTTTGTCTTACCACTAGACTTTGATGGCTCTGGAATAGAGAGTGAGGCTGATAACTTTGTGCAACTCTGCCTCACTTAAATACAATTCATGAGTAAGTCAAGACATGATCCTGTGATGTCATTGGTGCTCTTAAAAATGAAAGATGAATGACACCCACAAGGGTCTGAAAAGGGTCTTTAACCACAGGAGTCTGAAAAGAAATGAGAGACAGTATGGCCCAGTGGAGACACGCTGAAGAAAGACAGAAGGTAAAGTAGGGGGAAGAAAATGTGTGCAGAGGCAGTTGGGTATAGGGTCAGAACGTCTAGTTTCCAACCTTAGGTCTGCCACTCACTGGCTGTGTGACCCTGGGTAAGGAGCAGTGGATAGAGCACTGGGCCTGAGTCAGGAAGACCTGGGTTTAAATCTGGCTTCAGACGCTTAACTAGCTTGTGACCCTGGGCAAGACACTTGATCTCTTCTGCCTTAGTTTCCTCATCTGTAACATGAGAGTGATTGACTTGATGTCTTCTAAAGTCCCTTCCAGCCCCAAACCTATGTTCCTGTGCAGCTGAAATCTGGGGCTTTCAAGTTTCCATACTTTATATTGAGTTGTGCCCCCTTTGACCAAGCAGATCAAATTTATGCACTTCCAAGGGACCATCCATTAAATATCTGAAGATGGCTGTCTTGTCTCCCCCAGAACTCTTATCAACTGATCAATCTACAAGCATTTATTAAATGTGCCCTCTGTGTCTGGCATTGTGCTTGGTGCCAGCTATACAAACACAAAAATGAGACAGTCTCTGCCTTCATGGTGTGTACAATCAATCGGCAGGAAGCCAGCTCCATTCTCAGATATTTCTAAACCATGCCACCTATACTCAATGGCATTTATCCCTATCAGAAACTTGGACTCTGGCTCTGGGACCACCCTGGGCTCTGGTAGCCTTATCTTACCAGGATCTAGGCCTTCACCTCATTTCCTGGCCATTTGCAGACCCCTGGCACAACATTCTTACAGATAGCTCAATCAAGCAATCAATGAACATTTATTAAGTACCTACTATGTGCCAGGTACTGTGCTAAGTGCTGGGGATACAAAAGGAGGCAAAAGACAGTCCTTTCCCCATGGAGCTTACAATCCAAGGAGGAGCTTACAGTCAAATGCCATATACGTCAAGGGGGTTCCTGAAACCATTCATTGGGGACTGGGGAAAGGACTGGGGAGGGAGAGGAAGACTGGGAGAGGTGTGAGATGGCGGATGTTTGAGATGGCCGATATTGGCTGATGACTCACAGGCTCCAAACGGTTGAAGGATGAAGCTTGTTAAATATTTAACAGCTCTTTCAGTGGCTGTCATGGGTTGAGCCAACTTCATTGCCCTCATTTTGTTGCTGGCTGCTTCTGCATTCAGGGAGATGACCTCCTGCCTTATCTGGCTTCATCTGGCTTCATCTTGCTTCATCTTGCCTCATTGCCCTGGAGTGTCCCTTCCATCAGCTGCCCACCTGCCCCCGATGGGCTCCTATCTCTCTGTTTCCCCTTTTCCCCATCCTGAGAGCCCAGCTGGGAAAGCAGTGGCTTCCCCTCAAACCCAGTTCTAAGCTTACGAGCCTGTGATCTTTTTTAGCATTGGAGAAAAAAAATCTTCTTATGCCTAGAACATGGCTATTTCTACTCTACAGTGGACCCAATTCCCCTAAGCAGACTGGGAAAATCTCCAGGATGCCTGGTCCCTGGGTGATTGGGATAGATTCATTGCTTACAGTTCTAGAAGAGTTGGAACCATAACATGGGGGAGGGATGGAAAGTAGAGAAAGTAAGTTAAAGGGTCCCTCTTGGCCAGACAAAGAAACGTCCCCACTGCTGCTTTTCCTCTCTTTCCTCCAACATTCAAGTTGCCCTCTCCACACCTCCTCAGGTCTCCCAACACGTACCCTCATCACCCTCTGGACTTGTACTGCCTCCTCTCCCCCTACCCCTGAGTTTTCCCTGCCCTTAGAAAAGCACTCATAGTGTATCCACCTTGAGATGTAGTGAAACCATCCCCAGAGATAAGTATCGGAAGCAGCCTCACTCCCTGATTTCCCTCAGCTGCGATGCCTTACTTCCTTAGACTAACACCAATAGCTCTCTTAGATCCAGGGAGGTGGGTTATTGCTGTGTGGAGCCCTCCAGGCCAATCAATGGTGATTTTACATGCGGGTCAGACAGGAGACTCCTTTGTCCAACTCACTCGCGTCATTGTATAATTCCTGTTCACTTCGTTCCATGAGCTGTGACCAACTTCTTTGCCTTCAACATTTCAAGGATCTGCTCTCTCCTCTGTTTAAGCAGTCTCTCCACCCACACAGATTTCTATACCCACCCTAGCGCCTGAATAGTTCACTTCAATTGTGAATTGTATAGCTGAAAATAAAATCCTTCCCAGTGGCCCATCATGAAGGGCCCTTCTGAGCTTAGCAAGGCTGGTCCAAGGCAGGCATACAGGGCACCACTAGGCTCCTCCCCAAAGCTGATCCAGCTTGGTAAGACCCACCAGACCTTATGTTCTGCTGTCACAGCCTTTAAAAACCTGGGATTGTCCCCATCCTATGAGGATGCCACAGGCAGAGGACTTTAGTAGGGGAGGGCATAATCACAGGACTGCAGGAGTCAGACCTGGAATAGGTCTTAGAGAAAACTAGGAATCACAGGAGCAGGGTTGGAATCCCAGCTGTGTTTCTTACTCTCTGGGTGATTGGGGCGAATCACTCCACCTGTCAGCCTCAGTTTCCTCATCTGTAAAATGAGAGGGTTGGGCCAGCAAAACTCTAAAATCTCTTCCAGAACTTTATCTATGAGCCTATGAATTCTAAACCCCCTCATTTTACAGATGAGAAATAGGGCCATAGAGAGGTGATGTGCCAGTAAGATGGCTTGCCTTTGTACATGAATGGAATCCACACTCTATTTCTCTGCCACAAAGGCTCCCCAGCTTCCTTCAAAGCCCATCTTAGCTTCCTTCTTCCTCATAAGACCTTTTCCAATCACACTGGTTGCTTTCGCTTTCCCTCTTGTATCACTTGCTGTATACTCTGTATTTATTGATTTCCACACCTGTTGTATCTTCCCAGTAGAATATAAGCTCCCCGAGGGCAACCCTAGCATCTATCACTGGACCCATCACAAAGTAAATGCTTATTTATCTGAATTGAATTGAAATGAATCTGGTCTTCTGACACCAAATCCCCTTTCTCTGACACAAAGCTGTCTTTCCAATCCAAGAACATCTCTTGAGACCAATAAAAATAGAGGGGTCAGGGTAGAGGAGAGAGTTAGAGATGAGAGACACACAGAGAGACAGATGCAGACACAGACAAAAGAACAGAGCATGGCCCAAGAGTCAGGGTGCCTAGCTTCTATTTTCAACTCTATGAGAATGTCACTGTTTCTTTTTGGGGGAGTCACAGGCCCCCTCTGAAATCCCAGCCACTATTAAATTGTTAAATATTTCTGCAGAATCTTCAGATGGTTGCATTCAATCAACAAGTATTTATTGAATGTCTACTATGTGTCTGACACCATGCTTGGTGTCCGACATACAAAGACAAATAATGAAACATTAAAAGGGCTTTTTAAATCTGAGGTTTCTTCATCTTTCAACTGTTATGAAACATCATGGTAGATTCAGTGGAAATGTGAAAAACATGAACAGGTTTCATTAGCTTTCCAGAGGCTGGGAAGATTATGGGGGAGAGGGGAACGCAGAAAAATCAGCCAGTGAAGAACAGGGACATTAAATCTCTGATGTCTAAATATAAGGAAGTTGGGTCATGGGGTTCTGTACTGATGGGAGGGGTGCATGGAGAAAAGGGAATGGGAATCATGTGCTGAAAAATCATAAAATCTTTGAGGACTCCTGAAGCAGAGAGAGAGAGAGAGAGACAGAGACAGAGACAGAGACAGAGACAGAGACAGAGACAGAAAGAGATACAGAGACAGACAGACAGAGAATGAGTGATACCATCAAGAAAGTGAAAATATAGATGCTCTGCTCTGCTCAAGAAGCCCCACTAGCTTCTAATATCCTCTAGGAGAAACATATGCTGTTGTGTTTGCCTTTTCAAACCCTCCACAACCTGCCTTTCCAAATTTATTCCATACTCCTCCTCCTCACTCTGCAGTCCTGTCCCCCACCCCATCCCCAACTGTTCCTTAAACATTCCATTCCATCTCCCCTCAAAGACACAGGTCTTTGCAAAGGCTGCTTCCCATGCCTTCAATGCGTTACCTCTTCATTGCCACCATTTAGAATCCCCCAATTTTCTTCAAAGCTCATCTTGAAAGCTTCCTCCTATGGGCAGCCTTTCATGATTCCTACCATTCCTGCCAATGCCACCCAGTTGCCAATGTCTACCCCTGAAATTTCCTTGTTTCCACTCTGTATATATTTTGTGGGTCTTCTCACAGCTTGTCCCACACATAGAATGCTAATCTCTTGAGGACAAAGATTGTTTTGTTTTTGTCTTTGCATTTAAGCAGGTGCTTAATAAATACTTGCAGATGGATTGCTATGTGAAGTTGGGCAAGCCACTTCCTCTCTCTGGGCCTCAGTTTCCTTTTCTGTAAAATAAGGGCTCAGCAGGGAGAATCCTTTACAGCTCTACAATGTTATGACTCTGCGAGTTCTGAGGGCACACAGATCCAGGGCACTTCCTACCCTTTTCTAGGAGGGGAAGGTAATAGATCAGTAAATGTTTGTGGACTTGATTGATTTTCCCAACCTGCTTGGAGGAAGTGCATAGTATCATAGATGGAGAGCTAAAAAGGACCCAACAGATCCCTAATCCAATCCTCTCATTTTATAGTTGGGGAATCTAAGACCAAGATGGAATGACTTGTCCTTGGTCACACAGACATTATCAGAGATGGGATTTGAATCCAGGTTCTCTGATTAGAAAAAGAAATGCCAAGCCACTCCAGTGTCCTTGCCAAGAAAACCCCAAACAGGGTCACAAGGAGTCAGACACAACTGAAAAAATGACTGAACAACCTTGGATCCAGTCCTCATCCCACGGTATCCCATTGCCTCACCTTGCCTCACATTATCCAACCCTGAGAAGACATCGGCCACTAGGCCTGGATAAGTTTAATCGGGTCAAAGGATTTGAAGCTAAAATGGACCTTACAAGTCATTTTACAGACGAGGAAATGGAGGCTGAAAGAGGGAGTCTTCCCATGGCCACACAATTAGAAGACTGGGATTGGAACCCAATTATCTTTAAATCCAGGGCTCTTTCCATTGCTATCACCCAAAGGAGAGCCACCCACACACAGCAGCTCAGGGAAGAGGGGGCCAAAACACTTGACGCGGTCATGGTTTTTCAGATTTCTTTTCTAACTTTCATGTTGGGCCAGGAATTGCCTCCCTGCCCCCACCCTGCTTTCCAAATGGGAAAACAGAGGCCCCAAGGGGCTAAAAACCTTGCTCAAAGGCACATAATTAGCAGCAGAGCTAGGCCTCAGACTCAGGCTTCCCAATGGTCAGTCAAGAATACTTTCTTTACTCCCAGCCTCAGTTTACCGCCTAAGATTCTAGGGGTGAGGATGAGTGCAGGAGGAAGGACAGGATCTGGGGAGGCAGCAAGATGCCCTGGAAACAGCAGTGGATTTGAATCTGGGTTGGCATCCTAACTTTGCAACTTTTTTTTTTTATTTTTTGGTGAGGCAATCGGGGTAAGTGACTTGCCCAGAGTTACACACGGTGCCACTTCTTAACTATGTGATGTTGGGCAAGACCCTTCCCTTCCTTGGGCCTCAGTTTCCTCCTCTGTAAAATGAGGGGGAGTTGGACCAGATGGGCTCTAAAGGCCTTTCCAGCTCTAAACCTAAGGTCATACGATACAAGGGTTGGACTTCTAAGTTTCCTTTCAGCTCTAAACGTGTGCCTCTCTGAACAGGGGGAGCTTGGAGGAGGGTGGGAGAAAGAGATGGAGTGAGGCGGCCAGCTCAGGCTGGGTGCCTCTTGAATCACTCCATCCTCTCCAAGCCCAAGGATGCCGAAGGGAGTCGGAGCCCCTTCTCAGCAGGCACGTTCTTTGTCCATGTGCTCTGCGCGGCTGGGTCTGATATCTGAGACCGGAGTGTTTATGCTGCAGGAGGCAGAGGAAGAGGAGGAGGAGGAAGGCAGTGGCCGCTTCTCCGAAGGACAGTGGGAGACGTGTGTGTGTGTGTGTCGGGGCGGGGGGCGCTCCTCTTCTTTCCCACAGGGCCAGCAGTTTTCTCAGCCCCTGGGAGGGGGGAGGTAACCAGCGACTTTGCGCCTTCTCTTGGGGGCAGCCGCGGCCGGGGGCCCGGGCTTTGCGGTCTGGACTCCGGAGGGTTTTCCGACACTCTCTGGGAACAGGTGGTCCCATCGCAGGCTCGCTGCAGACGCAGGGTCCGATCTGCATCCTGCCGGTCGCCTGGACCAGCCAGCCTCCTGCCTCTCCATCCTCACCTGTGCGAGGCAGGGGAGGGCAGGCGACTTGGCGAGCCCCAGTCACGGTGCCTACACCGAGGGGCCGAGGGGCCGCCCATGCCACATCCCAGGCCCCCCCCCCCACCCCCCGCCACCAACCACAGCCACACGCCTGTGCACGAGGAGCTAGCTGACTGCGGCTGGCCTGGAGGCCTGGGGGTGTGCCTGCGGGGGAAGGTGGGGCGGGGGAGGGGCCGAGCTCCCAGCCCCGACCGCTGATTGGCGGAGACCGGGGCTAGGGGGTGTGGTGCTGGGGCCGGGGGGAGGGGAGGAGGGCCAGCCGGCTATAGAGACTGCAGAGCCAGGAGGATTGGAGGCAGCCGGGACTCAGCCATCCGGCAGAGCGCTGGGGGAGGCTGAACCGAGCGAACGCACCGACAGACAGACAGACAGACAGACAAGGAGTCCAAGGGCAGCGGCGCGAGTCGCAAGGGGCAGAGCCCTGGGGCAACCCCTTCCAAAACGCGTCCCCCCAGCTAAACCCCGGGAGACAGCTCAGCCTCCCCGAAGGGGAGAGTTAGTGACAGAGACAGCCGGCAAAGTTCCCACGGTGACTTTGGGGGCTGGCAGGAGGGTCCAGAAAGGGGCTGAGAAGAAGCAGAAGAAGACTGAGACCCAGTCCGGAGAGAGCTTGGAGGGGGAAAGCCTCCCAGGTGACCCTCCGTCCTCCAGAGGCCTCTAGGAAAGCCTCTCCCACTCCCCACAGGTTTCCGACACTCGCTCCTAGGTGGTCAGTCCTCCAGGACGACCGGCAGCTCTTTCCGGTGCTTCGGACAGAGCCCGAGGCCAGCCAAAGGGCGGGGAGGAAGGAGCCCGCACGGGGCTACCGCGGGGTCTCTGGGTTCCCAACCGGTCAACCCGGACGGCGGGCGCAGAGGGCTCCAACCTCCCCTTCACCTGGACAGAGCGGAGGGAAGCAGGCAGCTAGGAAAGCGGGGACGGGGCCAACTTGGAAACCTTCTAAGAGAAGGTGGGGGGGGGCGGGGAACAGACCAAGGAGATCCATCCATAGGAAAAGGGGAGAACTGAGTGAGCTGAGGGCGCAATTGTTTGCCAGGGCGCATGCATTTGGCAACCCCCCGACACCTGCCTTCGGTAAGCACGCATTGCTCTCCGCCTCCCCCCCACCCCCCATTCGGCTAGTGATCAGCCAGAGCAGACACACCCCCACCTCCACTCCCCACCTCACCCCACCTTCCAGTCCCTGGCTGCCGGATTTATTCGCTCTGCCTGTTTGTGGAAGAAGGCGATTTGGGGAGGCTGCTCAGAGCTGCGCCTTAGAGTCGTCCTGAGGCCAGCGGCGCCCTCAGAGCGCACTCCCATGGGGTTCAAGTCTTCGGAGCCTCCTCACCCATCTCAGCCCATCCAGGCTAGCCCAGCAGCGGGGAGACCCCGGGGCCAGTGACTTGGAACTTCAAGGGCGAGAGCAGCGATCGCCCGTCACCCCGCAGCCTCCAACAGGCTTCAGGACAAAGCACTGTAGCTGCATCAGGGGGTCGGGACTGCCCCCTCCACACCCAGGTAAGAGAGAGGGCTATAGACACAGTGCAAGGCAGCAGGACGGAAAGGGGCCGTCTCCTCTAGAGATACAGGATAATACATTTGGACTCAAAAGGGACCTTAGAGATCTTTGACCGTACCTCTCCCCTGTTTTACAGATGAGGAAACTGAGGTCCGGGGACGTTGAATTTGCCCAGGGTCACACAGCTCGTATTTGCAGAGGAATCTAAACCCAGGGCTTCCTGACTAGTCCAGGGCCCTTTCAATGCCCCGCACTACCTTAACCTCTCCTTCTGAGGACGAAATTAGCAAGTGGGTGGGGGCGAGAGAACTGAATCCCTGAGGCTTTCTGTCCTGTCCACGGTTTATTGCACCCACAAGGGACAAGGAAGGAAACGGGCATATATCAGACAAGGGAGAAACCCTTGGCTTGATAACCGGTGTCGAAAGGTTGAAAAAACTGTCTGCAGGGGATGTTTACCTCCAAAGGAAAAGGAAGAACCAGGACATAGCTCTGAATGCAAATGCTCTCTCTCTCTTGTTTTTTGTTGTTATTTTTAATTTACTTTCCTTCTCAAGTTGTAGGGGCCATCAAGGGGAGGAGGGAGAGTCAGTTTCCTCCTTCGTAAAATGAAGGTACCTCTGAGGTTCTTTCTAGCTCTGATCCTAAGGTCCTTGGTTAAACCCCAGTCCTTCTGGGTCTCAGTTTCCTCCCCCGTAAAAGGAAGGGGTCGGACTTCACGACCTCTGAGGTTGCTTGTAGCTCTGTATCTATAATCCTGTGTCCCTCGAGGACCTGTGTGGGGCTGCAGGACTGAACTGAGCTTGGCTCTGGGAGGGGATTCTTACCGGGACCTTGCTTAACAAGAACTCTCCTTCCTATTAACCTTTAAGGTCTTCAACGCTCTTTCCTCACAACAACTATGTGGGGTATGTGTGTTGGGGAGAGAGGGTTATTATCCCTATTTAACAGATGGGGAAACCAAGGCCCAGAAAAGGGAAGTGACTTTCCCAAGGTTGAAGAGCTGGTGTTAGATCTATTTAAACCTAGGGTTGCCTAACTTTTAACGCTGGTGCTCTTTCCACTGACCCACACTGCCTCTCTCACCCTGCCACAGGCACGGCTGTCTACAGCAGCAGCAGTAGAGAACGTTCGCTTCAGTTGAAGCAGAAACTGAGGTTTCAAGCAGAAAGGTTGATGGGTGGTTCCTAGGTTCATGGGATCATAGACTTGGAGCTGGAAGGGACCTCAGCTAAGCCAGCTAGGCCAACCCCCTCATCTTACAGATAAGGAAACTGAGGCACAGAGGTTTGTAATGATTTGCCGGAGATCATATAGTTAGTAAACAACAAAGTTGAGCTTGAATCTTATGAACTCCCCAGAAAGGATTAGGATCTTTCCCAAGGTTACACAGGAATTGAGGTACGGTGGGGAAAATGGAAAGGGGCTGAATTTGAAGTCAGATGCCCAGGTTCTGAAATGAAGACCTGACAATAAGCATCAGAGGTTTTCCCTTTCTGGGCTTCAGTTTCCTCCTCTGTAAAATAAAGGGGCCAGGCTAGATGACCTTCCAGTCCTTCTCTGGGCCTCAGTTTCCACATCTGTTCATTGAGGGGGTTGTACTAGATGGCCTCTGAGGTCATTTCCAGCTCCATGTCTGTGGTCCTATAATTCTGGGAAAAGGGAGTCATCAAGGGAACTTCATCTCTGAGGTAAACAGATTAGGAGGAAGAGACAGGAGGCGACTCTCAAAACAGTGCCAGCCAAGGCAGTGCCCACAAGCCAGCTAGACATCAGACTCAAGGAGGTCACAATCCTAGCCATGCGTTATGGAAGGCACGTCATGGGGCTGCTTGCCCAGTGCCAACAGACCAAGGAAGGTTCCAATGTAACAGAATAATAGTGTGTCTATTCGGGGACGCTGGATGGCAAAAGTCACCACTCAGTCCTCTTCAGGATGTTCCCTCGATGCAAGGAGAATTGAAACCATCCAGGGCAGGGTGTGTCTAAAGAGGCTACTTTCCTGGGCCCTGGGAGCCATTTTCACCCAGGCATGATCTTGGATTAGCAGAAAGGGCCCAAGGTTCCAAGGATAATCCTCAAAATGTTTCTCTTTGCTTCTGGAGTCAAATAGGATCCTAGCTCTAGACCTCAGAGGCCATTGGGTCCAACCCTGTCACTTTACAGATGGGGAAACTGAGGTCCAGAGAGGTTAAGGCACTTTTCCCAAGTCACACATGGAGTAAGTTTATAGGGACTTGAATCCAGAGCCTCTGACTTCCCAGCCCCTGGTATCCTTACCTTGGTTGCACATTGACCGTGCTTTTTATCCTGACTCTGACTCCACCTTGGCCAGTTGAATTTTAGATCACTTAAAAGGCCAGACCCAAATCTTTGATCTTATGAACCTTAATATCCTCATGCTCTGGAATTCAGGCAGACTGCTCAGGAGGAAGGGACCACGGTCAATCCCAGGATTTAGTGTTGGAAGGGACCTTTGAAATCCCTGGGTCCCATTTGACAGATGAGGAAACTGAGGCCCACAGAGGGAAGCTGGGAACTGGACTAGCAATTGTACAGATTGTCAACTCCTCTAGAATGTGCAGGAACTGTTCCACTCCTGTCTTTCTCTCCCTAAAGCCTAGAATCTTGCTGGACACATGGGAGGGCTTTGGTGAGTAAGTTATTGATTCTCCTGAAAAGCCAGTTGTAGATTACTGAGAGCTGATTGTAGCAGGTTCCTAGAGGTTGGCTTTGACATGAGGGAGTAAAGGATGAGGGATGAGGGTCACTGCTGCTCAGGAGTTTCAAAGAGTCATTCTCCCCATAGGATACTAAGATCGCTTTCATCTAGTCTGGACCTGTATCTAAATCACTCTAGCGATTGTGTGGGTGGGTAGGTATTTGTGCGTGTGTATGGGGGAGAGTGTAATGTCTATCATTCCCTAGAGAATCTAGCACTCCCCACCCCACCCCCCATCTTTCCATTGGATGGCAGCATGAGGAGGTGGAAGGAGCTGGGATCTGGCCTTGAGTTCAAGTCTTGGCTTTGGACAACACTTCTGAAGGCCCTTTGTGCCCTGACGTTCTCATGCTAATCAGTGCTGGTCTCATAGTCTTCAGGGTAGGGGTCTCACCAGTGAGGTTTAGCAAGGAGAAGTGGGAAGTTTCCCAGACGTAGCAGCTTCAGCTCCTTCTCTCTGCTTCTCTCTCCCCCATCTTCCTTCCCTTCCTCTTGTCTTCTTTCCATCTTCCTCCTGCTTCTCCCTCTGTTTCTTCCTTCTTTGGTGTCTCTCCTCTTCCTCTCCTCCCCTTTCCTTCTTTTTCTACCCCACTCTGTCTTTCTGTCATCTCCCTCTCCCTCAAATCTTTCTTCTCTCTCTGTCTCTGTCTGTCTCTCTGTCTGTCTCTCTCTGTCTCTCTTTCTCTGTCTGTCTGTCTGTCTCTCTCCCTCCTCTCTTCTCTTAGCTCGAAGGGACCTTAGATGGTCAGAACTGAAATGGACCTTAAAACAAGGAATATTTCCCCCCTTCCTCCTCTCTATCTCTCTCATTTCTCCCCCTCATATCTCTGTCTCCCTTTCTCTGTTCCTCTCTCATATCTTTCTCCATTTTTCCCTTCCCCCTCTCTTTCCCTTGCCTCTCTCTCCTCTTCTTTCCTCTTTTCCCTTATCTCCAACTCTCTCCACCTTCTGGGTTTCTTTCATCTTATTTCCTTCCTCTTCTATTTTCTCCTCATTTTGTCTCTCTCACTTATCACTTCTCTTTCATTCTTTCCTTTCCTCCTTCCCTCCCTCCCTCCCTTCTTTCCTTCCTTCCTTTCTTCCTACTTTCCTCCCTGCCTGTCTCTCTCCCCTTTGTCTTCCCTGTTTCTCTCATCTCTATCATTCTGTCTTTTTCTCAACATATTAGCTGATAACTAAATAGAGAACTGTACAAAATAAAAACAATGATTTCTTTATGGGGGGTCAAAAAAGAGCTAATAATTGAGGAAAGCACAAAAGACCTCTGAAATGAGGTACTTAAGGAAGTTTTCAGGCCCGAAGGAAATGTTTCATGCTAGCCTGGACAAAGGCTTGAGATGGGAAATGGAGTGTGCCTGCCAAAGTATGGTGCGGAAAGTACTGGATTTGTTTTCCTAGGATGTGGGTTTATAGGGTCATAGGGTCTTGGTGTATAGAATGAACTTATCTAGTCCAATCCCCTTATTTGGCAGAAGAGGAAACTGAGGCCAAGAGGGAGAAAGTGATTCAGTCAATGTCATCCAGTTAGAAAAGTAGAAAAGGCGAGAATCAAACCCTGACCTTTGGCCTCTAATTCCTGAGGGTCAGGGTGGGGTGGAAATAGAATGTTTCCTCTTAGGGACACAGTGGATGAACCTTTGGGCCCCTGGAAAAAGCAGACTGTGAATCCTGAGCAGGGCTATATCAACAAAAATGTCCTCTTTCCCTGCTCCCTCCAACCTAAAGGAAAGTTAGCATCAGCCCCAGACCTGCGTGGCAGGACCAGCCGATAGGGATGAGGGTCAGGCTGCCAAAGAAGTCTGGGGTCAGGAGTCCATTTAATTAAACCATGGGTCTGGTTGGGTCAGGGGGAGCTCAGAGGGAGGGGGATGGCCAGAATGGCAAGGATTTGATTTCATCCACTTTGAATTTCTATCCTGACTTCCAGCCCTACCTCCTATGCCTTCTCCTCCAGGAAGCCTGCCCTGATTGCCTGAAAGAAGGGCTCTTCCTTTCTGCATACTTGACATAGCAGTAAGATGCAAAGTTTGTCTTGCTTCATCTTTCTAAATCTCCTAGTGTGGAGCAGAGTGCTCTGCAGCCAGGAAGCACCCCAAACATGCCTGTTTGATGAACATAGTCACCACTGCTCCAAAGCTCAGGGGCCATCAGTCCAACCCCCTTATTTTACAAAAGAGGAAACTGAGGCCCACAAAGGGTAAGGGCCTTGCCGGTGACCACACAGCCAGTAGGCCTCAGAGGCAGGATTTGAACCCAGATCCTCTGATTCCAAGTCCACTGCTTTTTTCACTGTACCCCATAAATGAATTATCAATACAGCAAATATTTATTGGAGATCTACAATGAATAACAATAACACTTGCTGGCATTTATAGAACCCTTTGAGGTTTGCAAAAGCACTTTACAAATATGATCTCATTTGATCCTGTCAACAACTCTGTGAAATAGGAACTGTTGTTATCCCCATTTTATAGATGAGGAAACTGAGGCAGAGAGAGCTGAAGGAACTCCGCCAGGGTCACCCAGGTAACAAATATCTGAGGCAGAATCATCTTCTGACAATCATTCCAGGCTTTTTTTTTTTTTTTTACCACAAATGAATGAATGAAATATTCCAGGCTTTTTGTGAGGCTCGAATGAAATAATGTATGTAAATCACTCTGCAGGCCTTCCAGCACTATAGAAATGCCAGCTATTATTATAATTCTATGCTAATATTCCAGTGGGAGAGAAAGAATGAGACATATTTCTATCTAATAACGAGACAAGGAGGGATTAAACACATTCCATCTACATGTATATGAACCAAAGTACTGTGTAAGAGTATAGGACAGAAGAGATGCTTCTGACTTGGGGCACCAGGGCAATCAGGGAAGGCTTCAAGAAAGAGGTGACAATTTGAGCTAGGCCTTGAAGGTTCAGGAGGATGGGTGTGGGAGAGGGCTGGGAGAGGAAGCTGAAGAAGCAATAAGGCAAAATGTTTCAGAAAAAGGGATTGATAGGAGCTCAAGTTGTGTGGAATAATTCCAGGTATATCAGTCTGGCTATGGGAGATAAGTCTGAAAAGGTAAACTCAGAAGCAAGCATGGAAGGCCTTGAATGCCAAGATTAGGTGTCTGAATTTGCTCTGATAGGGAATCAGAAGCCCCTGGAAGGTCTGTTTTCTGTTTCTGGCTCTGAGCTTGTAGGTATTGATGATGATGGTGATGGTGAGGATTATAGCTTCCATTTATATAATGCTTTAAGGTTTGCAAAAATAAATAAAATAAAATAAATTTTAAAAAAGATTTGTAAAACATTTTATACATTATCTCATTTGGTCCTCACAATAAACCTGGGAAGTAGATGTTATTATTATCCCCATTTTATGGATGAGGAAACTGAGGTAGACAGAGGTTAAGTGACTTGCCCAAGGTCACAGTACTAGTAAGTGTCTTGGCTGGATTTGAACTCAGGTCTTTCTGACTCCAAGTCCAGAGCTCTCATAACTGTGGCACCCCCAGCTGTCTATCTTGTTTTCAAAGACCTTTAGCAAAGATATTTTCCCAGCTGGGCTCTCATGCCCATTCCAGTGTTTACTAGCCCCTGGGGAAATTTCTTCTTCCTCTCTACCCTTAGCCTTTCTGGCCAGAGGATGAACGTGGATCTTCCTGCTCCCTTATTTTCCGTGGCATCTTGCAGGTTGACAGACCTGAGCAGGACAAACCTAAGAAGTCCAGCCCTGAGGCTTGGGGAGGGAAGGGCAGTGCCTGGGGCTCTGAGGGGTTTAGCAACACAGTTCGGAAACTGAGGATGATGCCGAGCCTTGCACCTAAAACCAAACCTTCTCCACCGGGAGAGAGGGTTATTTCCTGCCCCATCAAACTCCACACTCCATGAAATAAAGAGAACAGAGAAGGCCCAGAGATGGTGGTCACCCTAAAAACCTCCTTATGTGATTCTGTCTATCCAATAAACCCACCCTTGTCCTTTGTCTATGCCCTGAACCAGCCCCTGTCTCCATGTCTTAGGATCATAGAATCACAGAATGTCAGAGCTGGGAGAAACCTTGGAATGTGGAATGTTAGGGCTGGGAAGGAACTTAGCACAGAGGATGTCATGAAATATCAGAGCTGGGAGGGACCTTAGAACAGGGAATGCCAGGGTTAGGAGGAGCCCTAGAACAGGGGATGTCAGGGTTGGGAGGGCCCTTAGAACATGGAATATTCAAGCTGAAAAGGAGAAAATCACAAAAACCAAAGGGCTAGAATGAGTCTTAGACATCGCCCAGTCCAATTCCTTACCTGGACAGGCGTTCTCTTGACAACCTTCTCAATAAAACAATCATTGAAAGTCAGAGCTGGAAGAGGCCTCCAAGAGGATCTGTCTCACCTCTAGACTTTAGGCCTCTTAATTGTGCTTCTCACACTCTTTTCTTCCCTCCCTCCCCACCAGCCCTAAGCCATGATGAAGACGACGTCCAGTGGGAACTGCGCGCTCAGTGTGCCCGCCAAAAATTCCTACCGCATGGTGGTCTTAGGGGCCTCACGGGTGGGCAAGAGCTCTATCGTCTCCCGGTTCCTCAATGGCCGCTTTGAAGATCAGTACACCCCCACCATCGAGGACTTTCACCGCAAGGTCTACAACATCCGAGGGGACATGTATCAGCTGGACATCTTGGACACATCAGGCAACCACCCCTTCCCAGCCATGAGAAGGCTGTCCATCCTCACAGGTGAGGGCCTGGAAGGGAGGAGGCCAAGGGTGACTGACAGTTCCGTCCCTTGAGGGGAGAGAGGAGGGTCACCAAGGCAAGCTACTTTCCCTCTCAGCCTCAGTTTCCTCATCTGTAACAAGAAGGGGTGATCTCTAAGGCTCTTTCCAGCTCTAGCACCTTATGATCTTAAGACCACAGGCCTCCTTGGCCATTCACCTGATGGTGGTGCTTCAGGCTTTGTAGGAATAAGAAACAAAAGAGACCTCAGAGTTCATCTTGTCCAACTCCATTTTTTCAGATGGGGAAACTGAGGTGTGGGGGACAATAGGAGGAGGGATTCGATTGCCTAAGGTACTCTGTTGTTGATTAGCAGAGCCAAGATTCAAACCCTGTTCCTTTGACAGTGATCTTGCCTTCTGCCTGGGGTAGTCAAGGAAGGCTCCTTGGACTTGAGCTGCACATCTAAGGCTAAGGAGGACCTGAATAATGAAGGCAGTGAGAGATAATCTAAGCAGAAGGAGAGAGGCAGGAAAACATAAGGTGTGCCAAGCAGTCAGCGAACAGGCATTTATTAGGCACCTACTATATTCCAGACACTTTGCTGAGCACTGGGGATTCAGAAGGAGGCAAAACACAGGAAAAACATCTTAGAATCCTAAGTTCTCCAGGCAGTCTGGAACAAATCCCTTTCAATCATTCAATCAACAAAGAAGCTCCTCTGTGCCAGGCACCGTTCCTGGCGCTGGTGATACAAAGACAAAAGCCAAACAGTCCCTGTCCTCAAGGAGCTTCCAGTCTACTAAGCACAACTCCAATGAATTGGCTCAAAATCCATCCATGGCTGCTCATCTTGGGTAACTCTGGTCAATCAATCAAAAAGCATCTATTAAGCACTTATTACATGCCAGGCGCTGTGCTGAGCCCTTCCTCATGTCCACCATCTCATTTGACCTTCGTTGTAGGAAATGCAGAACAGGAATAACATTCCTGTTGTAAAGGCCCAGAGAGGATGAGAGACTTGTCCAAGGTCACACAGCTAGGAGCCTGGGAGTGGACCCCAAGTCTCTAGATCCTTTGTGTTGTGCTCCTGATGATGAGGGACCCCGAGTAAGGTGAATCAGGACAAATATATAACCTCCATCCGTTGGAAAAACAGCTCAGAGAGCTGGCTTGGCCATGAGTCAGCGCTGGTGTTTCTGTATGCAGAGGAGAGCTCAGTGACTGATGGGTAGTTGCTGGAGCAGCACAGCCCACAAAATATGCCCCATTAATACTGCATGACATGGTGAGGAGGGGGTGCACCAGGAGTGCTTTCCCTGACATTGTAACCCATCAGGGGCTCAGACCCAAACACATCCAATTCAATAAATGAAACATGCATTTCTATTTAGTGCAGGTGTGGTGGGGGGGGCGGGGAAGGGGGAGCCAGAGTCCTTCCCTGTAATTCTGTGGTGCTCAGCTAAGAGTCTGGAAATCAGAGGGTTCTCATCCTGGCATCCTGGCCACCTGACTGCTCCTGGACAAGTCACTGACACTTCTCTCAGCCTCAATTTCTTCCTTTTATAAAAAGCAAAAGGCTTGAGTCTAATCTCTCTACAGCTCTGAATCCTGGGAGCTAAGAGCTCATAGGAACCTCATTCCTGACCTGAACCTTGATGGGAGTTAAGCATTCTGAGAAGCCCGTGCTAGGAAGGAGTGTACTATACTATTTGGGATATCTCAGCAAACGGAAAACAGGATGGACCCTGAACACTTGGGCAAAGAGACCCATGGAAGTGTGACGTGGCCCAGAGCAGGTGAGGGAGGAAGTAGGGAAAAAGACAGAAACATCCCCCTCCCCCCAAGATATGGTGAATCCAGGTGCTCGTTCTGAGGCCCAGGTTTTGCCCTCTCCCCGTGAGCCAGCATTGAGTAGGGATTCAGGGAGAAAGGAGGTATGCTGGCTTGTCCTATTGCTGAGACCTGCTGAGGCCCTAGTATGTGCAGCAAGCCCGCCACCCCACAGCATCTCCCCCATTGCTCCTGGACTGTCTGATCCCTTCCAACTTACAGCCTTTCAAGTACAGGAACACACTTACTATGCGCCTGAGTTTTCCCTTCTCCAGGCTTATTCCCGATTCCCTTACCAAGCCACATGAGACAAGATCTTGAGGTCCTTCCCTATCCCGACTCTCCTCCTCACGACAGCTTTTCAGCGTCCTTCCTGGAGGCAGTTAGGTGTTACCACGGTGCACAAAGTTCCAGATCTGAAGTCAAGAAGACCTGAGTTCAGATCCAGCTTCAGACACTGGCTATCTGTGTGACCCTGCGCAACTCACATAATCTCTGTTTGTCTCAGTTTCCTCAACTGCAAAAGAGAATAATACTACCACCTACCACTCAGGGTTGTTGTAAAGATCAAATGAGGTAATATTTTAAAAAGAACCAGCACATAGTGACCCTATGTTCTAATCCTACCTACTACTAGATAGTAAGTGCTTAATGAATAGTTATTTCTTCCCTAAATTCTGATACCTGGTATTCAACACCAAACCCCACATATGGTCTGACGAGGGCAGACAGACTCAAACCTCCCTCGCTCCTGGGCATTACGCTTCTCATAATGTGGCTGGTGCCTTTTACTGTGGAGTCCACTAAAGCCTCCAGAATTCTGTCCTTTCATGCTTCTCATAGCTTGTTCTTGTGAAATTGATTTTTTGGAACCCAAGAGGAACACTTTACATTAATCCCTATTCCATTTCACCCCAATGCTGGAGCCTGTCAAGGTCTGGGGGGATCCTGACATCATCCAAGATGTAAGTTTTTCCTCCTAGCTTTGTATCCTTTGAAGAGCAGGAGGGCAATTCCTTTGTTCAAGTCATTGATAAAAAAGTGTTAAATCATATGGGGCCAAGAACAGATCCTTGGGGCACTTCACTGGAGACCTCCTTCCAAGATGTTGTGTAACCACAAACGAGGATTCTTTGAGACTAGCCATTTAACCAGTTCCAAATCCATCTAATTGTACTAGTGGTTCTCAAACTTTGTGGTCTCAGGACGCCTTTATACTCTTAAAATCATTGAGGACCCCTCTCCATAATTGAAGACTCATCTCAAAGAGCTTCTGTTTTGGTGGGTCATATCTATCAACATTTACCATATCAGAAATTAAAACATTTTTGGTTTTGGTTGTTGAGTCATTTCAGTCATGTCTGGCTCTTCCTGATCCCATTTGGGGTTTTCTTAGCAAAGATACTGGAGTAGTCTGTCATTTCCTTCTCCAGCTCATTTTACAGATAAGGAAACTGAGGCAAATAGGGTTAAGTGACTTGCCCAGGGTCACAGAGCTGGTAAGTGTCTGAGGCTATATTTGAACTCAGGAAGATGAGTCTTCCTGACTCTAGGCCACTGTGTCACCTCGATGTCCCTAATTAAAACATCTTAGTATTAGTAGGAAAATAGTTTTGACCTTGCAGACCCCCTAAAAGGGTCTCAGGGACCCCTGGAGGTCCTCAGACCACACTTTGAGAACTACTGACCTGGACCATGTGGGACAGACAGAATTCAGAGATTGACTTAGAGCTGGAAGGCACCTCAGGGGCCATCCAGTTCAACCCTGTTGTTTTACAGATGGGGAAATTGAGGCCAAGATACCATGAGACTAAAAAATCTTAGAACTGGAGCTGGAAGGGACCTCCAAAGCTGTCTAGTCCAACTTTGTTATTTATAGAGGAGGAAACTGAGGGCCCAAGATCAGACAGGGAGTAAATGGCAAAGCAGGTATTGAACCCAGGTTTCCTGACTCCAAATTCAGCACTACCTCTTTCAGCTCTCTGTCTTTCCCACAAGGAGAGCCAAAGAGATACTTTGACAAATACTTTGCTACAATTTAAGCATAGCAGTCTCTCGGTCTAACCACTTAGTCACCCTATCAATAAAGAAAATGAGGTTTAGCATGGCATGATCTGCTCCCTTCGGAACAAGCCTGGGAATAGAGAAGCCCTGACATCATTGCAGGGGCTATCTCCAAGCGGAGGCTTGTCTGAGACACCGTAGCATAGTAGAAAGAGCTAATGGACCAGGGTTCAGATCTCAAGCTCTGCCATTTTCTACCTTCCACAAGCACTTGGACTTTTTTGAGCCCATGATTTCCTCTATCCGCACGCTTGCATAGGCAGTCCCCCATGCCTACCATGCCCTCCTTCCTTGTGTTTAACCTCCCAGAAGAGGGCGAATCATGGGCCCCAGAATGATCGCCTGATTCACCCCATCTTAGGGACTGCTTTGCTTCTTTTTCCATCACCCCCTGAATCAAAGGATTTGTGTGGGGCAGAGCAGTGCATGCGGAATCTGAGGGGGCCGGAAGACTGGTTTTGCCACTGGTTTTACCAGCTGTTCGCCCCTGGGCTAGATCTTACCCTCTTTGGGCCTCAGTTTCCTCATCTGTAAAATGCAAATGGCCTTGAAAGACCCTTCCGGCTCTGACTTTGTCTGAGCCTATGATTGTCTATTAGGGGAAACGGCTTCAGAGCAACAGCTGGAGAAAAAGAAGGGAAGGACTGGAGAGCCAAAGTGCCTCTAAAGCGATTCTGCATTCAACACCACGCCTAGCACACCATTGGTTCGCAGGAAATGCTAAAAGAAATCAATTCAATAGCATTGTTCTCCCCAGCTGTGAGGCAGGGCCCTGTTTTGGAAGGCGAAAACGTGGTGAGAGGCAGTAGAATCCTCCAGGGTGTGGGATTATCACAACGGGACGTGGCCTGGCAGCCAGAGTGGAAAATACTGCCAGGCTGACATTGCCCACAACTCCTCTGAGAAAAAGCCATGGTAACCACAGTAAAACCGGGGAATTATTAACAATAACAACGGCTTTTTATAGCACTTTCTTCCCTAACAATCTTCCGAGGAAGGTGGTGAAAGTTTTATTATCCCCATTTTATGGATAAGAAAACTGAGACTCACCCATAAGATCAGAGACTTAGAGCAGGAAGGGATCTCAGAGGCCAACTCCCTCATTTTACAGGTGAACCCATTGCACAGACTTTGTAAATATACCCAAGGTGGAGGTGGGCAGGCAGATGAGGAAACTGAGTATTCAGAACTTAGATCCCATCATGCCAAATTTCCTCATTTTCCAGATGAAGAAACAGAGGACCTGAGGAGTGAAGAGACTTCCACACAGCTAGTAAATGTCCGAGATAGGATTTGAACCCAGGGCCTAGAGTCAGGAAGACCTAAATTAAAATCTCAGCTCTGACATTTACTAGCTGTGTGACCCTGGATGAGTCTCTTAACCTCTGACAGCCTCAGTTTCCTGAGTAAAGGTACCTCCTACAGTTGTCAGGAAGATCAAGTGAGATAATATTTGTAAAGTGCTTAGCACATAGTAGGCACTTAATAAATCCTTATTTCCTTCCTTCCCTCTTTTTCTCCCTCCCTTCCCTGCTTCTCTTCCTCACTTCCTTTCCTCCCTTTCTTCTTCCCTCCTCTTCTTCCTTCCTCCCTCCTTCCTTCCCCCCTCCCTCTTCTCTCCTTTTCTCTCTCCCTCTCCTCCCCTCCCCCCCTCTTTCCTTCCCTCTTTCTCTCCTTCCTTCCTCCTCACTCCCCCCCCCTCCTCTCTTCCCCTTTCTTCTCCTGACTCTCCTTCCCTCCCTTCCTTCCATTTGATCATCCTATCCGCCACAAGCTGATTCAGAGAACTAAAGCACGTTGGCCCAGACCACACATCCAATAAATGGTGGGGGCAGGGTTCCAATGTAGGTCTGATGCCCTTTGGCGGGATCCCGCAGTCCACTTACGCCAGCTTTCCTCTCCGATCTCTCCTACAGGAGACGTCTTCATCCTCGTGTTCAGCCTGGATAACCGAGAGTCCTTTGATGAAGTCAAACGTCTCCAGAAGCAGATCCTCGAGGTCAAATCCTGCCTAAAGAACAAGACCAAGGAGACGGCTGACCTGCCCATGGTGATCTGTGGCAACAAAAATGACCACGGGGAGCTCTACCGCCAGGTGCCCACCAACGAGGCGGAGCTCCTTGTCTCGGGGGACGAGAACTGCGCCTACTTCGAGGTGTCGGCCAAGAAGAACACCAACGTGGATGAGATGTTCTACATGCTCTTCAGCATGGCCAAGCTCCCCCACGAGATGAGCCCGGCCTTGCACCGTAAGATCTCTGTCCAGTATGGAGACGCCTTCCACCAGAAATCCTTCTGCATGCGCCGGGTGAAGGAGATGGATGCTTATGGGATGATCTCTCCATTTGCCCGCCGGCCCAGCGTCAACAGCGACCTCAAATACATCAAGTCCAAAGTCTTGCGGGAGGGCCAAGCCCGAGAGAGGGAGAAATGCACCATTCAGTAAGAAGAGAGGTGTGAAGAGGGCAGCCCACCTAAGCAGTGCCTTAAGGGAGATGGCTCTGGAGGATGCCCCCAGCCATGCCTGGGGGAAGGGAGGGGACTGGGCAGCCATACTGCCCTCTCTCCCCTTGCAATTGAGAGCCCAACTGCACTGGTCACAAGGGCAGCAGCCCCCTGGGCTCTGTAAATATTTCTGGGTCTTCTCTGCCACCTCAACCCTCCCCTGTGATTCTCCCTTTCTCTAACTGGGATAACTGACTCCTTTCACTTGGTAGGAGATGAGAGATCCCAGTTGGGGTGAATGTGAATGGGAGCTTTCATATTTTGGAGGACAGTTTATCAGTCAGAATTCAGAAGGGGCAGAAGGCAGAATCTCCAGGCCTTTCTCCAGAACTCAATCCAACTGAGCCTCTGAACTCACCTCATGGGTTACTGTCTCTTGGGTGAGGGCTGGTCAGAGCTTTGGGTCTGGGGCATTCGGGCCATCGAGGTTGAAGTCCTTTGCTTTGGAGAGGGGTGCTCTGAGCAAGAGGGAGGTGAGACCTATCTCAACGGCTGGGAGACCCCACACCAGGAATTTGTGACCTTATTTTCTGCTGTTGATTTTTTTTTCTTTCCTGCTGATTCCCTCTCCCCATCCCCCAACCAAAGTAGTGGTATTTGTGTGTTTGATATGAAGTGTGTTTGATGTACCAAGAATATTTATCTTCTGAAGCTCCTTGTTTTATCGTTTGTCCTTTTTCCTGTGGCTGTTGTCCCTTGAGTGCAGACAGAAACGGACACCAAAACCATTGAACCATGCTAAGGAGGCCTGTACCACCATCCTTAGTCAGCCCATCTGCCACCTGTTCCCTTGGGGGAGCAGGGAATGCCTTCCCCAACAGCCCACACTTACCACCTGCCTTCTCCAGACAGAAGGCCCCTGCCCCTTTGCCCCATCTCCTCTGCAGAAGCTGAGAATTCTGACGGCCCAAGTCCAGCTCTGTTCCCAACTTCTCCTGGGGGCAGTGACCTTGGGCAGCCTTGCTCTGCTCTCACAGCCTCATTTTAACCCATCTGACCAGCAAAAGGGGTTCCTTTCTTTTTCATACACAGATTTGGGGAGATTCCTGAGCAGAGTCCTGATCTTAAGCTGGGGCCCCAGTCTAGTGGAAAGGATAGGGGATTTGGAATCAGACGAACTTTAGCTGAAATTCAGCTCTTCCACTTACCTATATGACCTAGGGCTGGTCATTCTCACTCTCTGGACCTCAGTTTCCTCATCTGTAGGATGATGGTATTAGATTGGATGACCTCTGAGGTCCTTTCCAGCCAGGATTAAAAAAAAATAACAACTGCCCATCCTGTAGTAATTTAATGTTTGCAAAGTGCTTCATTTTCCTTGTAACTATCCAGTGAGGAGAAGGGTGGGAAGTAAACATTATTATACATTTTGTAGATGAAAAAACTGAGGCTCAGAGTGGGCACACACTTGACTGGGGTCAAATGGCAAAGCAGAGAATTGAATCTAGGTCTTCTGACCACAACCCTGGGGGCTCTTTGCAGAGCACCATCCCAAGAACCTGCATCTGGTCACAACGGGAGTGGCCCATGGTATCCCAATGTGGACACAAGGGGTGGGATTGACCCATGAGTCTGTGGCATAGGGAGGTGCTTTATAATTGGATGTGATTATATTCTGTAAACACTTCAAGCTCCATAGATCATGGATTTAGAGAATTAATAGAAGAGACCTTAGGGATCTTCTAGGCCAACCCTTTCATTTTACAGATGGAGAAATTGAGGCTGGCAAAATACTTCTTGTTTCTCCAGCATTTTAGTATTTACAAAGCACTTTCCTGCTGACAGCTCAGTAAGGCTGTGCAAGTATTTTTTTTTCAATCTTCATCTTACAGATGAGAAAACTGACACTCAGCGAAGTTAGGTGATTTATCCACGATCGCAAAGCTAGGATGCGTCAGAGCAAAGATTTGAGCCCAGGTGCTCTAACTCCAGAGGAAAGGGGACTAGATTTGGAATCAGAGGATTTGGTTTCAAATCCTAGCTCAACACCTTCTAAAACCTGTGAGCTTGGAATCTGGGTCTCAGTTTCCCCAAATGTAAAATGAGGGGTTGGACTATGGTGTTAAATCTATGACTCAAATAACAGTGGTTTTTTTTTTTCCATTTCCCTGTGATTTCTGCCTAAGCCCAGAGGGCTGGGGGATGAGAGGGGCTGGGGAGGGAGTGACTGCCCCAAGATCACATGATTAGTCACTGGCAAAGACAGGTTTAGAACCAAGCATTGCACCTCATGCCCCCCAGCCAGTTCTGCTCCTTTTCCCCACCCACCTGCCCAATCTAGGTGCTCTCCTATGCAGTGAGGGAGAGAAGTGGGAGGTAAGTGTCATTATTCCCATTTTGCAGATGAGAAAACTGGACCGCAGAGAAGCCAAGAGACTTAACCGGCATCACACCGCCAGTAGATTACAAAGTGGAGATTTGAACCCAGGTCTTCTGGCCACAAGCCTTCAGGCTCTTTCTCGAACACCATCTCAAGAACCTGCATCATGTCTTGAGAGGACTATGGACTTAGAGCTGGAAGAGACCTTTGAGGTCAAGTCCATTTTACAGATGAGAAAACTGAGCCCCAGGGAAGTTAAGTGATCTGCCCAAGGTCACATAGATAGAAGCATCAGACATAGGATTTTAACCCATCTCTTCTGACTCCAGAGTACTTGGGTTCATAGGATTTCAAGCTATAAAGGACTTTAGCGAGTGGATTATACATTAGCCCTGTTTTGCAGATGAGCAAACTGAGGTACAGAGAGTTTAAGTGACTTGACCAAAGTCACAAAGATAAGAAGCAGTGGAACCAGATCTTCTGATTCCAAACTGAAAGCTCTTTTCAATCAATACACAAGACTTCCCCCCATTCATGTACTGGTTGCATCTGTAAACAGTCTGTAAAGAGAATGACTCTTCTTCATATGCATATATATGTGGATATGTATATATATATATTATATATATATATATATATATATGATGTATGCACAAATTTCAATGGAGAGGTCCATGCACACTTCAACTCCATCCCTATATACATTTCATTCACATTCGGGACCTCATCCCCTGCTCCTGGGCATCTACCTGATGTGGGCAGGTGAGTTCTCAGAGACATAAATGCTCTCTCCATTGTGATTTAACAAGGACCCACCTTACATCCCTGCTCCCCAGCCCTTTTGGGTTAGACGGAAACAGAATGGGAACAGTTCCACTCCTTTCCCTAGCCTCCTTCTTCTCATTCAGTCCTGTATGGCAGGGGCACATGGCCCATCCAGGAGCAGGCCTGAGAGGAGAGCTGGGAAGGGACCCCTGGGGTCATCTAATCTGATCCTCATTATCCAGAAGAGGTAAGTGAGACCCAGAGGGGATGAGCACCCAGGGTCACACAGGAGGCAAGCCGTGAGTCAGGATTTGACTCCAAGTCCAGTGAGTTCTTCCGACTACCACCAGGGACAGAGCCACCATCTGGCTAAGTCCCTGTGACTGTCTTTTGGAGACTTTGCGCCTTTCCTATAACAAGATAAATGCTTACCTGCCCTGTAGTACAGAATTTCCGTGCAATTTTAACAATAATAATACCAGCTGTTTCTATAGCTATGTCAGCTGGGCAAATCTATTTCCTTGGAAAAATTCTGTGAGGTTACCAGGGTGAGTGTTACATGCCCATTTTACAGATGAAGAAACAGAATCTCACAGAGGTAAAGGGACTTGCCCCCATACACAGCCAGGAGGAACTGGACCTGGATTTGAACCCAGGGACCAACCGCAGGTCCAGGGCTCTGTTCACAACACTGTCCTTTCTCTAGGGTACATACGAAAAAGTGTCCCTGCTTGCACCCCAGCCCACTGTCCACTTTGTCCCAAGGAGGCTACTCGGGGTTTCTCAGCTGCCCTTTCCCCCACCTCTCCAACTCCCCAGTGTAAATATGTACAATGGATAATTAAAGCTGACTTATTTATAAACCTCTCCCTCACCTTATATTTCCTCTCACCAAGACAAGACTTCCCTTTGGGATCTCAAACACAACACAGGTCAGGGAGTCTGGGAAGATACAGTTAATGACAAAAATAACACTATTAAGAGTATTAATATTGTTAAAAGTAACATTATTAGGAATATTCTTAATGGATTTTAATGTTATTAATGATTAAGGTTGTTCTTAATTGTTATTAATATTATTCATTAGTATTAAGAATATTATTAATATTTATGGCTCTTGTTAATATTCTTAATACTAAAGACCTTTCCCAGATTAGGTCTTAATCACCAATAGCCTGGGAATGGGGTCATCCAGAGCTGGAGGGGACCTCAGAGGGCATCGAGTTTCACCATGTTATTTTACAAATGGGGAAACTGAGGACCAGGAAAGTAAAGAGATCTGCCCAAGGTCCCATGGTCATAAGTGTTAGAAGATTGCTCCTCTGACCCCAGCACCTGTGCCCCTTCCACCATCCCGCTCTCCCCTCCCTACTTGTCACCTCCCCACATCGCACCGGTGATGCTCCTTTCTATGGCTTGGTCATTGTGTCTCTCAGTGCTTAAGCAGATCAGACATTGGGATCCCAAGGTTGAGTCTTTGGCTGTGAGCCCCTTATGCTGGTGGTGGCCAGAGGGGACACCGAGCTAATTCTTTGCCTTATGTGTGAGATGACGTGGTGTGATATGTCACAGCCTGTGTGTACCACCACCTTAGACTGTCAGCCCCTTGAGGGCAGGGAACCAGTCTGCCTGTGTGCTCTGTATAGTGCCTAGCCCTGTTGTGAGGAGCTCAATAAATAGTGGACTGCAAGATCGTCTTCTTTGTCTTTGAAATAGGAAGTAGCAGATTGGGGTTGGAGGTCCGGTTGCATTGTTTGGGGTAGGAACGGGGCACACAGAGTGGAGTTCCTCTAACAGTGAAAAATCTTGGTGGCTGAGAAAAACAACAGCTAGACACCAAGCCTAGTTCCATACACAATGGATAGGATACCAGCTTGAACTCAGGAAGGCCCAAGTTCGAATCCTATCTTGGACACTTACTATGTAGTCGGGGACAAATCATTTCACCTCAGTCTGCCTCAGTTTTCTCATCTGGAAAATGAGGATCATAATAGCACCTTCCTCTCTGGGTTGCTGCAAGGACCAAATGAGGTAATATTTGTAAAGTGCGTTACAAACCTCAAAGTGTTATATAAATGCTACCCGTTGAATTATTAAATTAAGTTTTGTGAGATAAGTGGCTTAATTTCTCCAGTTTCATTCTCTAGAAAAGAAAGAAAACAGCATTAGCTCTCTCTACCTAACCCACAGAGGTGTTTTGAGGCTAAAAGTAGACAATTCATGTGTGGGTTTTACTTTAAAATGTAGAAAAGGATGTCTATGAGACCATAGCTCAAAGATTTAGAATTAGAAGGGACCTTAGACATCATCCAGTCATTTTACAGATGAGGAAACTGAGACCTAGGGAGGTTCAGTGACCCAGGGTCACACAGCTAGTAACAGAACTGAGATTTGAACTTGCGCCCTCTGGCTCCAAATTCAGTGCTGATATTGAAGTGAGGAAATATTTGCTACTATTACTGCATCACTTACGCGTATATTATATATAAAATGTTATTATTAAGAAGTTATAGAAACCCTTCTTGGTATCTCCCTACCTTTGCTTCTCTTGACAACTTTAGAATATGGAATGTCAGGGGCAGCTAGGTGGTGCGGTGGATAGAGCACCGGCCCTGGAGTCAGGAGGACCTGAGTTCAAATCCTGCCTCAGGCACATAACACTTGCTAGCTGTGTGACCCTGAGCAAGTCACTTAACCCCAACTGGCCTAAAAACTAAAAAAAAAAAAAAACCTTAAAAAAAGAATATGGAATGTCAAGATCCAGTCTACTGGGTCTCCACAAATAGAGGACGTGATGAGTGGGGAGGGGGAAAGCACAAATCTCTGAGTAATGCACCTAGGGTTCTGTTTCCTCCTTCTGGCTCTGCTGCTTGTTTGCTGAGTGACCTTGGGCCAATTACCTAACCTCTCTAGGCTCCACCTCCCTCATTAATAAAGTACAGAGGTTGGAATAGTCACTTCCATCTTTAAAAATATGAGTCAATGGGTTTATTAGGATTTGGAGTGAGAAAGAATCTTAGATTCTTGAAAGATCATTTGGTCCAGTAGTCCTTAAACTTTTTCTTTGTCTTAGGCTGGTGAAGCCTATGAACTCTTGCTCAGAATAATAGTTTTAAGTGAATAAAATAAAATTTATAAGATTACAAAGGAAACCAAATTGTACTGGAAGACAGTTACTCAAATATTTTTAAAAATATTAAACATTAAATTAAAATCTTTAAAAAAGAAGGTCACAGGTTAAGAAGACTCCTGCTTTGGTGCACACTTTTCATTTTGCTGCTCTGAACACAAGCCCAGAGGTCTTTCTGCTACCCCAGCGCTGCCTCTGGATGGAGGGCCGACTAGGACCATACTGATGACAAGGAGAAAGAATCTCAGACTGGTGACAAGGACAGGATGAGACAGGGAGGAAAAGATCCTATCACCGTGAATGTCAATGACTCAGGCTCTTTCTAAGATGAGCAATCCTGAGTGGCCAGTGCTTTCTCTGGTCCTCTCTCATGTAGCAGATCATTTTCCCAAGGGAAGGATTTCACTGTGAGTTGTTTACGATTTGGAGAGAGGAGAACAGAGCCCAAATATTCAGCATGTCACAGGACCTGTTCCCGCAGCCACCTTCTCATCCCAAAAGGACCCAAAAGGTGGAGAGCTTTGCCTTCTACCGACCAGTTCCACCTTTAAGTACGAGGTCAATTCCACATCATGCTGAGACATCCTTGGTGAGGATGAGTGGAATATAACTGTGCTATCAGGAAAGACCTGGAATTAAGCAGAGCAAAGGGAAACTGAAATAGAAGTAGCATTCACTGTGATACAGTCACATAGGTGAGGGAGAGAGGGAAATTTCCACAGAATGATGAGAAGGCACAAACAAGGAGAGTAAAAGGGGTTACAAAGAGAATATATTGTTTGTGTTCTGAGTGTGTTAATGTATATTTTTCACTCTAAATAACTCTGCCTGTATGGTTATAGTAGGAAGCACAGTGGTAATGAAATTATTTATAATAAAAAATAATTTAAGAATAAGATACAATAAAGTAAAAAGATGTTAGACTAGGTGATCTCTAAAGTCCCTCCCAGCTCTGACATTCCCTACTCTAAGATTCTTCCAAGCTTTGACATTCCATGTTCTAGGTTCCCTCCCAGTTCTGATATTCCATGTTCTAGGTGCCCTCCCAGCTCTGACCTTCCGTGTCCTTAGGCCCCTCCCAGCTCTGACATTCCCTATTCTAAGGTCCCTCCCAGTTCTGATACTCCATATTTGATATTCTATCACCCACCAGAACAAAACAACAGATCCAAGGACAAGCTACTAGGTAGGCACAGATCTTTTCCCTCTTTCCCCTACTGAGTTTAGACACGTCTTCCCGTTTGCTGATTCCTACAGAGTGGGAAAGGACTTTCTTATGCAACATTTATTTTAACAGCATCTTATTACAAAAGAAGTGCTGAAGTCCTGTTGGGCTCATGATCGCTGGTTTTCTCCCCATATCAATGGAACACCACTCTTGGTCCTCATCTACCAGTTGGACTGGCTCAGTGTTGGTTGAAAGGGACCTGAGAGGTCAGAGGTTACAGATTTATAGTCAGAAGGAAACTTAAAGGCCATGGAATGCCACCCCCTCATTGTACAAATTGGAAAACTCAGGACCAGAGAGGGGGAAGGATTTGCCCAGAGTCCTGCAGGCAGGAAATGGCGGAGCTTGGATCTGAGCTTAGTCTCTTAGGGTTTCCCGCCCCTGTCCCCAACCCTACTCAAAGCCCAGGTAGTATCCCCCAGGTACAGTATCAGCAGCAAGTGTTTTTCCAGCCTGTGCTTGAAGCCCCCCACTACTCCTCAAGACAGCCCTTTGGACATCAGACTTAATCAATTGTTTATTAGCTTGAGCCCCAAACTTGTTAACTTGGTATAATGGAAAGAGCATTGGTTCTGGAGTCTGAAGACCCCAGGTTCAAATCCTACCACTAACACTTACTACCCAGTGGAAAATGAAGTCAATGGGAAAATGTCGGCGCTCTCTCTTTATAAAGGAAGGGAATTTCGTTCTCTGCCCTCTAGCCCTCCGGCCAGAGGGAAGAGGCAGCTGAGAATGCTGAGGAGATATCGACTATCAAAGCTGGGTCGGTCTCCATGCAGATGAGATGATTTCAAGTGATTATCCTGGAGAAGGCATGATATTACTGGGGTTAAAATCAAGCAAAGCAGCTGATGGGAAATGACTACATGGTTTCTGAAGTCCTTTCTAGCTCTAAATCTACAGTCCCATGAACTTCTACCCATTGACCTTCTACTTGTGGTCAAGAAAAAAAAAACGTGTTATAATTTGTCATCCAAATGTTTGTATATAGCTATCATCACCACCATTCTTAGCATCAAGTTAGCTCCTCCAACAGTCCTCACATAGCCAGGCTCTTGGTTCCCTCCTTCTTTCGGTCATCTCTCCCACCTTTCAGGTTGCCTCTGAAGGCTACTTTTCATTAAAGCAGAAATCAGGTAAGATGGAGGGCTAACGAATAAAGCCGCTAGGTGGCACGGAGTCAAGAAAATCTGAGTCCCAATCTAGCCTCAGACTCTTACTAGCTGTGACCTTGGGCAAGTCACTTAACTTTATCTGTTTACCTCAATTTCTTCATCTGCAAAATGGGCATAATAATAGTGCCTACCTCCCAGGGTTGTTGGGAGATCAAAGGAGATAATATTTGTAAAGTGTCTTGCAAACTTTAAAGCACTATATGAATGACAGCTATATGAATCACTTCTATTGTTCAAAGATTTGGATTTCATTCCACCCCTGCTGAGTGATATCAGTCCTGCAAATTTTCTGAGTTTCTATGCCTTCCTTCATCCCTGATCCAAATCACCCCCTTGTATGTGACCTTTCGGTGATGATTTTCTCCAAACTAAGATAGTTTGATTCTCAGAAAACAGCCACATAGTGAGGGACCGCAAAAGAAGCAGAAGCAACTTCAGAGGCCATCTTGTTTTACAGAGGAGGAAACTGAGGCTCAGGGAGGCAAATAAAGTGATACCCAAAGTCACACAGGCAGAATCATAGATTTCGAATTTGAAAAGCCTTCCAAAGCAATCTGATCCAACTTCCTCATTTTATAGATAAGGAAACTGATGCCCAGAAAAGTGAAATGTCTTGTCAAAGATCACAGATTTGGAACTTCAAGCGACCTCAGAAGCCCTCTGGTTCAACCCCTTCACTTACAAGTGTGAAAACTCAGGCACAAAAACATCAGAGAAATCTGGCCAGCCACCCAGGCAGTCACTGGCTGGTTCAGAATTTGAACCCAGGTCCACTGCTCCCAAGTGAGTCATTCTTTCCACTGATCCATATCATCTCTTGGCTCATCACTGGACCTGTATTCAAAGCCTACCCACTTTGGCAGGACTTACCCGTGTATGCCCCGCTGGCATAGCCTTTAAGACTGATAGAATGATGATCATCTGACCCAGCTCTCTGATTTTACTTATGAGGAAACTGAGGACAAGGGAGGTTATGGACTAGCCTAGCTTACATTCTGTGAGAGCCCAGGCATACCCCCATGGCAAAATGAGGCGTCAAAGAAGTTTCACATTGGAGGGAAGTTTTTCAGAACCTCATAAACAACTAGACCCTGCTAGTGAGAACAGAACAGATCTGGACTCACAGACAAGATGAGCTAGAAAGAACCTCAGAGCTATCCAGGCCGGTTGTGTCAAACACCAATAGAAAGAGTCTGTTGGCCGCATATTGACTTAGGAAACCACAAATCGACACTGTTTATGATGTGTTGTCTTTTTGTTTATTTTGTTAAACATTCCCCAATGGCATGGTTTTTCTATCTCTGACTAGCCTGATCCCCTCATTTTAGGGAGAAGGATGCTGAGGACCAGATTGACTGAGGGAGTCTTCTGCGGTCACACAGAGACAATGATGTGGTGATAATGCTAATATTGAGAAGTCATTGGCAAAGTGAATGGAGTCCATAGCATCATTGGCCCATAGCCAGAAGAAACCTTGGGGTGTGGGGGCATCAGCTTCAGCCTTATTTTCCAGATGAGGTAAAGGAGCCCTAGGAAGTGTTTTGCCCCAGACCACAAGTAGTAATCATCAGCTGTGGGATTTGAACCTAGGTCTTCTGACTCCAGAACCTGCACTCGTGAAGGCATCATAAAAGCATCCATCAATCAATCTGCCAACAAACATTTATAAAGTACCTGCTATGTGCCAAGCTTTGTGCCTGGCACTGGGGACAAAGAAGTATACAACAATACATTTATCAACAAGCGTTTTTAAAGCACTTACTTTCTCCCAGGCACACAATGCTAGGCACTGGGGATACTAATACAAATATGAAACTATTCCTGCCTTCAGAGAGCTTCCATTTTATAACAATAGCTAGCATTTGATGGCACTTTAAGGTTTGCAAAGGACTTTACTTATTCTTTTGATCCTCACAACTCTGTGAGGCAGGTGCTATTATTATCCCCATTTTATAGGTGAGGAAACTGAGGCAAACAGAGGCTAAGTGACTCGCTCAGGGTCACATAACTAGTAAGAATAGGAAAAGGATTTGGGTCTTCCTAACTTCAAGTCCAATACTCTATCCACTTCACAATCTAGCATGTGCATGTGTCCCAAAAATCTCAGTGCAATTTTAAGCCTTAATATAGAAATAAGACTTTGGGGACACCCTGTATAGATAGGTACATACAAAATAGGTACTATTATTAGTCAGTAGGAGAGATAGGATTTGAACCCAGAGCCCCAGTGTCCCCATTCAGTCTGTTTTCTTCACTATTGAGCTACTCATGGTAATTAGAACTGAACTTTTCTTTGCTGGACTGATAGTCAACAAATGTTTGAAAGGAAATGTTTAATGTCAGCCTTCTATCCCACTGTCCCTCCTGAGGCAAGGATGCACAGGTGGCAGAGAGGAGCCAGGTGTTTAGGCTATTAGCACTTTGCTTTCAAATGATCTCACCAGCGGGGCCTGGAGGCAGGGGGACCATTGAGCCCATCAAAGAAGCCAATTGGCTGAAGCCCCCTTCCGATGAGAAGGCCTCCTTGCAGGCAGAAGGCTGTATGTGGGTATTATCCTCTCGTTTCCATAGTAACCGTCTCCTCTCTTCTCAAGGCTGACAATGGAAACCTTGTCACCAGTCAGGCAGTTGGCGGCATCTAAGACGCGTAGCCTTCAATGCACTGAGCTGCAATCCACTTGATGTCAGAGACAGGAGGAACTCAGCTGTGACAGCTGTCAGTGGCCCTTGGTGGGTGGAGATGAGGGAAGCAGCCACCACTGGCCAGAGGGGAGGATGACGACTCCTGAGCTCACGAGGGGTGCCAGGCTTTGCAGTTTACAAAGCACTACCTCTTTGCCAGCCTGCTGAGGTAGGTGGGAAAAAGCATTGTTAGCCCCGTTTGCTGGATGGCTCAGAAAGGTGAGATGATTTACCTGGGGCTCCACAGCTAGAAAATGCCAGCCCTAAGGCTCCAATTCGGGTCTCCAAGTCAAGACCTCCTTTGCCACATCACGGCCTCCTGCCATCGCTAACAGGAAGGTGAACATCTTTTGCCCTCAGCCAGCCCCAGGGATGCTGCCAAATTCATCTTCCCAGGTCCTAGGAACTGCATCTTTCTTCTAAATACAAACCATCTTAGCTTGTCATTGAATGATCTCATAACAACCCTGTAAAGTAGTTTGAGTAATATCAACTCCATTTTAGATATAAGGCTTAGAGACATCTGCCCCTCCCCCACTGACACATAGCCAGTAAATATAAGAACCAAGTCTTCTGTTTTTCACCACTTACCCCATGCTCTCTACAGATCCGTCTCTAACCTCTTTCATTTTATAGATGGGGAAACTGAGACCCAGAGGGTTCTTCAAAGGAGTAATATCTCATTTATATTTATATATTTATATGTTATATATGTATATAATATGTATATTTATATAATATTTTCATGATTGCAAAGTGCTTTATCTCATTTATCTCATGTAACTATCTCATTTAATCCTCACAATAACTTTATGAGGTAGGAGCTATTACTATCCCCATTTTAAAGATGTGAAAACTGAGGCCTAAGGAAATTTAGCAGCTTGTCCTGAGTCACACAGTGAGTATAAGAGTAAGGATCTGAAGCCAGGCCCTCCTGACTCCAGGGTCCACATTCTTTCCACCAGCTCTAAAGGCAGGTCTCAGAGAGACCAAAAGACAGCAGCGTTGAAGGAATAAGCCTCTTGTCTCCAAAAGGGACTACTTTGAAGGGCACAATTTCCACCCATTTTTTTCTACTCATAGGATAATAGAAGAATAGATTTATAACTGAAAGGGATGTTACCAACCCCCTTCACTTTACACATGAGAAAGCTAAGGCCTAGAGGTCTAAGTGACTAGCCCAAGGCCACACAGGAACTAAGTGGAAGAGCCAGAATCTGAACTCAGATCCCATGACTCCACGTTCATCACTTTTTCCATCGCATCACAGAGTTCTGGTGTGTTTAAAAAAAAATCAAGCTCATTAACTCATCTCTGTGCCTGTGTGCAGGAAAATTGTCCAAATGGAGCTCCATAAATAGCTACAGGACATGGAAAGAGGGAATTCAGAACTATGCCCACAGAACCACAATCCAATTCAAACATCTCCCAGTGATCTCTAAGCCAGGCTCAGGAAGGACAGGAATATATTACACAAGTCATTAAAATCCACAAGTCATACAATGATATATGGTCTTGGAGATGGAAGACACCTTCAAAGGCATGGTGTCCAAGCTGTACTCAAACAGAAATTGCCCCTATAGCACCACACAAAATATTCTTCCAACTTCTCCTTGAATACTTCCAGTGATGAGAAACTCATCACCTCATGAGGTAATCCATTCCATTGTTGGGTGGCTCTCATTGTCAAAGAGGTTTTTTTCTCCTACGTTGAGTTAAAGTCAGCTTCCTTGTAACCTTCAACTATGGCTCTTAGTTCTGCTGTTTGGGGTCACTTTGATTCACTAAGGGCAAGAAGGATGACTGAGAAAAGGTCTTCAGATTTAGCAATTAAGAGATCACTGGTAACCTTGTAGAGGACAATTTCAGCTAAGCAGTGTCGGTCATGAGAGGCTTTGCCCAATGCTTTGCTGAAACCCAGGTATACTGTATCTATTCCTGTGCCCGTACTGATTTAATAGAGTAATATTCTTGTCAGAAAAGGAAAGGGGGACCATGTAGCCTAGAAAGTGAGACCTTCTGGACCCCTGCCTCCTGGAGAGAGGGGATGGAGGTGGATTTCTTGGGTATCTCAAGTCTAGATTCCAGACTTCTAGCAAGATAAAGGTGAGGTACGAGTGTTCTCGGGCAGCACCAGTCTCTGGGTTTACTTCACCTGCAACGCCACGCTCTTGAGCTCAGGATCCATCAGCCTTCTATTGAGAGAAAGGCAATTTTCTGGGCAATGTGCCTCTTGCTGAGAGAACAAGGTCATGTGAGAAGACTCTGTAACTGGAAGATTGGCAAGGGACTCCAGCTCCAGCATGGTGGAACAAGAGACCTAAACTTTGTGCTGTCTTATTACATGACTTATTTGGGTGCTACAGGTCATACGGGAAGGGGGTTGTCTATCTAGGACACCCAAGTAATTTTTCCCTTCTGAGGGAACACAAGGCACAGGGCAGTATTGTGAATCTGGATGACTTTAATTCCCTGGGGAAATTGGGACTTCGTGAGGTGGGAAGAGAATTATATTGATTGCTTATGGACTGTTCTAAGTCTTTTATGTGTTTTGCTGTAATTTATATAATAATTAATAATAATAATAATGATAATGGACAGCTAGGTGGCACAGTGGATAGAGCACTGACCCTGGAGTCAGGAGGACCTGAGTTCAAATCCAGCCTTAGACACTTACTAGCTGTGTGACCCTGGGCAAGTCACTTAACCCCAACTGCCTCTAATAATAATAATAATAATAATAATAATAGCTAGCATGTATGTAGTACTTTATAAATATCTGATTTGGTCTTCACAATCCTGGAAGGTAGGTGCTACTATGATTTCCATTTTACAGATAAGGAAATTGAGGTAAATAGAGGTTAAATGACTTACCTAGGGTCATCCAACTAGTAAACGTCTGAAGTAGGATTTGAACTCAGGTATTCCTGACTTCAAATCCAACATTCTATCTACAGCACTACTTGAGTCTTTTTGTGCATGTTTGCATTTTTTGTGGGGTGGAATAAAGGATGTCCTATACTGTGTAAGTGAGTTGTTACCTTGAGTGCTTCAAAGGGTTCTGGTGACCCTTTCCTCCATATCTGTGGAGATCCAGATGGAAATTGTATTCTGCGATATCATCCCAGAATGCATTCTGTTTGGGGACATAATAATCCTAAAAGAGATATGATATTTGGGGAAACCCTCTCCCTCAAAAATGAGCCTGCTCCAGTAAACCCAGTGCTTGGGGCATGGGGCCATGAGTTTCACTCACAAACCATGATCCTAGCTGTGCTTTAGGAGAATTAATCCCAAAACAGTTTTGAGCCCTTAGCACCAGGCTCCTCTCCCCTGCCCACTCCTCCACCTCCTCCCCTTCCAGGCATTTTTCAAGGAGCAATATCAGATTGACATGCATGTCACGCACTCTCTTGCTGACTCTCATTTTTCTATCAGAGCTGCTAATGAACAATTTGATCTCCCAAAGAGAAAAAGAGTGCTCAGATCGTTAGCCCATGAGGAATTAGGAGAGTTGGATCAAAGGAATTAGAAGTGGAGGAGATCTCAAAGGTCATTTAGACCAACCCCTACAGGCTTGGTCATTGAGGCCAAGAGGGCCTCAGAGCAGGGAATGGACTTTCCCAGATCATGAAAGTGCTAAGTGAGAGAACCATGATTCAAGACAATGTCCTTTTACCACCAGCCCAGGGTTCTTTCTACCACACCCCATGCCAATTCCTGAGACTTAACCTATTTCCCAAAGCATATGTCTACAATTAATCTTGATGCTGGAGCAATAGGGAGAGGAAAAAGACTCCAGAGCATAGGAAAAAAACATTTGGAAGATGAACATGACAGAGTTTGCAGGACAGAGAGTGGTATAGGAGAGAGAAGGTGATACCCTTTAGACTAAGTAGTGTTGGAAATAGGGAAGATGAAGAAGGGACAAAGACCTTCTGGTGTAAAATGTTAAAAATTGACATTCTCAACAACAGAGAGACATGTATTGTCAGCTCAAAAGAGGGAGGGCCTTGCGTCTGAAAGGAGGCGGCTGGGTGGCACAGTGGGTAGAGCACTGGGCTTGGAATCAGGAAGATTCATCTTCAGGAGTTCAAATCTGGTCTCTGAAACTTACCAGCTGTGTGACCCTGAGTAAGTCATTCAACCCTGTTTGCCTCAGTTTCCTCATCTGTAAAATGAGCTGGAGAAGGAAATGCAAATTGATCCAGTAACTTTGCCAAAGAAACCCCAAATGGGGTTATGAAGCATAAAACATGACTCAGAAATGACTGAACAACCAGTGTCTGAAGCCATCCAAAAAACTATCCATAGGCAACAAAATTTGTTGGTCCCAAGAGATCAATTCTGAAGATACCTGAAAAAAAATAAAGACTCCAAATGATCCCCAAAGTCAGAGACATTATTATGACTTAAAACCAAATTCAAAAAAAAAGGGTGACAAAGAAAATATTAGTCAGTAACTACTTGAGTAGTAGAGAGATAGAGTTGGAAATGAAGGTAACGCAAAAACAAAAGACATTTTTCAGAAAGACTAAAGAACAGAAACTATTAGTAACTCCTGACCCATATCCCTACTTTCTCATCTCTATAAAGAACCTCTGTGACAATAATTTGCACACGTAGAGAGGGCAATCTTGAGGAAAATATGAAAAGACAACAGGTAGGTTTTAACAAAGAGTATTGTCTAGTGGATCATGACAGTTGCCCAATTAACTGAAAGTTAGAGAGAATGCAGAATCCCACTGAGCCGATTGTTTATTGACTATTAAAATACTCAGGAGAGCAAAATGGTTCCCCAGAGGTTTTCCTCCAAACGTGTTCCATGCCTAGGGCAACATCAAACAAGATTCCTTGAAAGATACAGCCACTAGTAGAAACAATAAGTATTTATTAATACTTATTACTACATACAAGACTTTGCACTAAACACCAGGATTACCAAAAAGAGGGGAAAGGGGTAAGAAACAGCCCCTGCTCCTAAAGAGCTCACAGCAAATGGGGGAAATAGCTTGAGCAAATGCATGGAGACAGGACATTGGAATGTCAAGCTTGGAGAACAGCAAGAGATTCAATTTAGCTAGAATAAGTGTGTGAAATTGAGGCTGGAGGGGTAGGTTGGGTTCAGGCCATAGAGAACATTGAACCCCAGTTTAAATGCCTCTAAACAGCATACTTTTTGGCTGGGAACCAACCACACCCTATCCTCATAGGATCAAAGGTCTCAAAAGAGCCTTAGATATTGTGCTACCCAACCCCCTCATTTTATGGGAGAGAAAAATGAGGCCCAAAAAAGGGTGTTAACCTGCCTATGGGACATGTTCTTATGACTTCTCTGGGCCTCAGAACCAGGTTAGGAAATTAAATCTTCTGACTCCCAGCCAAGTGAGTGGTCCCACTAAAGTTAGCCTGAAAAGAATCTCAGTAAAACTCCCAGCACCAAAACCACCCCCAGAGTTTCCAAAGATGCCTCATTCCTTCACGCCCTACTTTCCCCCTCTTATCCACTACACTAATTTCTCCTTTCCTTTGACTAACCCAGCTCCCTCTTCCAAGCCACTGACTGGAAGTTTCCAGCTCCATCCCAGAAATTATTCCAGCAAACTCTCTGGGCTGTGTCATATATATAACTGCAGCTATCATCCACCCCCAAATTAGTGCACTGCAGTGCTGAGGTGTATGTGGGCCAATCCCTCCACTGATCCTCACTGTCTCCCCAGTGCATTGGGGAGGGCTGTGCATTGAATAATAATAGAAACAACAACAACAATGAATGAATGAATGAATAGCAGTCATACACAAGGGTTGCCATGTGGTGAGGAGCTTGGATTGGCAGGTGAGAAGCTCAGCTCTCAGGGCCCTAACCATCAGGCACCTGAAATATGGCAGCAAATAAAACCAGAAGGGATCTGAGCACATAGAATGCTAGAGCTGGGGAGGGACCTTAGAACATTGAATGCCAAAGCAAGAAGGGGCCTTAGAAGAGGGAATGTCAGAGCTGAGAGGTTACCAATGGCCCAAGGCCAAGAACCAAGACTCTTGGTTCACATGACTATGTTCAATCCTTGAGGCTGACCCTAGGAGTGTTGCTTTCTCTCTTTGACTAATTTCCCTCATCTATAGTTACTCCAGGAAATCTCTCAAATATATATGAGTATAATTTGTGTCTAGGTTTCTCCAAATGTGAATAAAAGAAGTTCTTGGGCTCTGGCCAAGTCTGCAGTATGGCACAGACAAATCTGATACGGACCAGCCTTTACAGAAAATTTAGAGAGCACAAAAGACTCACCGGGGCCCTTAAATAGATACAGACAATGCAAAGTGTTTCACTAGCCATCACCTCCACTCAGAAGGAACTGAAGTTTGAGTAGTACGCGAGGCCACCCTTTGCCAATCTGGTGAATCCTTCTTTCCCACAGAGTACTACAAAATTTCCCCTCCCCATCCAAGATACATAATACCATCCTGTATTGTTGAGATTGTCCTCTGGAAGGCATACGTTCTTTGATGGCTGTTGAACAAGCAATCCCTTTCCCATCCCCCTAGGACTGTCCATGCAACTCACTGGCCTTTCTTTCCAAGTAGGTAAGACATTGCCCAGGAATTGGGTAGCTGATCATTGATCATCTTCTCTCTCCAAGGTACATGGTACATCGAAGGGTGAGGGGGGTGAGGGGGAATCAACCCAGAAGGTTTCAAACTTGAAATCTTTTGAACTTGAAATAGCCCATAAAGTAACAATAATAGGCATTAATAAAGCATCTTATAATCTCAAACCACTTTTGTTCAAATTGTCTCATCTGATCCTCATGATAGCCCCATGAGGCAGTTAATGTAGGCATTATTATTCCCATTTTACAGATAGGCAGTATGAGAGGCAGTGTGGCATATTGGGAAGAGAGTTGGCTTTGGAATCAAGAAGACCAGGGTTCAAGTCCTGATTCTAACTTATCCTAGCTGTGTAACCCTGGGAAAGTCACCTCTCAGTGCCCCAGGTAAAGCTCTTGGATTATAAACTTCCAGTAAGGTGCTGCTCTGCATTAGGAAAGACATTCTCTCACCAGGAGCTCACCAAACTGATGAAATCACAAGCTGAGAAGAGAAAGAAAAATTTACAGATGAGGAAACTGATGCCAAGACAAGTTAAGATTCCATATCTAGTAAATGGCAGAGGCAGGATTCCACCAAAGGTGCTCTGACCCCAAGTCGAACACTTTTCCCAGGAACCCCCAAATATTTCTTTTCAGAAGAAAGTCGAGGGACCTGCTGAAGGCCTGGAGCAGGGGTGAGCTCTGCCAGAGGCCAGGCACCCTGGAGGCCTGGGGAGCATGGAGAGGTGCAGTGGCTGGCATCAGGGAAGGGACAAGAAAGGGGCCAATGGATACAATCTTGCTCCAGGATCAGGAATCCTTAGGTATAGGCAGGTCTGACAATTAAGTGTTTTCTAATTCTTGGAAACTTTGCTCATGCAGGAAAGATCCCGGGTTTAAGTCCTGGCTTCACCTCTTAATAGCTATGTGACCTCAGGCAAGTCACTTCTCCTCCCTGAACCTCAGTTTCCCCATTTGCAAAATAAGGATAATAATCCATGCATCAAAGATCAGATAATATATGTGAGAATCCCTTGTAACCATAAAGTATTATTTCATGGTATCCACACCCTAACCACCAGTCCACCCAGGTATCCCATGTCACTCAGTCCAGCAACCAAAGAGAAAAACACTTAGGCTAATCATTAGTGTCCTCTCCCTCCTCCCTCCAATTAATGTGCATTTATTTCACACCCTATCTTACATAATTATCTGTAAACATGTTGTATCCACTAACCTTGCCCAAAGTAAGTTTCTGTAAATGCTCTTTCATCCATTTATTCAGTAAAACATAAGCTTCCCGAGGGTGGGAAATGGTCTCACTTTTTAAAATGTGTATCGCCAGCACCTTGGACAGCGCCCAGCAAGGAGCAGGCACTTTAATGCAGTATGGTACCTAGTGGAGAATGCTGACCTTGAAGTTCCCATACAGGAGTTCAAATCCTTCCCTCTATTTCTTCCTTCTTGTGGTATTTGGAGCCAATCACTTTATCCCTCTAGGCACCAGGGTCTGCATTTGTAAAATCAGGAGGGTTGGTCTAGATGCCTGCTAAGCTCTATTCAAGTTCTAAATCTGTGAGCTTATGAATAAAATGCTTGTCGATTGATGGGTTATGCTGGAGAGTTGAAAGCTCCCAAAAATCCTCAGAGAAAGAGACTCACAGATTGTCTCTGTATGTGAGACAGATGGAGAGGAGGAGAGAGAGAGAGACAGAAAGAGACAGACAGAGAGACAGAGCAAAACGGGGGAAGGGAGGGAGGAAGACAGATACGATCTGTGTGTATGTGTTTGTATAGGTAGGTGCGAGTAAGAGAAACAGAGACATAGAAAGAGAGAGGTACGAAGACAGAGACTCTGGGAAGGACCTTAGAAATCTATTATAACTCTTTCATTGTAAAAAATTCATTTTTTTAATGTTTAATTCCAAATGTTATTGCTTCTACATGCCAATAATTTCTGGAAATGCCATTCACTCCCAATTAACCCCCTCATTTCATAGATGATAGAGCTAAGGCCCAGAGGAAGATGGTCACTCTTGCTGGCAGCAGACTTGGGGCCAGAAAGGAGGCTAGGAGGCGGGACCCAGAGGAGTGGGTGGCCAGTGGGTGCTGTTTTTGGTCTCAAGGCTGTGACAAAGGCAGGCTTCACAGCTGCTATGAAGTCCTTTCTCCAGGAGGCCACCATGTGGGAGAAATCCAAAGGCCAGCCACCAGTCAAGGCTATGGCTTCCTGCCCAATCTGAGCACTAGAAAGCTGAATTTTCTTCTCATAGGAGCCTGAGCTACTCCTAATCAACCCAACCCTGGTGAGATGGAGGTGGGGGGGATGTTGCTACTAGCATCTCACTGCTCCCTCCAGCTAGGGCAACATCTGATATCTGTCCCTGGCTTCATTCTAAGACCCTGTCTACTCTGCTCCATCCACAGATGGGGAGGCAGAAGATGCAGGCTGGAAGGGATGATCTCATCATCTGCTCTGAAGAGCTAAGCTTCCTTTGAAGGCTGGTTAAAGGATCCTTATGCATGTTGGTGTCAGAGACTAGATTTGAACCAAGGCTGCAAATTCAGCACTTTCTACTACACCATGCCTTTTGTTGTTGTTGTTGCTTTTTGGTGAGGCAATCAAAGTTAAGTGACTTGCCCAAGGTCACATAGCTAGTAAGTACCAAGTGTCTGAGGCCAGATTTGAACTCAGGTCTTCCTGACTCCAAGGATGGAACTCTATCCACTGTGCCACCTAGCTGCCCCCTGCACTATGCTTTTAGTTTCAGAGCTAGGAGGGACATGAAGTCTAATTCTTACCTAAATAGAGGGATAAAGGGAGGGAAAAAGCATCTACTATGTGCCGGGCACTGGGCTAAGTGCTTTCCAGATATTATCTTATTTGATCTTCATAGTAACCCTGGGAAGTAGATGTTATTATTATCCCCATATTACATTTGAGGAAACTGAGGCAGGCAAATTAAGTGACTTGGTCAAGGTCACACTAGTAAGTGTCTGAGGCAGAATCTGAACTCAGGTCTTCCTGATTCCAGGTCTAGTGCTCTTTTCATTGCTCTACCACCTCAAACTAGGAATCCTCTCTACATCTCTCACCATCATCCTTCCCAGGTACCACTTGAAGGACATTAATTGGAAGCCCTCCAAGGTATCTCATTGCACTTTTGGATGGGTCTATATAAAACATAGACATGGATATGGATATAGATATAGATAATATAGATACTTTTGTTTTTATATCACCATCATTTTCCCTCCTCCCCCCCCAGGCCTCCATTATAATAAAAAAGAAAGAGGAGGAGAAAGCAGTTTGGCAAAACTAATCTCATCAACCAGGCATATGCCATGTATATATACTAGTATATGCCATAGTCTATCCCCATAGGCCAGCCGCTGCCCCCTGCAAAGAAGGGAGGGAGTTGTATTTGCATCTCTCTTCCGCAGCACCAATTTTGGTTATTAGAACTACCCAGTGTCCACTTGGGTGGCTCTCCTCGGTGGGGAATTTTCCTTACAAAAATCCTAAACCTGGCCCTCTGCAACAACCCCAAAAGCTGCTCATTCTGTCCTCTGGGCCAAGCAGAGCAGGTCCTGAATTTATGTGTTGGTCCGATCGGGTCAGAGCACGGCTCACCCAGAGGACAGTATATCTCCGTTGATGCCGCTGAGGATACGTCTCCATGACTGACAGGAACAGCCTGGGATCTAGAAAGCTAAGCTGCAGAGCCCAAGCTCTGACAAGGATTTGACAGACCATGCATCTCATCTGAGGACCAGATGGCCCTGGGCTGAAAGGCTCAGCAGCTGAAGGTTGAAGGGCAGACAACGAGGGTGGGGTTCACCACTCCAGACACAGTAACTTGCCCGGCAATCTTTTGAGGCGTGGAGGGATTGCAATTTGAATTGGTGGAGAGAGTACTTGAACTGAAGAGATTATGACTCCTTCAAGCGTCAAAGGGAGGCAGAATAGCACATAATAATAATAATAATAATAATAATAATAATAATAGTAACCTGCATTTATATGGAGTTTTAGGCTTTGCAAAGTTCTGTACATGTTATCTCATTGGACTTTCATAACAACCCTAGGAGGTAAGTGCTATTGTTATTACCCCCCCATTTTACAGATGAGGAAACTGAGGCTAAGCGAGTTTAAGTGACTTGCCCAGGGTCAGATGACACACAAAGCGAAGCTTGAAGTGGTGGAGGGGGAAGGAGGGTGCTTGGTTAGGGGGTTCCGTTGGCAGGGGCAGGGCAGCTTGTGAAGAGCAGGTGGAGAGGAAGATGTAGTGAAATAGACTGGTGAGGAGGGTGAGCTGTGTGTGGGGGAACGGTGGAGCCAACTCCAACTGGGAGAAGATGGTTACATTTTCAGTGTGGATAGTTACACCGCCAAAATCAAGAATGCTACATATCAGAGCTTGATTTACTGACTGTCTAGACTTAAGAAAGAAATAATGCAAATTAAACTTAAAAATGTGCCCTCCCAGCTCTGACCTTCCCTGTTCTAAGGCCCCTCCCAGCTCTGACATTCTACAACAACTGTACTCCTGTATGAGTCTGAGTGACTTAAAGATCGAAAGGGAAGCCTCCCTCACAAAGAACCCGCCAGCACAACTTCCTCAGACACAAGTCAGCCACACTCACCTCATTTCTTTTTTGATGTAGTTCCTGCTGTCAGCAGATCAGGGAAATGGGGTAGATAGAGTTTGCCTGGATTTTTAGCAAAGGGATTGATAGTCTCTCTTATATATTTGTGGACAAGAGGAAGTTATATGGATAAGCTAGAGGTGTCAAAATTCTCTATCCACAGGCTACACACCAGCAAAACTCCCCAATGCAGCCTGGCCCAGATTAAAATGTAATTGAGAAATGTTTAACAAAATAAATAAAAATTCAGCACAGTATAGATAATGTTAGTTTGTGGTTTTCTAAGTCAACATGTAGCTGCAGCGATCCCTTCTATTTTGAGTTTGGCATACTGGGCTAGACTATAGTATAGTTAGGTGGGTGACTGAATGACCAGACCCAAATTACTCCCAATGATTAATTAATAAGTCAATGTCAATAGGGTAGGTCTATAATGGGGGGCCCCAAGGATCTGTGGTCGGCCCCACGAAGTTTTACATTTTGGTTGGTTGTTGTCCATTTTCAAAGAGGACCCATATGACACCGTTATGTTATGGTCGAGGTTTAGTGTGTCTGACTGGCTGACCAGACTAAGACGAGCTCAGAAGGCTCTGCCATATGCTGGGCACAAATAGCCCATGTGAACATTCGGAGTTTCTATGGCAAGGTGGGATCCTCACTTGCCGGGGTAAGTAGGCCAGGGCTGGCTGAAACAGACAATGTTTAGGGCACCTTTTCTAGTCCCTTCCTCACACTAGGAAGTGAGTAATTCAGTCCTTCAAAAAGGCTGCTCAGACAACCAGGGGCTTCCAAATCCCACTGCTGCTTCAGTCCATTGAGAAGATGACCCTATGGCCTAGACTGCCTGTGTGCAGGCTTGTGTCTATACCTCCCAGTGTATCTGCACCTGCTGTTTCTTCAGTTGCCTATGGCCATAGAACTTTGAGGTTGGTAAAAAAAAAAAATGGTAAAATGCTATGGGTGCTGTCTTTTGATTCGCACATAAATCGGATTTAAGTGAGACAGGGCTGCACAACGCCCTCAGCCTCATTCTCTCTTCCAGTGTCATCAAAGTCCAGCGGCGAGCCAAAAGTCGGGATGACTTTCAATGGTGGGGATGCAGTGGATGACCTTGGCATCGTCAATGTCTGACTAAGTTCTGAGCACTCCGTAGCATCTGCTTCCGCTGCCTTCATGGCCGCTGGAACAAATGCTCTCATCTGCCCATTGTGCCATAGGGAGTCTTCACATGCTTGGGGTAGACAGCACTCTGATGCACTGGTGGGCTTGAGACACCTCGGTTATCCTCCGCATGGTTTAGCCTGTCTGCCCACTGGGTTTTACCGGGATGTGCTCACTGCCCATGCTGCAGCTTCTTGGAGCCCCAGGTGAGAGTTGGGTGACAGGTGGACCCCAAAGGTAGATGAGCAGTCCTGAAAAGGTCTGGGCAAGCCCTCCCAGCAGAGGTTTTGGTCCTGCCCGAACACTCCATACACCCCCGTTTTACATTTTATTGATGATTTGGATGACGTTATAGATGGAATGCTTCAACATCCACAGGGACAAAGCTGAGAGGGTTAACTTACATATTAGATAATGGAGTCAGGGTCCAGTCTTAACATCCTAGGATGTCGGGCCTAGAGGACAGAGGTCTGGGCCTGGGGTCATCTCCAAGGACAGCTTCCTGTTGTAAGCTCCCCATCATCGCTGGTCTTCAGTCAGAGGCTAGGGCCCCTTGTCAAGGATGTTGGACAGGTAGGAGATGGATCAGCTGGTCTCTGAGGGCCCTTCCAATGCTGATGTTCTATAACGTTGTGATGATGGTAGACCCCTCCTCAATTTCCTGGCTTGTTTTTTTTCCGGGAGTAACGTCTCCCTGCCTGGTAGATCCCATGCCTTGGCATCTGATCCCTCCAGGCTTATAAGAGGTACCGTGGAACATTAGAAAGGCTTTGAGCAACCTTAGATAAAGTCACTTCCTTTTCCTATACCTCAGTTTCCTCATGCAAATGAGGGGATGGGTGGTTGGGAGGGTCCCTTAAGCTCTAGATTTATGATCTTAGGATACCACAATAGAACCTGGGGAAATTTGTAGGCAGTGGCTCCTTTAATTGTTGTGTATCAACTCAGCTCAGAGACCCTGCCCCTCTGGGGCCAGGAGTACAAGAGAGCAGGACCTTCGGGAAGGAGTCCAGAGAATGCTCCGCTGGCTGGGGTCACGTTCCCAAAGTCCCAAAGAACTCTCTCCCACCCACAGCCCTGAGCTGAAAGGAAAACAGCCAGCTGTGGGGTGAGGCTCCTCCACACTTCAGGCCCCACCTCTCCTCCCTGTCTGGGCCATCCTCAAGGCCCAGGTCAAAGACCCTTGAACAGGCTGTTTCTCTCCCCAGGAAAGGGTCAGAGCCCGACCTCCCCAGTATCAGACCTTGCAACCCTGCTGGGAGAAATGGGCTCAACTGACGGACCCCACTGTGTCCTGGTCCCACCCATGGTCCCTTTCCCACATGAAGCTTATCAGTCACCACTGAGCCTCTCTCCTCCCACCCACCTATGGCATGGGGAGGTGGGGATGGGGCAGAGAGCTTCTCTAGGTATCGAGGAAGAAGAGAACAAAGACACCTGGGTTCATAGCCCAGTGCTGCCATTTATACCCTGGAGGGCCTTGGGTAAGCTTAACCCGGCTGAGCCTGCTTCTCCCTCTATAAAGTGAGGAGATGCAACTAGCTGGTTCCTAAGGCCCCTTCAGATTTTAAACTCCACATTCTAACATCCTTTGCCTTGGGACTGGAGCCTGGCACAGGTGGACGAGAAGAATGAGCCATTCCCTCTACTTGTCCATACCCACAGCAGCTCCTCCAGGGGTGTTAAGACCCTGATCCCTAGAGGAGGAGAACCTGTGATGCAGATATAGAATTCTAGGAGGAAACTGAGGCTCAGAGAGATGATGGGACTTGATCCTAGAACTCAGAGAGAATGAATGGCAAAATCAGGGACCAGAATGCAGAAATCCTGACTCCTAGCCAAGGCTCCTCCCAGCAATATCATCTAGTCCAAGCTATTAAATTTACAGAAAAGGAAACTGAGGCTCAGAGGAGAAAACTGGCTTGCCCCAGAACACAAAACAAGAATGGGACTCCAAGCCAGAAATCCTGACTTCTGGCCCAAGGCTCTTCCCTGTAGAATTACAGATTAAGGGACCTTAGAGGCCATTTACTTCATCCTTCCCCATTCCCCCATTGCACAGATGAGAAAACTGAGGCTCAGGAAGGGATTAGAGCTGGAAGGGACCTTAGAAGTTATCTATTCCTACTCCCCTCTTTTACAGAAGAGAAAACTGAGGCCCAGAGAATCATTCCCTCTACCCAAAGTCACAGAGAGAAATGACATAGTCACTTGGCTCCAAAGAAGAGGAATCACAGAACTGTAGAGCTGGGCCTGGAAGGATTCTGAGATCATCCAGTCCAGCCTCTGCACTTTATAGATGGAGAAAGTGAAGCCCAGAGAGTACAAGCTATTTGTGGAAGGTCACACAGTAAGTTGGGGCAGAGCCAAGATTCTCACTGGGGTCCCTGACTCCAGGCCACTGGTCTTTCAATTATATTATAAAGAAGAGGAAGGAAAATAAAAAAGGAAGGAAAAGGAGAGAAGGAGGAGAAGAAAGAGAAGGGGAGGGGAGAGAATAGGGGAGAAGAGTACCAGGACAACAGGAGGGGAAGGAGGAGGTAGGGAGGAGGAGGTGGAGAGGAAAGAGAAAGGGGAGAAGGAAAGGGGCTCAGGAAGAGGAGGGAAGATGGGGAGAATACAAAAGAACAAGAAAAGGACAAACGTTTTTGGAAGAGGTGGGGGAGGAGAGGAGGGAAAAGCAGTGCCCTGCCCAGCGAGGCTAATTCCAGACCCTGAGGGTGGGTTGGGGGGACCAGGGTCCGTAGTCTCCTACTGAAAGTGAAGCAGCCCAGCAGGCGTTCAGATATCCTGTTGCTTGCTGTAACCCAATGCCAGCCCTGGCTCGAGGAAAGCAGGGGTGGGAGTGGAGGCCCAAGGAGTGGGCTGTTTATTGGGGGAGGGAGGAGATGAGTCACCGGCCTGCACAGTTCACTCCAGTCCCGAGGGCCTCGGCAAGGCTGTTGCTTTGATGGAGTGATGGACAGAGCGTCTCCTCTGTCCAGTGTTTGGGGCTCCTTAAAGCACAGCCTTTCTGCTTGACGTGGCCCCAGCCGGAAGGCAGGGAGTGGAGTCCAAGTAGGGACTCCTTCGACCCAAGTACATCCACTTTGTTCCCCTGTGATTTCCTTGTGCCAGAAGCACAGAACGTCCCACTGACTGAAGAGCCATGGATGGGGGCAGGGTGGTGAGCATGGTATGTGTCTGGGGTGGGGGGTGTGGACCGCAAGGTCATAGATTACAGAATACTGAGGTCATCTCATCCGGTCCATTTTACAGATGAGGAAACTAAGGCCCAGAGAGGCTAGATGGCTTGCCCTGGGTCACACAAAGTAGTAAGTGGCAAAGTCAGGATTTGAATCCAAGTCCCACAGTCTCAAATATAGTTGTCTTTCCAGGGATGTGGGGATCTCTCTTCCCACCATGGGTTACCCCTCAAGTCATCCTGTGCTCAGACACAGCCCTAGAATGCAAACTCAGAAGTCAAGAGGAGCAGAGGTAAGAAGACCTGTGTTTGAGTATAGGAACACAATCGAAACAAAGGAATTTAAAGGCAAAATGCAGAACACCTGACTTCTGGGCTGAGACTCTTCCCAGGAGGATCATAGATTGAAAGCTAGAAGTGACCTTAGATGTCATATAGTCAGCTGCCCCCACCCACCCATTTTACAGATTGGTAGATGAGGAAACTGTCAAACATAGAAACCATCTAGGACAGATAAGCCAGGAGAAACTAACAAAACCATCAAAAAATGAGAAACGGACAAGGAAAACAGCATGTACTCCATTGACTTGAATGAACCACTGTCAAGTATGGGATAAAGATGAAGGGAGAAAATACAAAGGAAGAATAAATAGGGCTGGTCCCGCCTCCCTCAGCCTATAAAGTTTACAAACAAGCCTGCGGGGTAGGGAGAGCGGTCATTTTCACAGATGAGGACGAGGAGGCTCAAAGTGGCCAGTATCACCTAGCTAGTTAGTGCCTGAAACAGACTCGAGCCCAGGTTCCTGGGCTCTTTCCACCTTCCCTTGGTAGCCTGATGTGGCCTAGTCTAAGGGGCAACCAAGCCTCCTCTTTCCAAAGTTTCTCCTGCCCCTTGGGGGAGGAGGTAGAGAGCCGGGAGGGATCTGCCAAGTGGAAACAATGAGTTAACGGACCTTTCACAAGCAAAATGGTGCCTCCCTGGAGTGTCCACTGCCCGAGCTGAACCCTGTCACCTACAATCATACAGTCGAATGTTGGAAGCTGGAAAGTGGAAGCCAGCCCACCCCACTCCTTTTACAGAAGAAGAAACTGAGGCCCAGAGAGAAGGAACTTATCAGAAGTCATATGATAGCTATTTCTAAGGTTCTTCCCAGCTCTGACATTCTATGTTCTAACATCCTATGTTCTAAGGTCCTTTCCAGCTCTAATCTTCTATGTGTCTAGGTGCTATCCAACATTAGAACATTAGGACATTCTGTGTTCTAAGGTCTCTCCCAGCTCCAGCTTATGTTCTAAGGTTCCGGGTTCTAAGATCCCTACCACCTCTAACATTCTATTCTAAGTACCGTTCTAAGATACTTCACCACTCTGACATTTTATGTGCTAAGGACCCTCTCAGTTCCAACATTCTGTGTTCTAAGGTTCCTTCTAGCTCAACATTCTATATTCTAGGGGTCCCCTCAGTTCTGACATTCTATGTCCTAGAGTCTCATCCATTTCTGACATTCTGTGTTCTAAGTTTTCTTTCAGCCTTGCTATTTCAAGTTCTAAAGGCCCTCCCAGCTCTGATATTCTAAGTATTAAGATTTTTTCCAGCTCTGACATTCTATGTGCTAGGGACTCTCTCAGCTCCAACATTCTATGTTCTAAGGCTCTAAGTTCTGGTATTCTATATTCTGAGAGACCTCCCCCCCACCCCCGCACACACACACACAGATCTAACATTTTATGTCCTAAGGTATCTTCCATTTTTGACGTTCTGTGTTCTATGTTCCCTTCCAGCCTTGCTATTCCAAGTTCCAAGGTCCCTCTCAGCTTTGACGTTTCTATGTGCTTAGGTCCTTTCACGCTCTGCTATTCTATGTTCCTAGATCCTTTCCAGCTTTGATGTGCTATGATTCCTTTCCCGTAAAAGGAGGACAGCTCAGGAAAGTCTGAGGAGTGGGGCTTCCAGTCCCATATGCTAGGAGCCTGTGTGCCTAAATTGGGAGGCCCAACAACAGACCAGCAGCTGTCCAGAGCTGAGAAAGCCTGCAAGATTGGGGGGAGGGAAGGGACAGGAAGGGGCAGTGTTTTTCCCAGGGTTGCTTAGCCAAGAGAGACTTTCTCACATTCTTCAGCCACAGCTGGGGTCTGGACTCCTGATGTGGCTTTCCCAGACCCCTCCTTGCCCCTGTCTGCAGAGGAGTAAACAGCAAGGATGCTCCCTCTAGGAGGGTTAAAAGCAAGGGTTGGAAAGGGAGGAGTTTTATTGATCTTTCTGCTCGCTGGCCTGGGCTCATAGCTCCCCCCTCTGGCAGGGTTATTTCTCCTCTCCCAGGCTCAGTTTCCTCATTTGTAAAACAAAAAGGTAATGGATAAGAATCACAAGTTCATAGCCTCATAGAATAAGAGAACTTAGAGTTTCAGAAGGGACCTCAGAAGTTCATTTTGTCCAGTCCCCTATGTTTAGGCATGCAGCGGAAAGAGTCAGTCTCAAACTCAGAAGATCTAGATTCATATTCTGGTTCTGTTGTTTATTTACTGATCTTTGGGCAAGTCACTTAGCTCTATGCCTCAGTTCCTTCATCTACAAAATAAATAAGGTTGGGTAAGATCAGGGGTTCTTGACTTTTTTGTGGGTTATGACCCCTCTTGCAGTGAGTCTGTTGAAGCCAGACCACTGGAGATAGTGGGTTTCTCTTCATAGGAGGTCTTTAAGCAAAGACTGGTGGACCAGCTGATTCCATTTTGAGCATGGGTACAACTGGATGGCCTCTGACCCTTTTACCAGTTCTAAGATTCGGCGGTACCAGAAGACCTTTCCATCTTCACTTCCCATTTTCTTACACTTACTCTATATTCCAGCCAAAGTGGCCTATTAGCCATCCCCCAAATACATTACCCCACCTCCCATCTCCACATATTTGCACGAGCCTTTTCTCCTGCCTAGAACATGAAGCTTCCTTATCTCCATCTTTCAAAATCCTTGTCTTCCTTTAAAATTTACTACTACCTCCCCAATGAAATTTTCCCTGATCCCCATAGTCTCTCCTTCCTATATTTTCTTTGGTATTATACTTTTTGTGGGTTTGTTGTATCCCATCAATAGAATGAAAGCTACCTGAAGACAGGGACTGTTTTGCTTGTCTCCTTGTATCCTCAGGGCACAGAGTAGGTGCTTAACAAATGTTTCTTATCTGTTCTTACATCTACAGCTGGAAAGGATCTTAGAGATCATTGAATCCAAACCACTCATTTTACAGATGAGGAAACTGAGGCCCAGAGAGGTTCAGTGATTTGCCTAGAGTCACACAGCTAGGAAACACCTGAAGCACAGTTGAATCGATCTTGGAACCACTCTCTTGGATTGAATTGAATTAAGGTTGCTTACACTGGGGTATCTGAAGCACAGTTGAACCTGGTCTTTGGAATTTCAAGTTTAAGTCCACTCTCTTGGAGCAAACTGAATTGACTTAAACTTAAGTCATAAGGACTTGTAAAAAGTAGGTGATTAATAAATGTTTGTTGAATTGCTGAATTGAATTGACTCCACCCACATTGTTTAACAGATACCTTGATAACCAGTGATTTCAGCACAAAGGTAGGCCTGCAGAAAAACCAAGAATGGTTAGAGATCATTATCACAGAATCACAGAATCTGAGAGTAGGGAGGTAGTTCAGGGGCCAGCTAATCCCACTCATTCGTAAAAGGAATCCCTCCCTCCCCCATGCGTGATTGGCCAAACTCTTCCTTTTTTGGGGGGGGAGCAAGGCAATTGGGGTTAAGTGACTTGCCCAGGGCCACACAGCTAATAAGAATTATATGTCTGAGGCTGGATTTGAACTCAGGTCCTCCAGTGCTCTATTCACTGCACCACCTAGCTGCCCCAAGCCAACCTCTTCTTGAAGACTTCCAAGGAGGGAGAGTTTACCACCTCCTGTGGCAGCTCATTCCGCTTTGGGACAGCTGTCATTGCTAGAAAGTTTTTCTTGACACCAGGCTTAATTTCACCTGTTTGCAGTCTCTGCACATTGCTTCTGCTTCTGTCCTCCAAGACTGAGTAGAACACGTCTAATCTCTCTTCCATATGATAGCCCTTCGCAGTTAATGAGTCCCTCCACAAATCTCTTCTCCAGGCTAAGTAACCCGAGTGCCTTCCACTGATGCCCAGCATCATTATCTCAAGGCTTTTCAGCATCCTGGTTACCTTCCTCTGGACACTTTGCAGCTGATCGATGTCCTTCCTAAAATATAGTCAAGTGGAGTCAAATCAAAAAGCATTTATTAAGTGCCTACTATATACCAAGCACTGTACTAAGTGCTGGGAATACAAAAAAAAGCAAACATAATAAAAAACACAAAGTGAACATAATTCTTCAGGTGCAATCAGACTAGGTCAGGGTATAAAACAGAAAGCTGCCAAAAACTTGTAAACTTGAGAAATCCTTCAAAAAAGAGTCTAAAGGCACTGGGTGAAAGGCATTGGGCAAGCACCCAGCAACATCAGAAAGAATGAAACTGACTGACTACATTAAACAGGCAGGAAACTACTGGCCATAGATGCTGGAGTCATTATAACTGACAGTCTAGATGCAATCAGATTAACCATCGGAGCCCAAAGGTCCAGATCAATGCCAAATTAGAAAGAAAAATGAAGGTGTTCTGGAAGGGGACAAGCATGTGATAACAAAAACACTAAGTGAACTATTTAAACTGTTGACTATAAAACTGGGAAACAGACAAACAAAAAGATATTGGTTCTTATTATTACCATTTCTTAGAAAAGTCCTTAGGATCATAGATTCAGAGCTCTAAGGAACTTCCAAGTCATGAAATCTAATCCCTTCATTTTTCCTAGGAGGAATCGGAGGTTCACAGACTTGCTTTGAGTCACCCAGATAGTAAGTTTCTGAAGTAGAATTTGAATCCAGATCTTCTGACTCGAAGTCTACCACACCAGGCTAATCACCACAAAAAGGAGGTCAAAAGAGCCCATAAACTACCTCAGCCAGCAGATACTTGATCTTTTTTTAAAAAAATGGAGAGACTTGGTAGCCAAGAGCAATGCCAATTTACAGCAGAAACTCATTTGCACACAAGCCATACTTCATGGAGAAGAAAGAACCAAGATGATGAATCATTGATAGTATTCCCTTACAAAGTAGTGAAAAAACAGCTGAGGAAAAAACAAGAAAACAGAAGGCTTGACATAATCCCCAACCAAGCCAGATCAACCTAAGAGAACAGAGAACAAGAAGAGAAATAGAACAGTTCTGCCGGGGATTCTCATGCCCATAGTAGAGCCTACCTCTTCCAAACCTATGGGGAGAATGGCAAAACCAGCTATGAAGATGAAGTCTGGGGAAGAGGCTGGTTATATCACATCACATACACACAGGAGGAATCCACACCAAAGGTGGCAGACTTAAGGGCTCTTGGGGTTCATTTTCAAGATTAAAAAAAAAGGTCACCAAGAATTAAGCCAAATGCCCATTTTCTCATCTCCATAAAACCTTTATAGAAGTGTTCTAAGCACCCATTAAAGGTATCTTTGATTGTTACGGTTGTTTGTCCTCTGTTCTTGAAGAGGACCATGATATCAGGAAGGTGACGCCATGACATGCAAGGGAATTGGATTTAAGTGAGCGAGGGCTGTGCAAAGTCACCAGCCTCGCTTTTTCCTTTGGAGCCATTCTGGTATCCTGGATGAAAACATAAGGAAGGAACAGGTAGTCTTTCTCGGATGACTTTCCATAGCAGACCAGATCTTTACAGTAACACAACTGAGAGGAATAAAAGAAGGGCAACCCTGTGTGAATGATATTGGTTGACTGCCTACAAAGGAGTTTAACTTGGTATAAATAAAATGGACTCTCAAAGGCTCTCTTCCCCAAAAAGGGATCTTCCATTCACGTGTTAAAATCAATCGATATCTGATGTCAGAGGAGATCACCAGACGACTTTATTTATGATCCACTAAATATTAACATCAAATGAGGGAAACGCAGGTTCATGTAAGGCACACACCATGGTAATGAAGGATGTCCTATGTTGACCCAAATGAAAGAAGGACATATACTGGTCTCCTTGCTGTTCCTCAGACAACACCTTCCATCTCCTGACTTCCTGCATTTTCACTGACTGTCTCCCAAGTCTAGAATGTTTGCCCTCATCATCTCTGCTTCCTGGCTTCCTTCAAATGTCAGCTAAAATCCCATCTTCCATGAGAAGCCTTTCCCAGTCCCTTATTACTTCTGACATTATTATGTATAGTTTGTACATACATGTCTGTTTGCATATTGTCTCTCACATTAGACTGTGAGCTCCCTGAGAGTACAGACTGTCTTTTGCCTTTCATTGTCCTTAGCACTTAGCACAGTGCCTGGCTCCCGGTAGGTGCTTACTGACTTGACTACCTGGTTATTTTACATGTTGTCTTTCCCATTAGATTGTAAGGTCCTTGAGGAAAAGGATTATGCTTTTGTCGGTCTTGCGACACTGCCCCCACTCTGATGCAGATTCTCATTACCTCACACCTGGACTATTGCAGTAGCTTGCTGGTGGATCAGTCCGCCTCAAGTCTTTCCCTGCTCCAATCCATCCTCCATTCAACCACTAAAGTGATTTCACCCATACCCCCTACTCAATAGCTCCCTATTGCCTCTGGGATCAAATTTAAAATATTATGTTTGGCGTTCAAAGTTCTTCATCACCTAGCCCCCTCCTACCTCTACAATCTTTTTACATCTCACTCTCTGTCACTGGCCTCCTGATCATTCCTTGAACAAAACATTCCATCTCTCAGTTCTGGGCATTTTCTCTGGCATCTCCCAAGCCTAGAACGCTCTCTTCCTCTGATCTAATTACACCTCTCTGGCTTCCTTAAAGTCCCAACTAAAATCCCACCTTTTATTGGAAGTCTTCCCCAAGCCCTCTTAATTCTAGTGCCTTCCCTCAATTAATTATTTCCTATTTATCCTGTATATTGCTTGCTTTGTATATATTTGTTGCATTCAGTGTCCTCCATTAGATTGTAAGCTCCTTAAGGGCAAGGATTGCCTTTTGCCTCCTTTCGCACCCCCAGCACTTAGCACAGTGCCTGGCACACAGTAGGTGCTTAATAAATGTTTATTGATTGATTGCATCCTCACACTTTTAACACAGGGTCGAGTACACAATGCTGGCTAGCGTGATGATTGACTGAAACCCAGATCTTATGGCAGCAGGACTGGTTTTCTTCCATATCAGGCCCTGGCCAAGGTTCCTTGCTGAATTCTCTGACAAACGAACAGAGTCTGTAGTCAATTAATTACCCTAATGCCTCCTTAGCCTGGCTCACCCAAGTCTGTCCAAATGCAGGGCTTTTGAAAGCAGCTGTCACAAGGATGGGTGACGCAAAGTCGCCATCTAGTGGCAACATCTGGAGCTAAGCTTGCTTTCACCCAATGATTTCCTAGAGGAACACAAAGCCAAGATGGAGGTCTTTCAGGGGCAAAAAAAGGGCCGAGATGCAAAGGGGAGAGAACCGTCCAGAATCCCTGAAGCTTGAATTGGGAGCCTGAGAATTCTACTTGCAGAGTGAAGCCAGAGTAGCATAGGAGGGATCAGCCTGGAGTTCTTACCTCAGCGGTATATTTTGGCCCGTACCGTCTACATCATAGAATGATGGACCAGAGAATGAGAAAGCTGGCAGGAGTCTTTGAACAGGAGAAAGTCAGATCCAGGAAGGATGTTAGAATGCAAAATGGTAAACCACAGAATGAACTTAAAGATCACTTAGTCCAACCTCTGATTTTATGGTTAGGGGAAAATAAATCTCAAGGTGATGGTTATTCGCCCAAGGTCACATGAGGTTAGGTACTCCCTATCCTATAGGCAATGGTGAGCCATTGAAGGTTTAAGAGCAGAGAAATGATGTGGTAAAAGGTGAAGGTTCCTTAAGGACCAGGACTATGGTTTTTCTTCCGTTCATGTGCCCCTAGAGTACCTAAAACTGGGCTGCCCTTACCACCTCAGAGGCTGGGAATGCACTACTCTGCCCCATCTCCCTCTACTGAACTCTCTCCTTTAAAGGCTAGGACTTAGCTAGGTTGGTCTTGAGACAACAGCTTCATGGTCCAGGATGGTCCCTGGAGTCTTTCTCGCTTGGTGGAACCTGCCAACACTTGAAGGTTGCTTTTGAAAGAGTAGCTTCCCCTCCACACATAAGAGGCGGATGTCAGTGGAAGATTAGTGCTGATGAATAATTAATAATAATGCCTGGCATTCTGACAGCTCTTTAAAGTTTCTGAAACTCTTTCTCCTCAACAGCCCTATAGGGAGGGAGGATGTGAGTCATTATCCCTATTTCACAGATGAGGAAATTGAGGCTCAGAAGAGTGAGGCAATTTCCTTCCATTCCCCCAGCTAATGAATGCTGAAACAGGCTCTTCTAGCGACCCTCAGACTATGAAGCGGTCACAGTCAAGTTCAAGGGACCACACTAATGTAAGTAGAAAAATAGCCAACAGTACAGGGCAGCACATGCCAAGTGCTAATTACAGGGGCAGATCAATGAATCAGAGACTTTGCTGGCAGCATGCCTGTGAGATAACTAGCATGGCAGCTGGAGGGCTAGAAAACCTATCTGGATGATACTTACTGACAGCCAGTGGAATGGAGCATAAAGAAGGCAGACTTGGGAGAAACCTGGCTTCCTCTTCTGAATCCCAGCGCTTAAAAGCTGTGTGGTCCTAGGCAAGTGGTTTGCCTTCTCTGAGCTGTGGCTTCCTCCTCCATGAGTTTGGGATAATAGGATCCTAGATCTCGAGCCAAACACACCTCAAAGTCTAACCCCCTCATTTTACAGGTGAGGAAACTGAGGCCCAGAATGGGGGAGTAGTCAAGCAGGGCTGCTTGCATTTCCTACCACCCAGGAAATGTGAAGAAAATACTATAGGAATATGAATTATTATTTTGGAGATGTTCGTGGGGGGAGGGGGGAAGCCTCCAAAAAAGGGTTGCTTCAGCCAGGCTAACTTGTTGGCTTCCTGTGTCAGTAGGGGCAGGTGTTTTCTGATGTCAGACTGCTCCAAACAGAATATTGTTGGACCCTAAGACTGGCTGGATGCTTCCCCTCAACTTCAGAAATCAAGCCCACAACAGGCCAAAGAAAATGGAAGAAAGAGTTGGGCCTTTGATCAGCCTCGGGCAAACATCTCTTCGTGACCTTTCATCAAGTCAGGAGTTATAAGGAAGATGAAAAATAGGAAGGTGCTTCTTATTGGTATACATTTGATTTTTTTCTGTAAAAGAGGCTCATGGAAGGCAGGGGGTGGGGGCAAGAGGAAACTGAGGCTCACACAGGGGAGGCGACTCGTCTCACTTTACAGGGGTGGTAAGATAGGAACTTAGGTCTCACAAATCTTGAACCAATGCCCTTCTAATCACACTACCCTGATTCCCACATCAATAATAAGTATTATAGGAATACAAAGGAAGGAAAGGTCATGGCAGGCAGGATGGGTCAAGAAAGGCTTCATGATGAGTTGAGACTTGAATGGGACCTTGAGGGATGAGCAAGAATTTGACACAGAGATAGGGCGGGATGGCATATTCTACTTGCTTCTGTGGCTAGTGGGGTTTAGAGTTTTCTTGTTTGGAAAAGATAAATGTCTCCACTCCCAACATCCTCTACAAAATTGCTGAAAAGGTTTTGTGGACCTGTGGACTCAGATGGTACAGTGGGTGCAGTACTGGACCTGGAGTCAGGAAAACTCTCCCTGAATTCAAACCTGGCCTCAGATACTTACTAGCTGTGTGACCCTAGGCAAGTCACTTCACTCTGTTTGCCTCAGTTTCCTCATCTATAAAATGAGCTGGAGAAGGAGATGGCAAACCACTCCAGTATCTCTGCCAAGAAAACTCCAAATGGGGTCATGGATGGCTGGACACAACTGGAAAAACAACTTACTAGCATAACAGAACTCAGTGGATGTGAGTGATCAGAACTTTTGACCTTGCACCTCAATCCTGGCTCTGGGTCCTCTTCTTTCTGGCTGAACTGGCTGATTATGTGCATACATGTTGTTTCCCCTGATGGAATGTAAACTCCTTGAGGGCAGCAACAATTTTAAAAAATCTTTTATCTCTAACACTTAGCACAGTTCCAAGAAGATTGAGGAAAGATAGATAGATATGGATAGAATGGATGGACAGATAAATAGATGAAGGGATGGATGGATGGATGGATAATAGATAGCTCTAGATATTTGCTTGTTGATTGATACATAGAGACACATGGGCCAGGGATTCAGGAAGGGAGAAGAAGGAAAAAGGAAAGAACCATTTCTGTTGGATCAGGTATTAATTCAATTAATTAAAATCATTTTGCCATAGGAATGGAAGGCAGGGGAAAATCAGCTTTCAGACATTCACTTGAGAACAATTGAGAGGGACAACCCAAGGGTTAGGATGGAGGGAGGGGGGAGTAATGGCCCAGAAGACAATCATTTTAACTGCTTCCAAACAAGCAACAATCAGCCTAAGAGAAGGAAGTGACTCAGCTGCCTAGTGAGTCTAGGATTCAGTCTTGAAGAGGTTGAGCAAGAGGCTGGTGCCAGAAGAGGGGTAGCCAGAAGGACCACAAGACGTGGCACACTCCAGGGGATGATCTGCATCGGCTTCTTTAGCTGCTTGGTTGACTGTACGGCTATGGCTGGGGTCTGAAAGCATAACTGGGCTAAATAGCCTCTGGACCTCTCCTATTTGCCCTTTACTAGTTATGGTTCTAGCTAACTAAAGTTACAGAGTGATGGACACAGGTGACATCTGAAAACCCTCAGTCTCAAATCCCTTTACCTTCCAAGAAAGTAACAATGGGGCAGCCATAAAGTATCTCTCTTCGAAGGTGTGTAAAGCACTTGGCTCATTATTCCTCACAGAAGAGCAAAAGGGAGTCAAGTATTATTATGCCCATTTTACAGATGGGAAAATTGAGGCATGGCGAGGGGAAGCGATTTGCTCGGGTTCATTCGGCCTCTACAGGGAAGAACTAGGAATAAAGCCCAGGTGTTTAGCACTCTCTATACAGAGCTCTTTATTAAGTAACCAGTTTGGGAAATCTGAAAAGGAAAGCAAAAACAAGACTCTTGCCCCCAGAGAGTTTTCATTCTATCAATAGAGAGAAAAAGAGAAAGAACAAATAAAATCAAATTGTGTGTAGAGGCAACAACAGTCCGAGACTTGGTTTCAGACTATCTGGGTTCAAATATCGTCTCTACCTGCTCTGTGATTCTTGAAGAGTTACAACTTCCACTCCATTTTAACTTCTTCATCTGTAAAAGTGGGGATTAATAATACCCATGCTCTGCATCTCTTTCTTTGTGAAAAACAAATGAAATAATGTGCAGGAAGCACAGCTGTTTTCTTTGCTAGTGAGAAGTAGGACAAAAGTTGCCAGCTTCACAGTACAACGAGTCGGGTATTGGGGGAAGTAGGACAAAGGTCTCTAGCTTCCCCAGCCCAGCTGGGCTACTTTCTAGTCTTCCTCAGAGGGTGATTTGTATGGTAACCAGGACCATCATGATTTTAATCTCTACCCAACTCCTTTGACAGTTTTGCTAAGTAAAAGTACCAGGATGATTTGTAGGGACTAGGGCTGTGAACCATGGGAATGATACGAGCTAAAAGGACTTTCTCACTATAAGTTTAGACTGAAGGAGTCTGAGTGACAGCAGGGGAATTCAGTTTAAAAGATAGACAAAAAGCTTTTCTAGGCACAAGCTGGCTGACTGCATATGGCTGGGGTCTGATAGGATAAAGAGCTAAATAGCCCCGGGTTCTATGATCAAGAAGAGTGATACATCTCTGCCCCTAAGGGGGAAGAGGCCACTCAGCTGCTAAAAACCAGCAGATGGCAACCAAGAACAACCAAAAGACCCGGCAGAGATAGCATCAGGGAATAGGGTGTTAGACCAGATCAAAAAAGGCCAGCTGCATCAGAGGCAAGGAAAAAAAAAAGGGGAGGGCAATGGTGTCGTAGAGATACTATTTTAAGGGTATGAGTTCTCTTGATGTTAAGTGAAGTGAGCAGAGCCAGGAGGACATCGTACACAAGTAACAACAACATTGTGCGACGATCAACTTTTATAGTCTTGGCTCTTCTCAGCAATACAATGATCTAAGATAATTCCAAAACACTCATGATGGAAAATGCTATCCACATCCAGAGAAAGAACTACGGAGTCTAAAGAAGCAGACTATCTGATCTTTTTTTTCTTTCTCACGGTTTTTCCCTTTTGTTCTGATTCTTCTTTCACAAAGACTAATGTGGAAATGTTTAATATGATTGTACATGTACAGCCTGTATCAGACTGCTTGCTGTCTTGGGGAGAGGGAAGGGGAGAGAGGGAGGGAGAAAAAAATTTGGAACTCGAAATCTTATAAAAGTGAATGTTGAAAACTATCTTTACATGTAGTTGGAAAAAATAAAATACTATTAAGTGTGTGTGAAGGGGGAGAATATGAGTCCTCCCAGCTATATATGTTCTCTGGTTTCCTATTCATGTGCCCCCTTGAGAGTCCCATTGAGGAATGCTCCCATGGTGAGAGACAGAATCTATCACGGGAGATGGGGACCTTAAACTGTGTGTAATCTGCAGGGATTTGTTGCTCAGAAATGTCACTACGTAAGACAGTGTTGTACATCCTTGAACAACATCCTGCTTCAAGAGAAGGAGAGTCAGAGCTCTTGACGCCTAGAAAAGTGAGAAGGAATGGACCCAGAGAGGAGATTTCATGGCAAATGGCTGGGGGCGGGGTGAGAAATGATCATGGGAAGGTCAAGGAGTAGTAATGAACCACACAATCAGGGACATGAAAAATTTCTTACCATAGGACAATATTTCTATATTCTCTATATTCTACAGAAATTGAGATCTTTAAGAGTAAAACACAACAGAAAAAAGGGATGGGGGGTGGAGCGAAGATGGTGGAATAAAAGCAGTGCCTTAAATACCTGTAAACAATGACTCTAAACAAATTCTAGAGCAGCAGAACCCACAAAAAGACAGAGTGAAACAAATTTCCAGCCCAAGACAACCTGGCCGGTTGATTGGAAAGGTCTGTTGCGGCAGGTTGGGAGAGGAGTGCAGTTCAGCATAGGCCATGCAGGCAAAGACAGGGCCCCAGTGAACCTGGAGCAGGCCTCAGGGGACGGAATCATGGACAGCTGCAGCGGTTTCCAGACTTCTCACTCCACAAACGCCAAAGACAACTTACAAGGTCAGTAGGAAAGGTCTGTTGGACCACGGTGAGAGAGGAGCTTGGTCCAGCCCCAGTCCCAGCTTAGCCCCGGGGTGGTGGCTGCTTCTGGACCTCTCAGCCCACAGATGGTGGGGGGATTGAGGGACTGATCAGAGAGAGATTGCAGGGATCTGTTACCTGGTGCTGAGGCAGGATTCTCTTGCTTTGCTTGAGCTCGAATCTGGGTCACAGTCCTGGGTGACAGCCCTGGGACGAGGAGGAGTGCTGGTGTGGTGGAGCTTGTAGTGGCAGTGGAGAGGGAATCCTCCTCAAAGTTCCAAGGCAGAAAAGAGTGCTTGTGGTCACTCATAGACCAGAGCACAGGCCAGGAAAGGAGTAAACACCTTGCATTCGATCACACCACCTTGGAAGAACTGAAAACTTACAGATCCCTAGAAGTGTCTCTGAAAATGGCTGCACAAAATCCCTGAAGCTTGGGACAGTACAGCCTCCACATTGGAAGCAGAGCCCTACCTTAACAAAGAGTTTACAAGTCAAATGATTGGCTGGGATCATGAGCAAACAGCACAAAAAAAGTCACACCATAGAATCTTACTTTGGTGACAAAGAAGATCAAAACATACAACCAGAAGAAGACAACAAAGTCAAAGCTCCTACATCCTAAGCCTCCAAGAAGAATATGAATCAGTCTCAGGCCATGGAAGAGCTCAGAAAGGATTTTGAGAAGTAAGTAAGAGAAGTAAAGGAAAAACTGGGAAGAGAAATGAGAGTGATGCAAGAAAATCATGAAAAACAAGTCAACAACTTGAAAAGAAGACCCAAAAAAATACTGAAGAAAATAACACCTTAAAAAATAGCCTAACCCAAATGGCGAAAGAGGTCCAAAAAGCCAGTGAGGAGAAGAATGCCTTAAAAAGCAGAACTGGCCAAATGGAAAAGGAAGTCCAAAAACTCACTGAAGAAAACTCTTCCTTAAAAATTAGAATGGAGCAAAAAGGGAGGGAGGAGGAAAGAGCTGCAAAGCAATAACAGAGGAACTGTTTAAAAGGAATCTCAAAACAGGAACTTAGAAGCTTTGATTCCATGAGGAATACAGATACTAAAGAAGTAAATAACTATAAGGGCTATGAATCAAAGAATAAAAGTTTAGAATAGACAGAAAGATAAGAGCACTAGTGAAGAAAAGAAGGGAAAGAAATCCTTCTCAGAAAATGTTATAGAAAATTTTAAAAATCTAATAAACAGGGAGGAGAAGAGGGGTTTTGCTTGACTACTTAACCGAGAGAAAAAAGGAAAGAATTTGATAACTAGATAAAGGAAGAAAGAAAAAGAATAACAAATTAAGCAAAACCCATTTTAAATTTAACTTAATTTTAATTAACCACCTCCATAAATGTTCCTTGAACACTTATATTTCTGGCATGTATCTTCTTTCCCACTGGTGGTATGGCAACCTGAGAGAGAGTATGTGCACATGTGTGTAGATTTCTTTTGTCACTTAATTTATTATGCTGTTTGATTAAGAATCTTTTGTTTTGAAATAATGCATTCCTCTGGTTGATTGGTAATAGAAACACATTGGTAGGGGCTTATAAGCTATGCATTTGTAAGAACGTTGGCCCACCATGAGCCTGGGGTAGCTTTTGGTGTGCCCACATGAGCAGGGGGTGGTCAGAGATGAAAAATATATAAATATATAAAAGTGCCTTGTGACTGTAAAGGTTTATATGAATTGATCTATATTTATCATTATGACACACACCAAGAGGATATGCAATGGACAGATCAATGGATGGGAAATCTAAGAATCTGAGATCAAAGCCTAGCTCTGTGACCTCGGCCACATTGCTTCTCCTTTCTAGAGCTCTGTTCCCTCAGCTACAAAATAAGGGAGTCAGAGAAGATGATCCTTCCAGTTTTAAATGTAAGTATAAATTGATGCAGCTAACTGAAGGGCCAAGATTGGACAAGGCAGGAAAGGCTAATCGGGAACAACACATTTCCTTGATTCGAACGTCAGAAACTCTGGGTGCTAGAGCTGAGAGGGGTCACAGATCTTCTCATCCAACTGCTTCATTTTGTAGAGGAGGAAACTGAGGGTCAGAGAGGGCTACGATTTGCCCAAAGTGACACAGAGAAAGTGGTAGTTGCAGAAGATCTCAAATCTCCTGATCCTATCCAGTGACCTAAGGCTTTAGCGATAGCTCTTAAGTCACTTCCTTTCATGTGTCCTCCTGTACTGTCTCCCACCTCAGGGCATTTTCCTTGGCCTTCTCCCTCCTCATCTCTGCTCCTGCCTCCCCTGGCTGCCTTCAATTCTCACTTTTTGCAGGCAGCTTTTCCCCATCCCTGTTATTTCGAGCACATTCCCTTTGTTGATTATTTCCTTTTTATCACATATATATATATATATACACATATATATATACATATATATATATACACACACACATATATATATATATATATATATCTCGAGAGTGTGCGTAGCTACTTGCTTACTGTCTTCCCCATTAGACTGTGAGTTACTTGAGGGCAGGGACTGTCTTTTGTCTTACTTTGTATCTCAAAGCACAGAGCCTTGCTCCGAGCATGTACTTAATGTTTATTGACATTGACTGACCGTAAGGAGTTCTGAGGGAATACTGGAGGCTAAGGATGGCCAAAGTCCCCTCCCTACCAGTGTCAAATCCCTACAGAAAACAAATGGGCCTCAGTCTCACACAAGGGAGTCATCTTCAGAGCCTCTCTAGAGTTGCATGACTTGGGTTTGAATTCTGTTTCCTATTACCTATGTTCTCTCGAGCAAATCACTTTCCCCCTCTCTGGGACCTCATTTCCTCCTATAAAACCAGAGGGTTGGCCTAGATTCGTTTTTATTTTTCATATGGAATGTTGTACTTCTGTCTCTGCACCTTCAGTGTCTAGCACACAGTTGATTGTTTAATCTTTTTTTCCTTTTTTTTTCTTTTTGGTGAGGCAAGCAGGGATAAATGACTTGCCCAGGGTCACACAGCTAGTGTCAAGTGTGTGAGGTCAGATTTGAACTCAGGTCCTCCTGACTCCAAGGCTGGAGCTAGATTGTTTAATCTTATAGGTTCCTTCCAGCTCATGATCCCATGGGGTGGATAGTGAGATGACTATGGGGCCTGGGGTAGAGCTATGTTGGATTCATTTGTCTATATGAACTCTGCACATTGCCTGGCACAAAGTAGATGTCTAATGAAGGCTTGCTCAATGGTAGCATGAATGCCTGACACCTCCTCAATTCTAGCAGAGCACCAGGGGCCTCGGGGTAAAAGCCTGGAATATTTAACACCATCTCCTTCAAAAGCTGGAATGGGGGGAATAGTTGGGGAGCCAGAGGGGAGAGGGGCTGAGTTTCTGAGGCTTACAGGTGCCTGGGTGAGACAGGGTGAGCAGTGCCTGGTCTGTGAGCTCAGACAGGGTTCAAGGCATGCTATCAGGGAGGGCTCCCCAGGGAACAGGAGGAGGAGGGAGGACGGGCAGCGGGGAAAGCTTTGCCTGATGGTTTCCAAGTTTCAGAAAGAAGAAAATGTGGCAGATGTAAAATTGACACTGAACTGTGAGGGTGAAATAGAGAAAGGTTCTTTCTAAATTTACCCAGAAATTCTGTAGGCAGCTCTCCTCGGCATGGGGCAGAGCTGCCTCCCTGCCACTCTCTCACTGTGTGTGTGGGTCTGGCCGGCTCCTCCCTTTCTTCTTCCTTCTCCCTATGTCTCTCTCCTTCCCCCTTCTCTCTTAGCCTCTCCTCTCTCCTCCTTTCTCTCTCTCTCTCTCTCTCTCTCTTCCTCTTCTCTCCTTCCTTTTTCCTTTCTCCTCTCCTCTCTCTCTCTCTTTCTCTTCCTCTTCTCTCCTTCCTTTTTCCTTTCTCCTCTCCTCCTTTCTCTCTCCTCCCCTCCTCCCTGCATCTCTTCTTCTCTCTTCCTATTTTTCTCTCACTTGCTCTCTTTTCCCCTCTTCTTCATCTCCCTTGCTTCCTCCATTTCCTGCCTCTCCTTTTTCTCTTCCTCTCTTCAAATCTCTCTCCTTTCCCCCATCTCACTCCTCTCTTTGCCTACTTCTCTCACAAACCCTCTCTCCCTACTTTCTCCCTCTCTCTTTTCCCCCTTTTCTTTCCCCTCCCTCTTTCTGAATTCTCCCTTTCTCCTCTCTTCTCTCTGTCTTTCTTTCCCCCTGCATTTCTCTCCTGTTTTCTCTTTCATCCTCCCTCCACTATCTTTGAACCTCTCCCCTTCCCCCTTTCTTATATCCCTAGCCCCCTAAACTTCCCCTCTCCCTTTTCCCTATATTCCTTTCAGCCTTAACTTTTCTCTTCTCTTCCCCTTTCCCTCTCTTCCTCCCTCCCGTATCTGTGTCTCTTCCCCCATCTCTCCTCCCCCTAGAATAGTCAGAGATACAATGCAGACACCCAGAGTGAGGTCTGGCTCTGGCCCCTCCTCCCCATAGCCAGGACACAGCTTTGGACTCAGAGCCCAGGGAGATGACTCAGACCTCAGACTAAAACATTTTCCTTTAATCCTCCCCCAGTGCCCTTGTCTCTGATGTCACCAGTGGCTGCAGCTCAGCTCGCCCCATGCTCAAGTCCATCTGTGGAAAGTTTGTTTGAGGCTGAGATCCCACCCAGATGCCACTCTCTCCCACCTCGATCCTGCACCCCAAGATTGAAGGCAGGTCCATGTGAGCCAGCAGCCCCCTTACCTAGATGTGCTGCGCTCCTGGGGTCCTGAGTCTCTGTGCCCAGAGGAGTTGGATCCTCCAGGCTGAGATCCTAATCAAGAGTGAATAACAAAAGACCCATGGACAAGCCTGTTTGGAGTGTTTAATCTCCCCTAAAATGGAGAGTAATTGGCAAGCAGATGAGAGACAGGGGAAGAAACAGCCGCTCAGTGGGGAGAAAACTGGCCGGGGGGCCAGAAGCCCTTGGCTGGCTGGGGAAATGGAGCTAAAGGAAAGTCACTTCTTGTGATGCTCTCTTGGCCACTTTATTTAGCTATAAAAAGAGGGGAGTCAGGCTTCATGACCTCTGGAGGCTCATTCCAGCTCTGATGTTCTGGAAGGACTGAGGATGATGGGAGGCGGCCAGTGAAGGATAGCAGAGACAGAGGAGATCTGGAGAGATGGAGAGGAGAGAGGAAGAGAAGGAGAGGACAGGGAAGAGAAAGGAAGAAAGGCAGGAGAGAGTAAGAGAGAGGAAGAGAGACATGGAGAATGAAAGTGAGGCAGGATTATACGTGGACTAAGGTAAAATTTTGAAAAAGGTCGTCTGACCTCAGTGGTCCTACTGGCCCTCACAGAAACACTATTCCTGGTTCTCTGGCTGTGGCTCTTCTCTCTCCTCACCAGTCAAAACATAGATAGGGAAATTGTTGTTTAGCCATTCTCAGTTGTGTCCCACTCTTTGTGACCCCATTTGGAGTTTTCTTGGCAGAGATATTGGAGTGGTCTGCCATTTCCTTCTCCAGCTCATTTTACAGATGAGAAAACTGAGGCAAACAGAGTGAAGTGACGTACCCAGAGTCACACAGCTAGTAAGAGTCTGAGGCTGTATTTGAACCCCTGACTCCAGGCTCATGGCTTGATCCACCCACTCAGGTATCAATGACTGATAAAGGGTCTGTCATAGAACTGTTAGAGTCTAAAGGAACTTCAGAAATCACCTAGTCAGAGAATCATAGATTTAGACCTGAAACAGACATCAGAGATCATTGAGTCCAATTCTCTGATTTTACATATAAGGAAACTGAAGCACAGAGAGGTCAAGTGACTTACCCAGGGCCAAACAATAAGTATCTAAGATGGGATTCAAACCCAGATACCAAGTTGCCTCCTAATCTAAACCCGTCATTTTCCAGAAGAGGAAACTGAGTCTCAGAGAGGGGCAGTTATGTGCCCAAGGTCACGCAGTGAGTCAATGGTGGAGGCAAGGCTCAAGTCCAGATATTCAGACTCCAAATTGAGTGCTTGTTTCAGACCATGGAGTCACCTCTGCCAAGGAAATTTACATTTTAGAAGGACTCAAAGGCTTTTACCGAAGGAAAGAAATCCCAAAGGTAGAATTATAAGCATTAGCCAGGAGGTAGAAGGGCACTTTGAGCTGCCCTGGGTGTCCCCTAACCTGAAAACACACTCGATAGGCAGCCATACCCTCCAGTTTCGCAGACAGTAACTCTGCGCAGGTGAAGAGGCAGGATGGTACAGGTTCTATCAGTCTCAAATGAATATCAGAATCAAGGGACCAGGAAAGCAACCTGGTAGAGTTAAAAGAAGCCTTGGGCTGGCTATCAGGAGACCTAGGTTTTAGAGCAGGCTCTGCCACCCACCACCTAGCTGGGCAATCTTGGACAAATCACTTCCCCTACACAGCATCAGTTTCTTATTCTGTAAAATGGGGCTGGGGTGGGATAGATAAGCTCCCTTTCAGCTCCAACATTCTATTTCCTAACATCCCATGTTCCAAGAGTCCTCCCAGTACTGGCATTCCATGTTCTTAGGTCTCTTCTTAGAAGTAGCAAGGTGGCACAGCTAGGTGGAAAGACTGCTAAGCCAGGAAGCAAGACTTGAGTTCAAATCCCACTTTGGTCACTTACTTGCTCTGTGACAAGTGGGCAAGCCACTTAACCTCTGCCTGCTTCTGTTTCCTCACCTGTAAAATGGAAATACTGATTGCACCTACCTCTCAGGGTTTCTATGAGGATTAAATGAGATAAAAATTATAAAACACAGTGTCTGGCACATAGTTGACACTTAATGCTTATTTCCTTCCCTCCCTCCCTATCTCTGTCTCTCCTTCTTTCCCTCTTTCTCCCTCTCTCTCCCTTTCCCTCTCTCCTTCTTCCTTCCTCCCTTTCCTTCCTTCCCTCCTTCCCTCTATCCTTTCTTCCCTTTTTCCTTCTCTCCTTTCTTCCTCCTTCCCTCCTTTTTTCCTTTTCTCCTTTCTTTGTTCCTTTTTTCCCCTCCTTCCCTCCCTCCTTCCTTTCTCCCAGCTCTAACATTCCGTGTCCAAGTCCTCCCCACCTCCCCAGTGGTCTATGTATTTTTGGACTGTAAGGTGCTCCCCTACTTCGAGGCAGGATTGCATCTATAAGCATTCTGGTTCCCAGGTTCCTTATTCCATTTTTAAAGGATTCGACAATTTCCCTTAGTGAGACTCTCCAAGGCTTAATAACCTTCTCTCCTGCCTGACACTTCTGTGGCGCATGTGTGTGTGTGGTGGGGTGGGGTTAGGGTTATTATTTTAGCTTTTTTTCTTTCCAATTTCAGCTGACTGCAGAAATTCTAAAGAACATCATAGGGAGAGTGCACTCCACAAAACAAAGATCATCAGTCTTCTTGCTGCAGATAACAAGATACTGGAGGGGGTGGGGGATCATGGAGGAGGGAGGAGAGAGACAGAGATAGAGACAGACAGAGG
>NW_020943070.1:6146301-6151107 GCF_900497805.2 Vombatus ursinus | reverse complement strand
GGGGAGAGAGAAGAGACAGAGACAGAGAGAGAGAGAGAGAGAGAGAGAGAAATGGAGAGAGAGACAAAGGACAGAGACAGAGGAAGACAAAGATAAAGGAAGACAAAGACATGGAAATAGACACGCGCGCGTGCGTGCACGCACGCGCGCGCACGCCTACACACACACACACACACACACACAGTGCGCACACGTCACCCCGAAGCAATTAGACTAAGGAACACCAGAAAACAGCCTCCGGTGGGGGGGTCGGGGTGGGAGCGGGTATTCTGCCACGCTGGGGAGGAATCCGATTTCGAGGCAAAGGAGAGCATTGCTATGATCTAATCCAAGCCAGTTATCTCAGAGATGAGAAAATCCAGACGCAGAGAAGATAAAGGGCTTGGCCAAAGTCACACAGAAAATGAGAAGAGCTGGGATTTGAACGCAGGTCCTCTGACTCCATACCCAGGGCTCAGTCTAAAGAACAGATTGCTATTTTTCCGACATCTTGATTTTTCATCCTCTTCCCCCTGTACCCCAGCCCATCTCTGCCTCTTCTTTTACATCTCAGCCCTGTCACTCACCAGTCTCACTTCAGATCCCAGATTCCTGGGTTCTGGGTTCAATCCTCTGCTTAATGAACGAATTCCCTCTATAGCATGGCTAGCAGTTTCTACTTGAACACTTCCAGGAATGGAGAACTCACCACCTCATTAAGCGGCCTACTCTATTACCCCTGACTTTGTTAGAAAGTTATTCTTTATGGGGGGGGGGGGCAAACCTCCTGCTTACTTCTCTCTCTGGAACTCTGGACTCTGTTCTACTTTTGGGGTGCCAAGCAAAACAAATATAACCTCTTTTCAATTCCATTCCATGAGGCAAAAGACCAACGATCTGGGCTAACTTCAGTTTTGTGTCTCTCCCAAACCCTAAGCCAAGTTCTCATTCCATGGTAAATTGCCAAATTCTGCCTGTCCATTCTTTGAATTCTCCTCAAAGAGAAAGACGATGCCCCCCAACAGATGCCCATTAGACACCTTCATAGAAAAAGTGGATTTTTCTACATGGTTGTAGTGAGAATGCCCCCATTGACTGTAGCCCCCTCGATGCTCATTGTGGTATAGGCCAACAATCCCACCACTGTGAGACTTTCAGCTGTGATCTGGAAAACTCTGGCCCTCCTGTCCTTACTGGTTGGGGGAATGGGGAAGAGGGACATGCTTCTAACCAAAGCAGAATGGGAAGGTCCAAGACTAGGAGCTACTTTGAATGAGAAGAAGTCAAAAGTAATTGAAGACCATCCCTACTGCTCACATTTCTATGACTATTTAATCATATATATTATCTTATGCGATCATCTTAACACTCCAACGAGGTAGGTGCTATTGCTATGTCCACTGTACAGATGAGGAAACTGAGGCTGATTCCTACTGGGATTCCTACTCTCAAGGAGCTCCCAGTATGGTTAGAGATACACAAAAAGGTCAAGATCCCCCATAGAAAGCATGGTACAGAAGTACAATGTCAAATAAGGGCTGTCAGAGATCAGGCAGGGAGAGATAACTATGGTGGTCAGGGGAGGCTTCCAGGAGATGGCCCTTAGGAGGATCAGGAGGGCCCGGGTAAGGACGGAGAAGGACGGAGCATCTCTTTACCAGAGTTAAGACATCCTCCAGGACATTTTAGGAGGCTGGGAGCACTTGTAGGTCAAGAATTTGATATATCAGGTTAGTTACTGGGCTAAGGGATGGAAGAGAGATGGAGGAGAGAAGAGGCAGAGACGGGATGAGGATGGAAATCAGAATGTTTGCAACTACTTTGGAGGAATGCCCCTGAATAAGACCCCATGCCACTAACTTCCATGTGATCTCTCTGGGTCTGTTTCCTTGTCATTAAAATAAGGGGCTTGAGCTCTGTGTCCACCAACATCCCTCCTAGCCATGACATTTTATATAAGAAAAGCAACATAATAGCTAACTTTCTTCCTAGAGTTAGGAAATCGTGGCTTTAATTCGCACTTCAGAAAATTATTTGCTTGGTGACTTTGAGAAGTCTTTAATATCCCTGGGCTTCAGAATTCTCCTCTACAAAACAGGGATAATAATATCCATGATTTTTGTGATTGTTGTTCAGTCGGGTCTGACTCTTTGTGATCTCATTTGGGGTTTTCTTGGCAGAGATACTGGGGTGGTTTACCAGTTCCTTCTCCAGCTCATTTGACAGATGAGGAAACTGAGGCAAACAGGGTGAAGTGTCTTGCCTAGGGTCCCACAGTTAGCAAGTGTCTGAGGCTGGATTTGAACTAATGACCATGAATCTTCATGCCTCCCAGGCCTGGCCCTCTATCTAGCTGCCAATATCCATAGCATCTGGAACACACACACACACACACACACACACACACACACACACACACACACATACACACACACACACATAAAAAGAAAGCCATTAGGTGACTGGCCATCATGATGATGATGATGATGATGATGATAGTAATAATAATAATATTAGCTAGCATTTGTTATAGCTTATATGGTACTATATATATAGTACATATATATGGTACTATACATAGTATATATATATATATATATATATATACATATACATAATCTCATTTTATCCTCACAACAATTATGGGAGGTAGGTATTATCCCCATTTTGCAGATGAGGAAACTGAGGCCCAACTCAGTGAAATGAGGCAGCTAATAAGTAGCAAAGGCAGAATTCTGCCCCTGGCTTGTGTCACTCGCCCTGGGTGCCTCAGCCCAGGCCCGATAAGCAATGACCTACTCATGGAGATTCGCCCTCTCCTTGCTCCTGCTTGACTGCAGAAGAGGCAGACAGGCTGACCACTTCAGATCACTCCAGAGTGCCCCAGCAGCCAGGATGACAGGATCGCTATCACTTCGGGCCTGGGCCTGTGCAGTTCATCTCTTGACATTCCTGCCAGGCAAAGAGTTCCAGCTGTCACTCTGTGTACCCAGTGTACCCAAAGCAGCAGGTGGGGAGATAGGAACTTTTTTAAGGGCAGGAGGTGCAAGCCAGAAGACCCCAGGGAAAAAGATACCAAGCAGGACATCAGGGTGTCAGATAAAGGGCTCTGGACCTATGGTCAGGAGCACTAGAATTGGTCCCAATTCTTCCCCTCTTGGACTCAATAATCTTGAGCAAATTAGTCTTTGGGACTCAGTTTCACCATGTGAGGCAGTCAGGTGGCAGAGTGGGCAGAGTGCTAGGTGTAGAAGAAGGGACTTGCCCAAGCTAGTGTCAGGGGTGAGATTTGAACTCAAGCCTTCTGACTCTCGAACTCATTCTCTTTCCAACTGCACTGGGGGGCCCTTCAGAGGTGCCTTTGGAGGAGGGGTGGGAGGTGGAGCTAAGCATGAAAGACCTCCAGAGCCAACCTGGGGAGAGGCACCCTCCCCAGCGATGAGACACATTCCTCCTGATAGGAGCTTGTTTTCTTGGGATTCCAAACTTTCTGCTTAAAAAAAAAAAAAAAAAAAAAAGAGCCAAGAGGGAATTTGGAATTCAAAACCTGGGTTTGGTTCCTGAATCCATTCATTGATGCTGAGGTCAGCATCCACACCTGAAAAGGGGCAGGGAAATAATCATACTTGCTAGACTTACCCCCGAAAGGTTTTGAGGGCAGGGTGCCAGAAAGCACCACAGAAAGGGAGATTACCTTTCTAGCCTTTGGCCGCCAAACTTGTTAATATAACAGGGTGAGCTGAATTTGCTGGCGAGGATGTGGTAGGTGGGACATACTGGGGAAGAGGGTCTGCGCAGGGAGGAGAAATTCAAGGATAAATTCCCAAGGTTGCTCTCCCCTTCTGGGGTGTGCTTCTTTCCTGGCAGACACTGGATCCTCAGATGCTCACGCTGTCTATCTCAAGGTCTTCTTGCCCTTCTCCAGCCAGAAGCTGCCTCCCAGCAGGCCCCAAGTGGGCCGGGGACAAGAGGGCTTAAATCTGAGCTTCGCAAAGGCATAAAGTTACCTTAGCTGTCTCTTGGGAAGTGATATGTGGGACCCAGAGGAACAGGTGGGAGGAAGCTAGGCTTGGAGCTGCCTGGGCAGCCGGGAAGACACACACACACACACACACACACACACACACACACACACACACACACGCAGAATTCAATGACTCAGAATCTCAAAATGGCACAACTGACCTCAGAGACCATCCACTCCAATCTAAACTTGGGACTCTCACCTCCTTCTTCCTAAATGAGAAAACTAATGTAGTAAATTAACAAAACAGGGCTTCAAACCTTAGAGGAATTTGGTTTGACTCCCAGCCCTGGCATCTGTGACATTGGGCAAGTTCTTGGGCCTCAGTTTTCTCATCTGGCAAATGAGATGAATGGGATGAATGAGGTGACTTCTAAGGTCTCTTCCAATGGACAGAGCACTGGACTTTGGAGTTCAGAGGACTCTAGTTTGAATCCACCCTCAGACACTTACTAGCTGTGTGACCCTGGGCAAATCATGTACCCTCTGTCCGCCTCAGCTTTCCCATCTGTAGAATATACATTGCTGCACCTACTTCGTAGGGTTATTGTGAAAATCAAATGGGACAGCCTACATGAACCACTTAAAGGCTCATCTGAAAGGCTAGCTGTAACCCTGCGTGACCGTGGGCTAGTGACGACTTCTGTGAACCTCAGTTCCCTTAATAAGATCACTGGGTGCAAGTTGTCGACCCCGGGGACAGAGCAGCGGCTAGACCCAGCCTCTCATCCGGCCTGGAGGGCCGACTTGTGATGGGCTTGGCTTCCACCAGGGGGTGCCCACGGCCTGGAGGAGCTGTCCTC
>NW_020943070.1:6134878-6145901 GCF_900497805.2 Vombatus ursinus | reverse complement strand
TCTCCCCTCTTTTCTCTTTCTCTCTCTCCTCTTTCTGTTTCCTTCTCTCTCTCTCTTCTTCCTGCTCTCCTCTTCTGTTCTCTTCTTTTCTCTTTCCTTCTCTCTTTCTCTTTGTCTCTGTCTCTATCTCTGTTTCTCTCTGTCTCTCTCTCTGGCTGGCTGTCTCTTGTGTTCTGGGTACCCCAGTTGTTATTCCCTGTTCCAAGCCTACTGGGTAATAAATGACCTTCCCACCCTCTCCCCCTGGACCTCCCATAGCCCTTTGCCTCATCCTCCTCTGACATTACATTCTGGTGTCTATTACACGCTGTCTGTGTTTGCGTCTTATCCTTCTTTCTCTCCTCTGAGCTCCATAAGGGAGGGGCTCTGTCTTGTAAACTTTGTGTCTCTCACACTGTCCAATGTCAGATCCTGATATACAACAGGTGCACAGTACCCGTGTTTTGTTGTTATTGCTATAACATGCCCAGCCCAGCCCTCCCTGGGCAGAACATCCTCCCCCTACAGACATCTCCAAACTCTTCTTCCATGGGGACTCAGATCAGATGCCTCCTATTCCATGAAGCCCTCTTTGATTTCCCCCAGCTGAAAGTGATCTGTCCTTGAATTTTGTGAGAGCGTGTTGCTGTTGTCTAGTTTGCACTGATCTCATTCTCCCTAATATCATAGTTATTTATATACATGGAGTATCTTTTCATTAGATCATAAACTCCCCAAGGGCAGGGAGTGGGACACTTTTTGGTAGTTGAATCACCAGTATCTAACACTCAAAGGTGGATGGTCCTTCGAGTCCAGAGGTCAAAGACTTCCATTTCCGCCACCAAGGCTCTTGGAGCAGCTGTACCTGGAGTCCTAAGGTCTGTCTTGGGTCTGTTTCCTCAGAAACTGTGCCTGTGATCCAGTGTTGTGGGAATTTGGTCAGCCTTCTTAGTGGGGGGAGATCCCACACTGGCCTTGGCCCACAGCCCTGGAGAACAGCCCAATTCTGGGGTCACTAGAAAATCCAATTAGATTCCAGACCAGTTCATGTCATCCCAGCTGGAGTTGTCAGGGAAATTCCAAACTGGGACTTCCTGGGAATCCTTTGAATGGAGCTGAAGGCCCAGGGGGTTACCGGAGTCAAGACTTCTGGCAAGAGTCATCTCAGGATTGGATTAAATCTAGGTAGTTTAGCCAAGGAAGGAGTATGTGGGACCAGACACAGGGGTGGCTAAATTTGTCCAGGGATCTCAGGTTCTAAATTTGCTCTAATTCATAGAAAGACAGTATCATTAGATGACCTTGGAGATCCCAGGACTCCAAGGTCAGATATCTTTCCACAGCTCCATACTGCTTCCCATGTGGGGATTGATCAGCAGCAGACCACACCAACCAACATCTTATAATAAATGGAGCTCTGGCCAATGCCTCATTCATCCTGACTCCATAAGACCCATGGTGAAGCATCAGAGAGGTGATGAAATACAAGTGCAGCATGAGATGCACATGATCAACAATGGCCAGTGGAGTTCTAGGATCCTAGATCTAAAATAGGAAGGAACCTTACAGATGAGGACACCAAGGCCCAAAGAAATTAAGTGACTTGCCCAAGGTCACACTGGTAGTAATCTACTGGGATGAAATGTGAACCCAGATCTTCCTGATTCCAAGCCTAGCATCTCAGCTGCCATGATGCTGACATTTATGTGGCTTGATTAATAGTCAGCATTTATCTAGTGCTTAAAAAAATTTAGAAGGGCAGCTAGGTGGGGCAGTGGATAGAGCACCGGCCCTGGAGTCAGGAGGACCTGAGTTCAAATCCAGACTCAGACCAAACACTTGACACTTACTAGCTGTGTGACCCTGGGCAAGTCACTTAACCTCAATTGCCTAAAAAAAAAAATGTTACAAAGCAGTTTAAAAATGTCATCTCATTTGACCCTCACAACAGCCTTGTGAGGCTCACAGGGTCACATAGCTAGTAATTTTCTGAGACAGGATTTGAAACCAGGTTTTCCCCTATCTACTCCATCACATTTCTTACTGATATTGCTTAACTTGATTTCTTTATTACAGGGCAACATTCTCAGAAGGGGAAAAAACAAGGTAAATAAGAATTTTAAAAAAGAAAGGCAGAATATTGGATTTGTCAGAATCCCCAGGTTTGAATTCTTGTTCTGACACTTTTGTGTAATCTTAGACAATTAATTTTTCCGTCCTGGTCACAGTTTCTTCATCTGTAAAATGAGGGGATTAGATCCGGGGGGCTTCCTCCCAGCTCTTGCCCCTTAATCCTACCTACCTATCTACCCACCCACCCACTCCCCCATCCCACATGATTCCCTCCCTGGCTCTCCACTCTGGGCCCCTAGATTGAGGTCAGCAAGAAGACTGAGGGAGTGAAACCTGGTTTGTAAGGAAATCCCCCACCTCCCCCACCCTGCCCACATCCCCCACCATACAGCCGCCTCCTTTGCCCAGCTGCCAAGCACTATCTTGGCTCCTCATTGGCCTGGGCCCTTCTTAGGCACTCAGGTTTCAAATATATTTGTTCCTTTTAAAAGGCAGCCTGCCCTGTGCTGACTTTCCTGCCCACATACAAGGTTCTCTGAGACTGACATCAGTGGCGCTGTCTGCCCGCTAGCTCCCGGCCTTGTGCATCTCCCTGTCATCTCTCCCCTCCCAGGTCTCATTCATCTTCTCCAAGGGGAGGAAAGCACCAGGCCCAGACAGACAAATTGGTTGCAGGTCCTTTATTAAGACCAGGAGAGTCACACCCATTAACTGAGAGCATTCTCTTTCCCTCTCTCCCTCTTCCTCTCCATCCCTCCTTCTCTCTCTCTCTCTCTCTCTCTCTCCCCCCTCCTCCCACCCCCACCCCCCAGTGTCTCAAGTGTCTCCAACTTTTTCAGGAGCCATCTGTCAGAGCCGCCATCCCCAAGGAATGCTGGGGGCACTGGCTGTGACAGCCTTGGGGGAGAGAAAGAGAAGGAGGAAAGGAAAGACAGTCCACAGTTGAAGGGCTAATGCTAATCAAAGGCAGGAATGGAAGCCATTAGGGACCCAGATGGTGGGAATAAGGAGGGCTGAACCACATCACTCCCCCTTCCCTCAATTTTCTCTCTAACCCTTCATTTTCCCTGCCCAGTAAAGAGCAAACTGTCACTGCCTCCCAGAAAGGAAGCCAAGAGGTATATCCACAAAAGCACCTCCAGGAAAGATGGCCAGCTACCCACCAGTGCCCCAGGGCTCAGGTCTCCACCTTTGGAAGGCCAAGGAGAAAATGAAAGTTATGGACCTTTGGCAGAATTACTCTGGCCAGTTAGTAACAGATAAGAAGAATCCCCTCACCTCCTCCCTCTCTTCTTCCATCACCATGTCTCAGTCAGATAGGTTATCCCCAAACCCAAAACTAAGGTGCTACTTTAATAGAAGCTAACTACTTGACCCAGGGGGTTAGGCAGGAGGGATGGCAGCCAGTGGAGGAGTCTGACCACCATCTAGCTCAATCCACAGCCCGCTCTAGCCCTGGAAGCCAAACTCCTTGTACTTGGCCGCCATGTCGTTGCGGAAAAGTTCCAGAGCCTTCTTCATGGCAGCCTGGACATCCGCGCCGAAGTCCCCAGGGTGTTTGCTCTGGATCACTTGGATAATGACCTCTGAGATGAGCTGCCCAGGTAGAGCAAGTGAGAGAAAAGGGAAGAGGGTGTGGGGGAGAGGGAGAGAGAGAAAAGGAAAAGGTCATTGAGGGTGCATTACCAGCCAACGCTGGGATGGAAGCCTTTAGAGATCCAGGGGGTGGGAGGAGAGAGGTCTGCGGTGAGACCAACGGAATTCAAAGGGGAGGGAGGGGGAGCAGGGCCAGATGCTCTTATTCAAAATCTGGAGGGAGAGCTGAGAGTTGGAGGACAGAACAGGAATGGGGAAAGGGCCTCATGGGCAGGGTTCTCAGATTTCAGTCAGGACATATGGAACCAATTTTGACCAGAGGAAATGGGAGGAGGTTGGATGCTTGGGGAAGTTACAGACAGTATAACCTGACTTAAATATAGGACCAGACAAGTCCCAGCACTTGAGGGGCGGGGGGGAAGGGACAAGTCACCAACACCTATGCTAGATGGCACCATGGATAGAGCGTGGGGCTGGGGTTAAGAAACCCGGCACATAGTAAGTGCTATGATGTAAATGTTAGTTGTTGTTCTTGTTATTATTATTATTACTAGCTGTGTGACCCTATGCAAGTCAGTTGACCTCTCTAAGCCTCAGTTCTCTCATCTGTACAATGGAGATCATAATAATAGCCCCTACTTTCCAGGGTTGATGGGAAGAATTACATATGTAAAAGTGCTTTGCCAACCTAACAGCACCATATAAGTGCTAACTCCTATTAGACGTCGTGAGCACCCTGAGAGCTCTGGGGGTTTGGTGGTTTTTCTTTGTACTCCCAGTGCTTAGCACTTGGTGCTTGATACATACAAAGCACTCAAAGAGCTCAATCTGGACCTCGGAAGAAAGAGTTCACATCCAACACCTACAACCTGCTAGCTGCTGTGACCCTGCCAAGTCATGGCATCTCAGCATGACTAAGGGAAAGCACTGGGCTTAGAGACAAAAGACCTGGGTTCCAAACCTAGGTCTGCCACTGACTTTGGTTGAGTCCCTCAGTTTCCTGGGTTCTGAGTTTCTTCATCTATAATGTGAGGGGGCTGGACCAGATGCCCTCTAAGGAACCTTCTAGTTCTAAATCTATGATCCTCTGATCCATCACTCATTCATGCCTCAGTTTCTCCATCTGCAAAATGGGGGAAATAATATCTGCCCTACTATCTCCCAGGTAGGTTGCACAGTAGATAGTGTTGGACTTGGAGTCAGGAAGACCTGAGTTCAAATCCTATCTCCTCCACTTACCAGCTGGGTCCCCCTGGGCGAGTCACTTAACCCTCTCTCAGCCTCAGTTTTCTCATCTAGAAAATGGGGATTATTATAGAGCCTACCTCCCTGAGTTGTTAGGATTAAAGGAGATAATATACATAGCACACTTTGTAACCATTAAATCTCGGTATAAATGCTGGCTGTTATTACTTCATGGAATAGTAGAAATACTACTAGACCAGGATTCAGGACACCTGGGCACAATGGTCAGCTCTGCTACTGCTACCTGCGTGACCTCAGGCAAATCCCCCTCTGCCCTTTGTCTCATCTTCCTTGTCTGTAAAATGAGGAGGTTGGACCACATGACCTCTGGCGTCCCTTCTTGGCTCGAAAATTCTGTGCTTCTAAATATGTAACCAACCCAAATGGCCGGGCCGGTCCAGTGGCCCTAATTAAAGGGAGCATGTCTGGATGAGCACTGAGTCTTCTTTTCATGCTCATAAGGCCAGAAAATGAATCACACCTGCCAAAAGCCTGAGAATAAATAATATCTCAAAGACAGTAGGGCAGATATTATTTTCCCAATTTTACAGATGGAGAAACTGAGGCATGGATGAGCGATGGATCGGAGGATCATAGATTTAGAATTAGAAGGGACCTTAGAAGGCATCTAGCCCAGCCCCCTCACTTTATAGATGAAGAAACTCAGAGTATTTCAACACTTACAAAGCTTCTTAGCTTATCAGACCCTCCTAGGATTGGAAGGATGGATGATTGGATGGGTGGATGGATGGATGGATGGATGGATGGATGGATGGGGATGGATATGGATCTAGATATACGTGTGTAGGTATAGCTATGTACACACATATACACACATGTTTACAATATACCCACATATACACATACAATACACGTGTATGCAATATATATATATGACATACATATATACAGTCATTGCGTATACATATATGTATGTGTATAATAATTCTATTTTTATTTTGGATGGTGCTCTTATCGAGGAAGGTCAATACATCAATAGAGATCAGCACTTTCTCTGCAATTGAATCTTAGAGAGTGGCTTGGGGGGCACTAAAAGATTAAGGGATTTGCCCAGGGTCGTATGGTCAGTATGAGGCAAAGACGAGACTTGAACCCAGAGCTTGGTGATTCCGTGGCCTCTCTTAGGGCAGGTTTTCTCATCCTTATTTTACAGGTGAGGAAACAGGAGTTCAGGGAAGGGCAGTGATAGTCTAAAATCAGTAACCAGTCCCCCTTCTAGGGCATTTTAAGGTTTGCAAAGCACTTCCCTTCACAACAACCCTGCAAGATAAGTATCATCACTCCCTCCCCTTTGACAGATGAGGAAACTGAGGCTCAAAGAGAAGTAACTTGTCTGCGATCACACAGTGATTAAGTGTCTGAGGCAGGGTTCCTAGCTCGCTGCTCATGCTATTATGGTGGATGGCTTTCAGATGGGGACTTGGGGCTCCTGGGGAGAATTGTTGGATAGAATGAACAGATGGGCAGAATTCACTAGGGTTGTCAAACAAGTTGGTTCCTTCATTAAAAATTTAAAATTAAAAACAAACCCTCTGCCAACAGGTGGGAAGGAGAAGTAGCCTCACACACCAGCCTTCCTATCACGTCCCTTAGGAAATGGCTCTTGCCCCACAGTCCATTTCATCTCCAGCCCAAGGGCCCCCACCTGTCCAACGGGTTTCTAGCAATAAAATCCCTACGTCTCGCCATGCTAACTAGCTTCTCAGATGACTTCACGAGACTAGTATCGATTGCCTGTTGGGGACAGTGAGAGCCTTGCTGCTTCTCATTTGTGAAAACATTAAGCCTATTGGGTTAAGAACTCCAGCTCTGTTCACCTGGACCTGAAATCAGGCCCAGGAGAGATCTAAGAGTGTTAGAAACAAGAAGAGGCAGCAGGGAATATTGGTATTTGCACCAGACCTGATGTCAGAGGACCTGAGTTCAAGTTGGGCAAGTGGCTTAACTTCCCTGTGCCTCAGTTTCTTCATCGGTAAAATGAGAGAGGTAGAACTCAATGGCTTCTAAAGCCCCTTCTAATTTTAAGTCTATGATCCTGCAAAATTCTGACTCTGTCACTTGCTACTTAGGTGACCTCGGGTAAGTAATTTCAGTTTCCCCATCTGTAACGTAAGGCGATTGGTCTAAATGACTTCTAAGAAGAAAGAGTACATTGGAAAGAGTGTCAAACTTGTGGTCAGAGAAACTCTACCACTTTCTCCTTCTTTGATATTGGAGTCTGTGTGCCTCAGTTTCCTCATCTGTTAAATGAGGGGGTTGCCCTAGAAAATGGCCCTTTCCAACTTGAAGTCAATTGTCTCAATGTGAGAAACCTTTGTGTTGTGTGACGTTGGCTGCTCCTTCCCTCTTTCCCCCCTCCCTATGCTCTTTTCTCCATCCCTACAAGTCAGGCCCAGCTTCTGACCTCCAGGAAATGAACGGAGATTTTGTGCTTGGTGGCATGGGACTGGGCCAGAGGCTTCAGCTCTGCTTCATGGTGGCCCTTCTTCTTCAGGATGTTTCCCAGGGCGGTGAGCACTGTTCCGCCGTGTTTCTTAAGGTCTTCAGACGCTTTCATCTCATCCTCAGTCTTCAGGTGCTTAAATCTGTCAAACTTCTCCAGGGTCTCGGGGTGGCTCTTAAAGAGTCTGGGAACCAAAGGAGAGACCTGGCTCAGGGAAGAACAGGGAGGGCCATGGAGCTTGGGGAAGGCTGGGGGAGGCCACGGGAGGCCAAGGATCATGGGATTTCGAGCACCTTGGGCATCATGGAATATGGGTTCAGTGCCCAGCTGTGCTAGCTGTGAGCCTTGTGAACTTGGCAAGTCACAAGCCACCACTACCCGACCCCACCCCTGCTACCCTTATGATCGATTTCCTCCTCTAAGGGTCAATCTCTCTTTTTACAGATGAGGAATTGAGACCTCAAATACAGCCTTAGACACTCACTAGCTATGTGACTCTGGGCAAGTCCTTTCACCCTGTTTGCCTCAGTTTCCTCATCTGTAAAATGAGCTGGCAATAGATTTTATATGTGTGTATATATATATATATATGTGTGTGTATGTCTACATAATTTTATATACTGTATTTAATTTTCTATTAAATTAACTAGGCACTTAATACATGTGTGTTGATTATATTTAATGTGTGTATGTATATATGTGTGTCTATATGTATGTATATATTTATACCTAATTATATATATTGTATTTAATTTTCTATTAAATTAACTGGGCACCTAAATGTTTACCGATTGTATTTAATGTGTGTATCTATGTGTATGTGTGTGTATATATGTATAAAATTTATTTCTGTAAATGTTCCTTTCCCTGGAACATAGTAAGTACTATATGAATGTTAGTTAGTTGACGATGATGATGATGATGATGATGATGATGATTGTGATGATGATGATGATGGCAGCAGTCCAAGGCATGTAAAGCACTTCCCGACCCTGAGCTTGGCACACCAAAGGTTCTCATTGTTATCTTTGTGCTACTTTAGTGAAATGACCAAGTAAGTAGGTGTTGGATGGTATTTGTTGACTGGAATGTAGGGATATGTTCTATGTCACTCCTGACAGTCCATACACATGCTAAGATGGGCCTGTAAATGAGTCCCTCCTAAAGCTAGCCTGGAGAAGTTTTGTTGTCTATGTAATTTGTTAATCAGGCAACCAATAAGTATTTATTAAATGGCAATCGTGAGCCTGAAGCCATGCTGGGTCTGGGGCCCACCCTGGCAGACACCTGGTCATCTGACCAGGCCTGCAGCAGAGTCACCTTGGCCAGGAATGCCACTTGTCTGGTTCTAATCTCCCTTGGCATGTTGGGAGCTGTCGACGGCTCTGTGGAGAGGAGGCAATGGGCCTTCTGAGCAACCCCTCCCCCCGGGACTAGCTTGACTACGTTTTTAGGATAACGGGAGAAGAACAGGGAGGGGAAACAGGGATAAGGAGGCTTTGAGATTGAGGCTCAGTCCACTTTCAAGCCTACATGGAGCTGTAAGTAAAATATTTTCCCATATGGTGGTGGCAGGGGCACAGGGGAGAGTCTGGCTGAAGGTGGTGCCAGCCTAGAAATGGGCTGGGTGCCCCAGTGACAGGACCCTAGAAATATCAGAATCTAGAGCCCTGTGGTAAAAGGTGAGGGGACAGGGACCTCTAAATCACTTTGAGAAGGAAGCTCTCACAGATGGCAAAGCCCTGGGACAAAGACCCAGTTGCCTGTCCTAGTTATGGCAAACCCACAAAAGATAAGTTACATTTACATGGCATTACACAGATACAAAGTACTTTAGATGAATGATCTCAACTGATGCTTCACACTAATGGAGTCAAGAATTTGTTTCACCTCTTGCACAGTTACTTACTAGCTGTGTGACCTTGAGCAAGTCATTTCCCTTCTTCATTTCTCAAGCGGGGACTATAAGCCCATTAAAATGTGTAAACTCCTTGAGGACAAGTCTATCATCTTGTCTATCTGCCAAAGAGTATTTAGTATCATACTGGCACATAGAAGTACTTAGAAAGTCCTTGCTGGATTGAATTAGATTGAGGGCAATAATACTTATGCTATAATAGAATTCTTTGTCTTTTGGCTCACAAGAGCTCAGCACAGTCCCTGGGACATAACAGGTGCTTAATAATAGCTTGTTGATTGATTGATTATTGATACAATCTACAGTCTTGATGGGGTTGTCCAAGGAAAGCAGTTTGCAAATTGTGAAGGGCTATAGAACTGTGAACAACCATCATTATCTTAGGTAGGTCAAATATCATTATGCCCATTTCACAGATAAGGAAACTGAGGTTCTGAGCTGTAGTGATATGCCTCAGGTCATTTAGCAGGGAAGAGATAGAGCAGAAAGTCAGTTCTAAGTCCTTGTTATTCCAGATCCAGTCCCCCACCCCACCCCCACCATCTCTCGTCACTCCCACTCACCAAGTCTTCAGTTTTCCAAGCTCCCAAGCTTTGGTCTCAGACATATATATATACACATACACACACACATATATACACACATACATACATACACACACCAGAGGCATGATTATTAGTATCAGAACATATGCATCATTATTATTCATCCATATCTAATTAGATACACTATTGCTATACTTCTAAAGTAGCATCCTAGGGAAAGCCCTAGATTTGGATTTCAAATCCTGGGTCGACTTCTTATTATCAGTGCTACCTTAGGTAAAGCCTCTCTCCTTCTGGGGCTGCCTCAGTTTCCTCTTCCTGTAAAATGATGGTTTAATTGGATGACTTGTAAGGTCTCTTCCAGGACTTAATCTAGCCTGGAGAAGAAAGTCTAGAAGGACAGGAGAGCTGTCTTCAAAGACTGAAAAAGAACCCTGGAAGAAGGTTTCCACTGGCTCTGCATGGTCAGGACTGGCGGGAAGCTGCCCAGCCCCAGATTTGTAATGACAGACTTCTGAACTGTCCAGCAATGGGATAGGCTGGCTCAGGAGGCTGGGTATTCTATCCCAATAGAGGTCCTCAAGCATCGTGTGGATGACCAATCCATCAGCAAATAGCACTCTTTATTATATCTGGACACACGCTGCCTCCCTCCCAAGAGGTCAAGGAATATTTTGGATTCGCTTTCATGCTCCTAGTGTCTAACAGTGACACAAATGGTTTTCCCCCTGGATATGTGACTTTATCGATGTACAGAACCCCAAGTAGGGAAACTCCTTCTACCAATGAAGAGTCATGCCTGCTTTGCAGCCTAGATGCTTGAGAGGTTAAGGAGGTTTCCCCAGGTCAAACAATTTGTATACAAAGAGGGACCTGAACCCAGGCCTTCCTGACTCAGGTCTCGGTTCCCTAGCCACATAGTAGGTATTTAATAACCACTTGTAGAGGGAATGAACAGATGGCTAGATAGATGATGTAGAATGGGTCCTTGTTCAGATATCCCTTGGACTACAGTGCATTGGAGGACCCTGAATCTCAGAGCTTCTGTGAATCTATTATTAGACACTCACATCCAGTTATAATTAGGCACCAAGATACAAAGATGCACAATTATCATTATAGTCGCACCAACACAGCCACACAGCTGGTGTTCACACACACACACACACACACACACACACACACACACACACACACACACAC